>NC_056726.1:1903130358-1903462858 GCF_019279795.1 Protopterus annectens | reverse complement strand
ACAGGTAAATGTAAAACATCTTGCAGCACTTATTGAAAACAGTTGTCGTTCTTTATTTATGTACATCATGCATATACATACTTTTCAATTATTTACATTATTTGCATTTTTATATTTTTACAAGAGTACGGGAATTTCCCCAGTGTCCTGGCCACATTTCCCGTTGTCTGTCTAAATATGACCTTGATACTCCCCTGAAGAAGAGTCCACAAGCCTAGTGGGACTAACCTGGTCAACAAGGAATAAATAAATAAAAACTTTCTCTATCCCTCCAACAGCAGTACTTACTTCATGATGGAGACTGTAGACTAAAGTGGGCATTTTACAAGTCCTTATTACCTGGATCTATCTGGTGAAACTCATTTAGATGGCTCCCAATCAGATTCAGTTGTGAAATAATAAAAACTGTACCAGGTTAACTCAGAGGTGACAAATGTTTTTATTATAAAAGTATTTGTCATTGCGGCCATGGTGGTGCAGCGGTTAGTGTTGCCGCCTCACAGCAAGAGGTTCTCCGGTTCAATTCTTGGCTGGGGTGCCTTCTGTGCAGAGTCTGCATGTCCTCCTTGTGGTCATGTGGGTTTCCTCTGGGTGCTCTGGTTTCCTCTCAAAGACATGCAGTAGGTAGATTGGACACTCTAAATTGGCCCTAGGTGTGAGTGTGTGCATGTGTGTGCCTTCTGTGGAAGGTTGGGTGCTGGGCTGACAACTTGACACCATAAAACTCCACTGCCAATCATGAGTAGACAGATGATCTGCTGTGGTGACCCCTAACTGGGAAAAAACTAGAAGAAGAAGATTTCAGACTAGTATACACTTAGTACTGTTATTATTGTTGTGCAAGCAGATGTTGGCTGACTGGGAGAGGTCATGGGTCACATAAGAACAATCAAGCAATGATATACAAATTGCTGTGATTTGCTGTAAACTCAGCCATTTGACTGAGGCATCCAAGACAGTTTAGTTTGATTTGCTGACCATTTAGAGACCAAAATCTATTTTTTTACTCATGTAGCAGGTTTCCTGAACTTCTTTTTAAGACGGTAGCTGGGCGAAAAAAGAAGGTCAATCCAGGCTAAACTGTAGGTTGGCTAGGCTTTAGATTTTTACACAGAACATATGTATAAATGAGGGCTTACAGGTGTGGATTACTGATTTAGAAAAACATTGAAAAATTATATATATATATATATATATATATATATATATATATATATATATTTTTTTTTTTTTCTTCTGCACAGGCAGTCTGGCTAACAGTGGCAGCTACTGGGCCCTTTCTCCTTCCTAAGAAATTAGAATAAATTTGCTATTTCCTAATAACGCCAGATGAAGAGCTCATACTAGAGTGAAAGTTCCAGTAATTACATAACCTGTGTCGGTCCAGTAAATACATTACAATGTGTCTGTGTTAATGTCTTTGTGTTTTTTTCTAAGTGGACCAACATGATATTTGTTAATGCATTTTCTTATAAGTTAGTTGTTTATTGCTATGACAACATAATGCTATTTTCTTTACTAGTTGTTGGAATAGTTCAGAAAAACAGCATTATTTTGTTTTCAGTGTCATTTACATGTTCTTTAAGGGTTGAAAACTGCGAAGCTGAACTGAAGCGTGTGAGGAATTAAGCACGCTTTCAGTGTAAAAAAAGGTACCCAGGCTTTATCAAACATATATAATTTAAAATAATCACATAGATTAGTATATGCTTAAAATAATAAGGAGGGCCTTGCACAGTCCTAAGAACTTGAAGACTATTGCTTTTTAGCCAGGGACTGAAGCATCTGGGAGCTCAGAGTGGCTGACTTGGATACTTGAGTATGAGATCAGGCAGGCAGCTGCTGCAGCTTAGCAAAACACATTGAGTTTGAGCGAGGTACGTGTGGCAGCTGTACAGAGGAAGCAGGAAGAGGTGAGAGTGTAGATTAGGACACTGGTCATGAAGGGGGGTTTTTGGTTTAGGGAGCAGGAGGGGCATTTTAGATTTAGGGAGAGGGAAGGGAATTTTAGGATTATGGTACTAGAAGGAAGTTTTAGGATTACTGTCAGGGTTCTGGTAGGACTGTAGAGTTTCATATTACAGGATAGGATGTTGGGAGGTCTAAGTAGTTACAGGAGATCAAGTTAGTGATATTTCAAGCACTTACAAGTGGCAACGAGCAAGTGTGTTGAGAGAAAATAACATGCAAGCACTTGAAGTAGAACCTAATATGGAAGGTGAATCCATATGGACATGACGATTTTTGAGTGGTCCCACAGAAATCCTGATATAAGCTGGGGAAGATGGGTAGATTTGGAGATGGGATGTGAGCAGTGGGAAGCAGGGGGGGTCCATGGATTGAAAACAGCCCTTGGCCAAAGGTATACTTAATCCACCACTGACAGGGGCATAACTCCCACCTGGAAGAGATTAACATTTATTACATTTAGGTAAATGTATTGCTCTGCCTACCTGGTGGTGGAAAATTGGCTGAGCTAAACAGGATACAATACTGTCAAAGCTGGTTCTTCAGATAGGTCCAGATTATCTTCTTATGTTTAGATTTCTAATCATGTCAGTGGCCTTGTAATTGCTCCCCACTTCTTATGAGTAAATGGCAGTTGATAGATGACCTTACACTGAACTGCAGGACAATAGTTTCCACAAGTTTCCACAGCAAGATGATAAATACTTTAAAATTGTTTAGTTCACTGCCTTTATTGCTTCACATAAAGATACACGAATCAAAAGAAGCAGTGATTACAGGCATTGAGTAAGAGCATATCAGTCTTAGAAATATAGATTACATCATCAGTGCTTTCAGAAATTTGATAAATGTATACAGTTTTCTCTTGAACAGTCAGTGAATACTTATTAAGAGAACTCTGTTTAACATTTTGTTATATGCATTGGATGTCCAAGTAGCAGCCTGCTTTATTTACTATGAGATAGTGTTGAATTGAACATGAAAGGACTTGAACATGTAGCCCTCTAACCATTGAAACGTATGCTACATTTAAACTCCTAGGGCACCCACTTATATTTTGTTGACAATTAATTGAAATGAGTACTTCAGATAAATATTTTCAGAAGTAACATTAGACAGACCAGAAAACAAATGTGTCTCTCATTATATATTATTCTGCATTAAATAACAATGAGGTCATAATGAATTAATTCTTTATAAGCAGCTAAAATGTTATTTTTATTATATTTTACATTACAGTTGTGGCATGTATAGCACTGGTATTTCTATACTAGCATCTTGCACAATATAATTCTTCTTATTTTCTTTTGTACTTTACAGCTGACTAGTAAGCCCAGGTCATGGCTGGAAAGGACCTCATGGCCAGTCCACCCTACCAACCCTACCAAATTAACAAACAAGTAACTATATACTGGGTTTGTTTGTTAAATAAGATGCCCTATGTCTGTCCTTAAAGCACTGAATTTTAGAGTGTTTGTCTCTCCTGTCTCTTATTGGGTTTATGATAACATTTACATATAGCAGGATCATTCTGAATTCCAGTCAAAATAAGCAGTAAATACATCAAAACATGCCAATCTCTGCTATTAAGTCTGACATGGCCATAGTAGCCTGGTTTAGTGCTACATTACTATAATTGAGAAATGGTTATTATTTTATTGCTATTCAGGATTCCCGTGATGCCCTGCTATGATATTTGAATATTTATTCTTTATAAAATTGTTTGTCATGTTTTTTCTGATTCCTCCCCTTAAAGCCATTGGTTTAAGTGCATCTGACTTTTGTGATTTTTAGTTTGAAGGAAATGCACTAGTTGTTGCTCACTGTTAAATAAAGGCACACACAGTAAAACATCTCATTAGATTTAAGCTTTAGCATGTAAATTTACTAGAATTCCAGATTCTATAAATTTCTGCATTTCTCCCATTTTATATTTAGAAAGGAAAAATCTTATTTTTAGTGCTGATAGCAATTGCATCAAATACCATATGGGTTTAAATAAATCATAGGACTTCAGATAATGAACATTGCATTTACTTTAATGATGTTTCTGTACACGATCTGTTTCATAAAATGGATGGTGCAGTCATGCTTAAGTAGGTGACTAAATAGTATATTTCAGAGATTTCTCACCATTTATTTGTGCTGACCTCAGAAAAATCAGTCTCTAACTGCAGTTAACCAGGTGTTACATCAACAGTTTAATTAAATATTAACAACGTCTAATTAATCAGTGGTGCCATTGACTTCTGATTAATTAAGAAGTTATAAATAATTAAAGGCCAAGTTTGCAATATTTTCAGTAGTAGCTGTTTTATTTTACTACAAGACATTACAGAAAGCACTTACACTAACCTTTGAGCAGTTAGTGGCCATGTATTGAGAAAGTCATGAACTTCATAATCCAGTACACTGTCGGGGATGAAATAATTCTAGAAACCAAGCATTTCCACAAATCATCATATTTTGCAACAAGAAGCTAACACCAACTGTATTAAGAACATAGTTTTGACAAGACTATATTGAGTTTGCACATTCTGCAGTTTATGTAAGTATGTATGTATACATGTATGTATTTATTTATCTATCAAATATGAATACAGGGTGTCTGGTCCTCAGACCCTTTTCGGCTACTTCGAGGGGCTACAGGGCAACAATTTTTAAAATAGTGCAAAATGGAACAGTGGAACAGATATCAAAATATGCAAGAGCTTCTAAGATGGTAAGTTTCTGTGTGTGAGCATTTCTCAGGGTTAGTGAACTTATTTCCAAGGATTCCTGATATTGCAGGGATTCTTACTTCTGCTGTAAACCTGATATTGCAGGGATTCTTACTTCTGCTGTAAAGCATTTGCTGCTGCACTTGAGCTCAAAGCCAGCTTGTCTTACATTGGGAGGGTTCGTTTGCACCCGGTGGAAGCAGAAAGCTAAATTCAAACCATCCAAGGTGGGAACTACTGCTCAATGGCTTTTTATGTTTTTATCTGATTGGCCAGAGGGTTTAACTTTAGAAAAGTTTTTTATCCTGCTGGTATAAAAGAATTACATTTTATTTATTCAGAGTTTCCTTGTTCCTGGCTTCTGTGCCTGCAAGACTTGGATTGCTTTTAAAACCATCTGGAAATACAGAGCTGATAAAACTATATATTTTTTGTACTTGCTCTAACTGTTTCCATGATATTTTACAATCTGGTGCTACATTTATTTATTTGGTTGAATTTATCACCATTTTTCAGCCTGCACTTGTTAAAGAAATTCCATCTGTTTGTTACTGTACTATACTTAGGTTATTTTAACAGTATTCTGCAAAAGCTATTCTAAGACTGCCAAAATATTTCTACATTTTTCAAAGTTTTTATATATTGTAAACATTTCTCAGGGTTAGTGAACTTATTTCTAAGTATTCTTGTCTTATATTGGGTGGGTTCTTTTGCACTCTAGAAGGAGCAGAGAGCTAAATTCAACCCATCCAAGGTGGGAACTACTGGTCGATATCTTTTTGTGATTTTATCTGATTGACCTGTGGTTTAACTTCAGAAAAGTCTTTCATCCTTGCACAAATGAGGTTCCCCATGCTTGCATATAAGCAAATATCTCTGGTTTAGAATTCATTATAGGAAATGCTCTCCATAGTCTCTCATTGTTCACAGCTGCTCGAAGATCTACCAGTTTGTGCATAGGGTGGTACAACTGCAGGTCATCTAATGGTATACTACTAAACACTCTCACTTTGACCTTTAAATAACTATCCCTTACTCCTTCCCATCTGGAAATTGTGTTTCCTTGCCTTACATAGCTTAGACTAGATTCAGACCTACTGAATCTAGACTGTTTGATATCACTGTGCTCTTAAACCAGCCATCTTACATTAAGTGGGCCTCCCTGCACCATTTGTGTCAGAAGTGTGTAGCTAAGGGCCCATCTGAGTTGGGCCTTACTGGAGAAAGAATCAGTATGGGGTTTTCCCTTTGGTAGCTGTTGAAACTTTTTTGAATTTGACTCTATATAAGCTTCACATTTGTCCAGGTTTGGAGTCAATTTACCAGAGCTGCTCAGTGTTTGGAAACTTTAGCTAGAGGTCTGGAGTGCATCTGCACTGAAATCCAAGGTATCCACTGAAAAAAATGAAAAATAAGTTTATTTGAAGCCAACATTACAGTTTGTTGACTGTATCTAATTGAATTACTACTTCATTTTTTCTGTTTGTGACCAAGTCCAGCTAGCCTTTCCTTCCAAAATACCACATTCAGAAAAATCATGCCACAATGGACAGGCATTTCTCCTAACAGCTTGATTGATATGGGCATCATGAGGCAATGTAGCAATTGCCTCATGTATACTGACAACTATTTACTCTTAAAACAAAATAACACCCTATGTGACAGATGTAAATACACTGTGGAATTGGAGGCAATTCTCTCACATAAAAACAAACTAGACATCAAACAGGTTATCAGCACATATGCTTCACCTCTCACTCAAACCTCACCTCTCACACAAAATAAGGTCACAACACATAAACCCATATATGCAGAGGTACTCACTAAAAGCCTACCAAAAGAATAGAGAACTCCCAAATGCACATCACCCTCACTCACCACTAAGCAAAAAGAAACCACTGCACATATCAACACACACACTCGTGGCTCAACAAATAAGCCCCTAAGGCAAAACATATCAAATGTCTTGGTCACAGGCTACTTCACAGTCTCACCAGACTGGGCAAGGAGAAGGACACTGTCAGCTGCCAATCAGGTGCCAGGACCCGACAAGTCATACATGCACGCAAGTCATTCAACAATAAGTACATGTTGGAGTGAATTACTTGAGATGTACCTCTCTGGACTATATGAAGAGCGACATGATGGAACTCTATGATTATGTGTCCCAGACAGGTATATTCCTAGCCCTAAGCAGTATCCAACCCTCACCCAGGATGATGCCATAATATAAACAACAAATGATTGACTTTAATAATTGGCTCAGTTTCTGGTGTTAGTCCAGAGAGATCCAGTATCTGTCAGCCTGGGTGGATATGGTAGACAGACCTTAGATTGCTAGAGATGGTCTGCACCTGTCCCCCCTAGGCTTTCAGACACTGGCAAAGGACCTTGTCTCCCCCATTGTGCTTTTTTTAGGCAATGTCAAAAACAAATTTTCCAATGTAACAAAATCTAATAGAGACAAACTCAGGGTTGTGCTGCTTAATGCTAAGAGTTTAAACATGAAACTGCACTCCCTGGAAACACTCCTCACCTTAGAGGATGCTGACATCTGTGCAGTTATAACATGGTTCAAGGCCGCCATGAGTGCCCTGGTCATGCAAGGCTGCAATGCCTTCCACTTGTTCAGACATCAAAATGAGTGTGAAGGAACCAAAGTCAGAGGTGTATCCATCTTCATTAAAACCAAATACACTTTGAGGCTGGTCAAACAACATGACTCTCTTGAACTATTCCATATACAATTAACTATTGGAAAACAACCATACCACAACATTGCTAGCTATAGATCCCCACCATGAACCAGGATAAGCACACCACCTACCTCAGTTTACTGGAATCCCTCCCCATACTGCCCAACACCTTAGTCATGGGAGATTTCAACTATCCTTCCATAGACTGGGGGAAATATACAAGCAAAAACACACTTAACAAGAGGCTCCTGGACTTTGTTAACATAAATGCTCTGGAACAGATAATTTGAAACCCTACTAGGGGCTCTAATGTTTTGGACATAATACTCACCAACATGGGGGGGGGGGTCACTATACTTCCCCATGTGTGATGCTCTCCTTGGTTAGGTCAGACCACAAATCAGTCTCTTTTGAAGTAACTACTGGAACTGGCACCTCACAAGAACAAAAATTGTAAAAAAACTGTACCAAAGCTAACTATAGCCTAAGTGATGGTATAAAAAGCTTCATACCACCAGCAATCGCAGACATCAATGATCACTATCCAGAAGTGTAAGTAAATGCCCTGTGCAAACACTTAAGCATCTGTGTAAACTCTGCTGTACTTGACCGGATCAAAACCAGGTCTCCTGTAAAAACAAGCCATCATAGTGGACTTCAAGTATAAACAGATTGTATAACAAGATGAAGAAATTGCTTTCCAAAAGCAAGAAGGATATCACGCTGCAGAGAAAGAGTTCCCTCCTAAACCTAAACAAGAAAATCAGAAATCTTGTAAAGTCTTCTAAAGCAAATTACAAAACTAAAATCCCATACCTAGCCAAGGATAATCATTAGGCATTATTTAACTACATCTGAAGTCTAAAAGGGAAAGCCCAACTATGTGCTGAACTGGTTGTAAATGGGATCACTCATACTACACCAGAAGATATCACCAACCTCTTAGCTGACAGATTCATCGCAAACTTCACCCCTGTAGATCAGTGTGTATGTGTATATGTACCTTTAAGAAGCTAACCAAGGGCTTGCACAAGTGTATGAATACTGAGCATGTGCAAGCTAGACTGCCATTTTGTAGTTAGCTGTTGAGATGTAAGCATGTATGTATGTAATGTCTGTCTGTTAACGAGTTCATTCATACTTTATGATACTGCTATCCATCCTGATGTGTTTCTATGTATTAAAGCATCTAAACAAACCCCCCCCACCTGCTTGTCATTAATATTAGAGAAGGACAAGCGACATGGTGTCCGAAGTGGCGTGTCCAAAGGACATGCAGTCAGAACCAACATATCCAAAGGGCATGAAGTTTGAGCTGGCTTGGCCAAAACAACTTAAGGCACTTGCTTACTACTGGTGGAATATACAAGAATGAATCATCCTTAAAATGTGAATACTTCACAAAACAGTTCAGAAATGAATTTCAGATATTAAAACTTAGCACTATTTCTTTTTCATAAAATATGAAACAGGGCATGCAGAACATTCTAAGTGATATTCCCATAAACCGATATGTATGATATTGATAAAAATATTCAAATTACTACAGAAAATGTTTGAAATAAAGTCTGAATTGCATAAAATGAATAAAATAAAGGGAAACAACTGCATTTTCACAAAGCATGCATTTTTCATATTAAGCAAAGATATCCGAGTTATCAGAAGTGTATAAAGTGTCCGCATGTTTATGCAGTGTTACAGTAAAGCTATTTCGCAAAAGTATGGGCCACTACATTGCATATTTTGCAGAGTATAGCCTTAATAGAGCATATTTCAGAAAGTACAGTATTTTGAATAGTTTATTGTGCATTTGAATGTTGTTGCAAGCTGACAGAACAGTTTGTTCATACATAATTACAAGGGCCATATTTTTAATGTGTTTGTGTATACTTTATGGGCATGGCATACAGATTTTGAAAACGCAGTGCACTTGTGTTTGACAGTAATATTGCAGAGAACTGGAGTGTTTGAGCAAGAGTACAACATTTTCATACAGGCTGCATTTTCTGATAACGATGACCATACAAAAGCATTTATTCTACTTAATTGAGCTTGGTCAGAAACCATAGAAAGGGAGCGTTCATTTGTGTATGCACTTGCTATCTATACAGGAGATGGGGAAAACCATCATATTGTTGTACAGGCTGAGTCAAAAGAGGACTCAGAGTGCTTAAAATGTAAATTTAGAGGAAATGTGCAACCCCCAGACAAATGTTAAAATGGAAAGGCACTTATTGTACACAAGGGATCAAAAGCCTGCTGAAACTTTTGCAGCATATATAACTGACCTTAGAAATAAAACTAAAACGTGCAGATTTGGTGACTTAAGGGATTAGTTGATAAAAGACAGACTTGTGTGTGGTATAAAAGATGATGTTGTGAGAAATATCTTGCTTTGTGATGGTGATTTAACTTTGAATAAGGCCATTGAGATTTGTCAGATATACGAGCTCACAGAAAAGCACACACATATGCTTACAAATGAGAACAGCTCTAGAAGGCACAATGATAAAGTTTATGTTGACAGTATGCAGCACGTGGTTAAAAGAAACAGACCTAAGCACATGGCAGCAGCTGTAGCCCCTGTAGAACTCACTGGTAAACCCCAGAACTTTTCAGCAAATTTCAGAGTTCGCACAGTTTCAGTGAAGCATAAGAGTGAGTCTGCAAACTCAAAGCATGGGCCCCAATCTAGTTTCATTGCCAACTGACATAACTGGGGTGGAAGTCATGAATCTAAAAGGGAGAAAAGTTTAGCCTTTGGTCAACAATGCCACAAATGTAATAAGTGGAATCATTTCAAAAGATTTTGTAAATAAAGAGGCCCACATTATTTTATTAAAAGGGAACATTTTAAGAAATGAGTTGATCAGTTAGACAGCTACAACCCTGCTCTTTATGTTGATGGTGTGTCAGTGCTTCATGAAACAGTTAATGCAATAGATTTAAAGGCAAAGAATGAAGTATTTTATACTGTTCGGATAAATGGCAAACCCACAGAGCTCAAAGTTGATACACATTCTAAGTGCAATGTTATGTTAACAGAAACATTTGATAGCATATGTCATGGTGAAAGGCTTGATTTGGCCAGGTGTGTGAAGCTTGAAATTCAAACCAAAGGCTTAGTGTTTTCATGTTACTCTGCTGGAATAAGCTACGACTTATTATTTTATGTGGTCAAGAGGCACATCCAGTCATTATTAGGGCTTAGAGACAGTTTGAAAATGGGACTGCTTTCATTTAATAAGGAAGTCCACCATGTTAGCTTAAAAGACCACTACTCTAATTTTGCCCAGTACATTTTTTTCTACCTATGCTGATCTTTTTGAAGACAAACTAGGCAAACTTCCAGTTGTGTACTCCATGAAGTTAGACCCAGAGGTCAGTGCAGTTATCAGGCCAGCATGTAATGTTCCAATAGCCATGCAGGACAGAGTTAAGGCTGAGCCAGATAAAATGGTATGACAAGGTGTGATTTGTCCAGTTGAAACTCCAACTGAGTGGGTATCTTCCATGGTGGTAGCTCACAAGAAAAGCTCAAATGACATCAGAATATGTATTGACCTATGAGATTTGAAGGTGCAGCGGTAGCATTGTTGCCTCACAGCAAGAGGTTCTCCTGTTCGATTCTCGGCTGGAGCACCTTCTGTGTGGAGTCTGCATGTCCTCCTCGCAGTTGAGTGGCATTCAAAAGACATGTGTGAATGGGCGTGTTCGTTGAAGGTTGGGCATCGGGCTGGCACCTCAGCACCATAAAAATCTACTGCCAATCATTAGCGGACCGGAGTTCTGCTGTGGCGACCCCTAACCAGGAAAAGCCAAAAGAAGAAGAAGAAGTAGAAGACTAAAAAGATCTCATCATCCAATGCGAGCCTTGATGCCAAATGCCACTGTTTTTTTCTGTCTTAGATGCAAGGAGTTTCTTTTGGCAAATTCAGCTTGATAAGAACTTATCATTGCTCACTATGTTCAATACTCCATTTAGCAAGTACAGATTTTTGAGAATGCCATTTGGAATAAATTCTGCAAGTGAATTCTTTCAGTGTACAATGGAGCAACTTTTTTCTGGGTATCCTTGTGCTATTATAGTAGACGACATACTAATAGGAGGTAATGATGAAGGTGAACATGACAGAAACCTCAGAAAAGTTCTAGAAAGGGCATGTCAAGTGAATCTTAAGCTGAATCCACACAAATGCAAATTCAGGCTACAAGAAGTTACTTATATTGGTCATTTTATTTATGAGTACAGGCCTAGAACCAGACCCTTCTAAACAAACAGCCATTCTCGAGATGCCAGCTCCAGACAATGTTCAAGCCCTGCAATGTTTTCTTGGCATGGTCAACTACCTAGGCAAGTCCATTCCAGATTTGCGCCAACGTAAAGATGCATCCTGGTTTTGGTTAGAACAACGCCAAAGGGCATTTGTTGTCCTGAAACAGAGAACTGCAAGTCCACCATCTCTCAGATATTATGATGTTCACAAGCCAGTTACACTTTCTTGTGATGTTTCAAAATTTGGTCTTGGTGCAGTCATTCTACAAGAGGATCAACCTGTTGCATATGCATCGATAACTCTTACCCAAACTGAGATGCAGCATGCCCAGATCAAGAGAGAGCTTTTGGTAATTGTGTTTGCATGTTCAAAGTTCCATGATTATGTTTATGGTGGACCTATCCAGATCAAAACAGACCATCAACCTCGAGTCACTATCTTGAGAAAGCCAATGCATTCAGCTCCAGCCCAACTGCAATGTATGATGCTGAGATTGCAAAAGTACAATTTCAATCTTGTCTACAAGAAAAGCAAACTTCTTTATCTTGCCAATACATTATCCAGATTGGTCAGAAACACCACAGAACAGCACAAGAATGAGAGTCTTGATTTTGTAGTCATGGAAGTGAGAACTTTTTCTTACACATGTCTTGATGAGTTGAGAGACTGCACAGCCACAGATCCAGTTTTACAAAGGCTCAACCACTTTATCAAACAAGGATGGCTGTCAAAGCAATCTAGTTTACCTCAAGAAGTGCAACCTTATTTTCCATACAGAGATGAGATTTTGCCCGACAAAGGTATCATAATGAAAGATTCTTAAAGTAATTGTTCCAAAGTCCTTGCAACCAGAGAACATTACTATCTTCCATCATGGTCACCCAGGAGTTGAATTGACCAAATGAATGGTGAGAGGACTAGTATTTTGGCCTTCTATGTCACAAGAGATTGAAAGAACACTTTCATCTTGTTCAGTGTGTAATAGTACAAAGCCGCATCAACAGAAGGAACCACTTCATCTTAACCAGATTCCGGAACTACCTTGGTCGACAGTAGCCAACGACATCTCCAAGTGTAATGGTCAACATTATTTGGTGCTAGTTGACTCTTATTCCAATAGGTTAGAGATTGACCTACTTCCTAACCTAGCATCCAGTACTGTCATTACTAAGATGAAGCGTCATTTTTCTGTACATGGGAGTCCACACAAAGTTATTTCTGACAATGGCACACAGTTTACAAGCCAACAGTTTAAAAGATTTGCTGAAGTATGGGACTTTACTCATTTCACAAGTAGTCCAGAGTAGCTGCAGTCCAATAGTTTGGCAGAACATGCAGTTCAAAGTGCAAAACAGTTACTAGAGAAGCCCAAACAATATAATAGTGATATTTTCCTGAATATCTTGAATTTCAGAAATATTCCTCTTGACAAACATCTTGGTTCACCTGCTCAGAGACTTATGTCGAGACAAACTAGAACCACATTACCAATCAGCAGTCAATTGTTGGTTCCATGTGTCAAGCACAGCAGATCAGTGAAAGCCAATCTGCTGAAGAAGCATCTAACCCAGAAGTCCTACTACGATAAGACCAGAAAACCACTCAATCCATTACGAGAAGGAGAAGTGCTAAGGATGCAAATGTCCAGAGGTTATGATCAGATTGGTGTCATGAGGAATATTGATCCAGAGCTGAGATCGTACATTGTGTAATCAGAAGGAGCAGTTTTTAGGTGGAATCAGAAACATTTGAGAGCAGTGTCTGAGCCTATACCACAGCACATAGTCTGTGAGACAGACTCTTTATCTCAGAGTGAGTTGTCCTGTGTTCCAATTTCAGAGGAAGTTCCAGAGGACATTCCCATTCCTGTGACAAATCCAGAAGTTCCTGATATGAGTTGTGCACCACACACTGTCCTTGCTGCTAAATTTGGTCCCAACTGTTATGTTATGAGATATGGTCGCATCTCTAAACCCTGTAACAGATATGAAGCAACTTGGACATGAATTGTGTTTTGTTTCTAGTGTATATAGTAATGCATGTCTAACTCTGATATTGTTTTGCATAAAAGGCAATCTTTTTAAGAGGGAGGATGTAGATCAATGTATGTATATGTAACCTTAAGAAGCTATCCAAGGTCTTGCACAAGTGTATAAATACTGAGCATGTGCAAGCTAGACTGCCATTTTGTAGTAAGCTGTTGATATGCAAGCATGTATGTATGTAAGGTCTGTCTGTTAACTAGTTTGTTCATATTGTATGATGCTGCTATCCATCCTGATGTGTTTCTATGTATTAAAGCATCTAAATGAACCCCCCCCCTGCCTGCTTGTCATTAATGTTAGAGAAGGACGAGTGCCAACCCTGTTATCCCTACCTACCATATCCCAAAGCATACCTGATACCAGCCGTCTGCCTGGTGTCTCTGGAGAACAGGTCATCTCTACACTCACCAAGGCCAAATACATGGCCTCAATGGGACCAGATAATATCCTAGGTTGTTTACTAAACAATCTAAAACAAGACCTAGCAGAACTACTTGGCATTCTGTTTAATCATAGCTTGAGAATTGGTTATGTTCCTGCAAAATGAAGAACAGCAACAGTAATCCCCTTGCACAAAGTGGGGGGCATCAACTGACCCTTGGAACTACAGACCCATAAGTCTAACCAGCCTCATCTGCAAGGCTATGGAAAGAATTATTATGGACCTTATCAACAAGGACATAGGTGACCTACAAACACTGGACCCAACCCAGTTTGGCTTCATTAAGGGTAGATCATACTTATCAAACCTGGTGGACTGTTTTGAGAAAGTCACAGAAGCCATGGACGAAGGTAAGACAGTGCACACTGCCTATCTCAACTTTTCCTAGGCTTTCAACAAAATTCCCCACTCTGACATAATTGAGAAACTCTCCAAGATAGGTATTAACCCTTATGTTACTAGATGGGTAGCCATTTGCTTCACCAATAGAACACACTCTGTCAAAATTGATGACTCCACCTCCAGCAGTATGCCCATCACCAGTGGAGTACCACAGAGTTCTCTGCTGGGCCCCTTACTGTTTGGTGTCTATTTCTCAGAAGTTCAGGCCAAAATAGACAGCCTTTGGCTCACCAAGTTCACTGATTATTTGCAAACTGGGAGCAATCAATGAGTCCCCCAGTGATATCAGCATATTACTAGAAGGGCTAACACAAACAAATGATTGGTGCCAAAGCCATGGTCTAAAACTAAATGCAAAAAAATGCATTATTATTCCCTTTGGTAAAACAAAATTCTCTACAAATTACAATATGGACAGGACCCCCCATGAGTTCCAATCCAGTAGTGCAAGACATGGAAACACAGGTTGATAGCAAGGGGATAGTACTTGGGTCAGGAGATGTTATAACTCCACTGTACTCGACCCTCATCAGACCACTAATAGACTATAATGCACCCTTCTGCATGTACCTCACCAGACACCTGCAGCAGCTGGAGAGATCTCAGAGGTTTCTCACTAAGAAAATACAGGGACCCCAAATCATGATCTACATGGACAGGCTGTAAGCCCTGTCACTTTACTGTGTATCTTATAGGCTGCTGAGAGATGACTTCTTCCTGGTCTATAGGGCAATCACCAACCCTGCCCTAATGGAAATGCTGCACATCCACAAGTCAAATGGCACAAGAGTCACTCGCTCTAGGGATATCAACCTAGCTTGTGACATTAACAGAACATGCTGGAAAGACAGATATGTCTGCCAGAGACTGTTGCTTCTCTGGAATAGACTTCCTAGTCATGTAAAACAGAACTCCTTACTGACCCTATTCAAACACAACCTAGATAATTGTATGGGAGACCAGAAATTCACCCCTGGGGTGGTACCCATGTCACTCTTGGACAGGAGTAGCCAGTGTTGATCACAGACCCACTCTGTTCATACATTTGTTCTGTAAACTACCCAAAAGGAACAAATGAAGATACTTGGGATTAACATGGCTAGACTTGTAAAGGCTATAGGGCCGCTAGCCAAGTAACCTCCTATGAACTTATAAACAAATACCAGTAAAGGCATGCTACAATCATATACCAATTAAAACAAGCTACAGTATATATAATGATATATAGATATTCACATTCTCAAACTTTAGTATACAAGTTGACAACTGTATAATAAACAATGCAAATAGAACTTGAAATCATTTTGTGCATGATATTTACAATATGTATATGCAAGAAGCTGTTTTGCATCATATAGTAGTAGATGGAGAGAGAATGGTAGAATTTTTCATTTATACATTATACCATGATATGAACTGAGCATTAAGAGACTTTATTTACTATGACAGCTGCTACCTCTTGGCTAAGTTTCCTACCTGCTTGATGTAATATATGTATAGACTACCCCCAGGATTCAATAAAATCCATGTAGGCTTCATGTAAAGCCTACATGGAATGTATCCGTGTACCCAGACACGGTTCCCCCTTGACAGTGTACCATACATATTATTCATGGTGTATTACCAAGGAAGGTCAAAGTAACACGGATATTGAATCCGTGCAAGCAACAGTGTAGAGGCTGTCCCATACTTGTGGACTGTCCAGAAAAATTCTAGACAGGTGGTAAGCACAGGACAATAATTTTGTTTTATCTTTATGTGATGTTTGCGCAGTGCGGTGTGGTGCTTAGCTGCACTTATACAGCAGACATCTGGTATACATCTAAAAACAGAAAACAGATGTAATCAATTTTATCTATTTTTTTTATTTTTTATTTTTGCTTCTTTGTGTGGTGCAGTGCGATACTTGGCAATGCCGAGCTGAGCTTATACATATACAGTAGACATCTGGTATATATCTAAAAATAGAAACCCGATGTAATCAATTTTATTTGTTTTTCTTTATCTTTTTTTTTTCCTGCTTGTTTACACATTGTGGCCTGGTGCTTAACAACTCCATTAGACATCTAAATATAAAAAATGTATGTATTCAATTATTGTAGTTCTGTTCTACTTAGCAATGTGTAAACCCATGCAGTGAAGCTGCACAACGCTAACAGGCATCTTAGTAGTATATGTGAAGATATACTGCTTCCGTTAACTATCCAAGTGGCTAGATAGGTTGAGTCATGACATACAGTGTAGTAGTTCCCAGATTCAAATCCTGAGCAGTCACACATTTTATATTTATTGCTGTGAAAATGTGTCAGGTGGCTGAAACATCAGTTTAATTTAAAAGTAAAATATTGTTACATTTAGAAAAGCTACATAATGCTAAGCAGTGCATAAACATGCTCAATGGTCTACATCGTTTGTGCATTGCTAAGCTCTGCATAAACATGGTTTGTGTGAGTTTGAGCGATGCTAAGCAATGGGGTGCTTTTTTGAAAGTTACAGTATGACCTGGAAGAGCGGGAATGCAGTCTATATAAAGGCCAATAGGTGGGAATTTCACACCATTCATTGGAGTCTTCACATGGCGGTTGATAGGCCTGGTGGTGTTGGAGAGGGCGCTTCCTTTTGGCTGCAGATGCGGGGTATGCAGGAGTCCAAAGTGTTTGTTGGACTCCTGGTGAAGAAATATGAACCCCGGCTGCTGCAGGGTGATTACTAGTGCTAAGACTGTAAGTCTGAGGCCTGGCATTGGTTGACTAGGGAACTTACCAGTACTACTGGTATCCCCAGCTCTGGTGAGCAGTGTCGTCACCACTATGATGACCTGATGCATGTAAAGAGGGGAACCTTGGAAATCTGGGTCAAAGAAGCTAGAGCTGGGCAGACCCCAGAAATATGCAAGTATGTTTGGTAGTACTTTAGAAATATACAAGCTGAATATGTGAAAAATTGGTATGCATAATGGTTTTCTTCTCTTTCAACAGCTGCAGAAGAGAAGGCTTGTAATGTCCAGTCCAATGCAGGGTGCCTGGCCAGGGTGAGGCAAGAGTGTGGTAAGTAGGAAAACATCAAAGTTATAACTTAATGCATAATGTAATTTTACAAAAAAATATTTACAGAGTTTGCAGTCTTAACATTCAGGTATGACATACCTGGGATGTCTAACATGTTTAGTAATGTGTCACTGCCTACCTGACATGGTACAGCAAATTAAATCAAGTAAACATGCAGCACTGTGTAGTATAATTTCCAAACATCAGTTAATGTTGGGGGTCTACCAAGATTAAGAGTCACTATTCTGGTCTGCTCATTGTCTGAAATATGCTGTAGGTTGCACGCAATTAATAGACAGGATATACGGTTTATTTATTAGAAGTGCTACACAGCTACCCATGGTCTACTTGCTAGACTTGAAGCAAGATTAATCAATAGATTTTAAAGGGTTTAGTGCTTTGATATGTACTGTTTTCAAATAAAAAGTGTTCACTATTCTTGTATTCACTGCATGTGTGTTATAATCTGACACGTCAACTGTTAAATGTAAATGAATAAAGACTGTAGAAAAAATGCCTGAAATAACTGTAGTGCAATACCCAGAGTAAAGTTCAAGCCTGTGTTCTGACCATTTTGTCTGAAATAATGCTGTATATTCCACCCAGTCAAGGAACAAGGTATATGAGTAAGATGACTAAAGTCCGAGGCAGCTATCCATATGTCTAAATGACAGATTTTAAGGGACATTATCAATAAAGTTTAAAACAGGATTGTGCTATGATAAGTATTCTTTTCAAATAAGTGTCTATTATTCGTGTATTCACTGCATGTGTGCACTAATCTGACACCAGTAAACTGTTAAATGTAAATGAATAAAGACTGCAGAAATAATTGCCTGAAGTAACTGTAGTGCAAAACAGTGTAAAAAACTTCTCTGTGTGAAAGATTTTCAGTCCATATATCTCTAGTTAATCAGTGTATATTAATCAGATCAGACAATAGTAGTAGAAGTAGCGAACTTAAACTTGTCTTAAGTAAAAAAAAAAATATATAATTGTACAGAATTACTAAGTATTCAAAAGTAATCCAAACAAGGCAAGCGGTCTGTTTCCAGTTGAAAATCATTTATTAAGTGCCTGGACTGCTGCAACTGCTGGGAAGCAAGAAGAGCTGCTGTAAATCGAAACGAAACTTTTTGGGACTTTTTTGGTGCTAAAATGACTGAGAAACGATCAATGAGGTAAAATGTGTCTTGTATGGACAAAAATGTATGGTTTGGCTGTTGCTGTATAAGAGTCTATGGCTTAGTGGTAAATCCAGGTAATGCAGTCTATTTTTTGTGTTATTTTTTTTCTTTTTTTTTTTTTTTTTTCTCTCCTTTGCAGGCTTGTTTTGTAACTTACTGTGTTTTATTTAGTGAGTAAATAAGTGAATAAATAAGTATCTTTTAACTGTGTTCAGTTTGGGGAAGGGGGAGAACAGAAAAAAGAAAAAAAATATATATATATATACATATAGTATAATTAGCAAACAGTAGTAGTTGTTGTGTAATATAGGTGATGTCTAACTGTAATGATCTATAAAAATTAAATGCAATATTGTAGGAATGTTTTGAAGATAAATAGCTGACCTAAATAATGGCTTGTTGTAAACAAATGTATAATAACTGTGTGCTTATTAGGTGAACTGTTAGTTAAAAGGTTTTGGAACAAGTAATTATAATGCTAACATATTATTGCTGTATTTAAAGTTTGTTAAAAGTGAATTATTTGACATGTCAGGTACAATTAGTTTACATGAATATTAGGCAAATGTTCAGAGCTGTAGTTACTTGAGTGTGGTGTTTAGTAGGGAATGTCTGGGTTAGACTTTGTAGACGTAGATATAGTTGGTGTAGGCTTTTTGCATGCTATTTTATTGTTAGTTAATAGAATTAGTAGTTTAGCTACTTGGGGAATGTTATCCAATGTGAAAAACCTATGTTCATCCTGGTCCGGAGGAATAGTGGATAGGCACTGGGTAGGGATGGGATGGCTGTTTTGCTTCCAAAAAATTCACGTAATACCAACACTTGTCAATTTAAGGTGGAAAACAAAAAATAGATACCATTATTCATCAATTCATAGTTTAGAATGTGGATAATAGATTCCTGGAATGTTAAAGGACTCCAGAACATGAAAAAAAGAAAGCTGTTTCTGCATTTGTTTTTTAAATCAAAAGCAGGTTTTATTCTATTACAAGAAACACATTTGACTAATGACCAGTGGGAAACAATGAAGGACAAGAAATGGATTAGGAAGGTTGTAAAGGCGGAAGGGACTACGAATAGTGCTGGGGTGGCAATTATAATCAAGAATCAGTTTCAAGGAGAAATTTTGGAGGACAAAATAGATAAAGAAGGCAGATGGTGTTTGGTGGTTCTCAAAACTGAAAGTTTCGATAAGCCGATAGTACTTTTATGTGTTTATGCCCCAAATGTGAACCAACATCATTATATAGCTTCAATTTACTCTATTCTACAGTCATATAACAACTGTTACATAGTGATGGGGGGGATTGGAATGCTTACCAAGATTCTAAAACTGATAAGTTGGGAGCTTGACTGCTTTTAATAAGCAGGCAATGGTAGCGTTGAAAGAACTGAAACGGATTTCAAACTATATGACCCTTTTAAACACAAACACATACAAGCAAAGGCAGAAAACTTTACTTTCTATTCTAGCTGCCATAAAATGTGGTCAAGAATTGATTTTTTAATTCCAGAAGTGTTCATTTCACTTGACCCTAGGGTTTCTAATCAAGCTAGACAGCTCTCAGACCATTCTAAAATAACTTTAACTTTAAAGACCGATTTTTTGAATACTAAAAATCATGGTGGATATAATTGGTCCTTAAACCCATACCTATTAACCAAAGAAGATATAGTACAGGAAGTTAAGGAGATACTTAAACAATTAGTATACAATATACCCCGTAATGAACATCCATTAGATATAGAATGGGCTACAACTAAAACTTTGTTAAGAGGATTATTTATTCAGAAAGCCACTTATTATAAAAAACTCCAAAATAAAGAACAACTGGATCTGGAAACTAAAGTGCAATTATTGGACCAGGAGCTGATGAGTAACTACACTGAGCAAACAGAAACTGAGTTGTTAAGATGTCAGAAAGAGCTGTTTCTCATGCATAACAGAAAATTGACACTGTACGAACAAAGAAGTTTAGTTAAATATGCAAATCACATTCAAACTCCCTCGAAAGCATTAGCCCGTATTATTAATCAGACGAAATCGACACGATTAATTACCGAAATAAATCATAATAATACGTTATATACTGATAAGTCAGATGTCATGAAGATTTTTGAATCAATTTTTAATCAGATATATGGTGAGCAACAAACTCATGGGCATGATGAAGAGAGAAAAGAGTTCTTACAGAAAATTAATTTTCCCAAGATTGACGAGGATTCTCAGGGAGAATTGACTGCATTGATTACAGTTGATGAAGTTCTAGAGGCAATTAAGAAACTAAAGCCACATAAAGCCCCAGGACCAGATGGTATGACCTCTGAATTTTATAAATCTTTTAGTGGGATTCTGAGCACCGTACTTTCACAGACCTTTAATTATATCATTTCAATGGCAGCAATGATCTTCATTTTAATGCCTCAAGAACAATTCTGTGATTGAATGACATTACTGATCCCATAAATCCAGACAAGTATAGGCCCATATCATTGTTGTATATTGATATGAAATTCATGTCTTCTATTCTAGCTAGTAGATTAAAAAAATAATATACTTGATATTATCAGAAGAACAGGCGGGTTTATAGATGGGAGACAGACTACAGACAATACATTAACTCTTCATACTTTAATATCTTATGCAAAGTATAAAAATATGAACATATATGCTTTAATAATTGATGCTCAAAAGCATTCGATAGAGTTAATTTGGCTTATTTATTTGAAACATTATCATATTTCAATATACCTCAGCTTTTTATTTCTATGTTAAGAAATTTATACAAGAATGCATACACTAGTTTATATATAAATCATGAATGTTCCAAAAGGATTCAAATTAAAAATGGAACTCGACAGGGGTGCTCATTGTCTCCCATACTGTTTAATCTGTATTTGGAACCTTTATTTCTTCATATGAAACAAAAAGTTTTTATAATTCTCCTGTACTTCTTGGGATAAAGGTTAGGATGGCTGCTTTTGCAGATGATTTAAATATATACAGTACCACACCGGTGTCAGATACGGAAAAAATACTAACAGCAATACAAACCTTTGAGAAAATTGCTAATTACAGACTAAATTTAAAAAAAAACAAATATTCCCTCTAAAGACACCTACACCTTTTTCAATGCTACCATTGATAGGACGAATAAGGACAGAAGAAAGAATAAAATATTTGGGGATTGACTTTTCAACTGAAAATAGAGAATTTTTTATCAATAATATTAAGGCAACTGGAGACCGCATAACAATGGATTTGAAAATATGGAGTAAGTTGAAGCTACCGACGATGGCAAGAGCAGCGATAATAAAAATGAACGTTCTCCCCAGAATGCTATATATTTTTAGAGCAGCACAACTTAAAATCACGAAATCCTTTTTCAAGCAATTTCAGATAGGACTGGGGAAATTTCTGTGGGAACCCAGAAAAACGAGAATATCCTATGAAAATCTGATGGCTCCTAAAACGAGGGGGGGGTTGGATTTACCAGATTTTGAGATGTATTATACAGTGATTCAGGCCAATAGGATTTTAAGGGTGTCTTACTTGGATAGTGAAAATAGAAAATGGATACCCAAATGGGTACTGCTAAATTATAAACATATAAAAGGGAAGAGAATTAATGTTAAAGCTGTACCATTTTTGAATATAAAAACATTGAGTAAATATGAGTTAATGGAACACATCAAGGTATGGGCAGTGGCGACTCAAACTCTGTTTGCCTCCTTGAACCTTTTAAAATATATGATGATGTTTCAACCATTTGATGGAAATCCTAATATAACTATTGGTAATCAACTGATAGACTTAAAGAAATATCCATTTATTAAGGAATTAACTGTAAGGGATTTATACCCCTTCCTAGGAGTAGCGGTACATGATATCTTAAAAGAGATGAATCTTCCCATCTCTTATTTAATTATAATGAGGCAGTTAAAAGATTTGGCCATAAATTATTTTACCAGTTCTGAAATAAAAATCGAGGAACTAGTTATTTCAGGTCATCTGTGGGAAGCATTGCAACAAGATAGAAAATATATATCCTCAGCGTATAAAATGGCAAAAGAGAGAAAATATAATAATCATATTCTGTTATCCAAATACTGGAGAGAGAAATTGCCATCCCTAGACGACAGTAAAATAGTAGAGGCGTTTAACTTAACATTAAAATCCGTATCACTTCAAAAACTGGTCTTTACTCAATTGATGATATTTAACAATGCATATTATACCCATCTTACACTTCATAAATTTGATTCAAAAAGTCACCTAAATGTCCACAGTGTGTAGATCAGACAGCAGACCTGTTACACATGTTCTGGAGTTGCAAGTGCATTTATAAATTATGGAATTCTTTAAAGTTACAACTACAAAAATGGGTTACCAAAACTCAACACTCTCCTGGGAATTTCTGATTTTACATATTCCACCGGAGAATTTGGACAAAACAAAAAATATTGTAATTATGAATATTAGTTTACTAATGAAATTATATATAGCCACAAATTAGTTGAACCCAGCACAGGTGTCGTGGCAAAATTTCAGGCTGTTAGCGATTAAGCATATATTAGCGCACAAATTGTTAATTAGAAATAATAAGAAAAGTATAAACAGCACAAAAATTTGGGAACAAATCTTTAATATTATTTTGGCGTAGCGGTTCCTATCCACTTTCCGTCAGGACATTCTGTATGTGTACCAACACATTCTTGGATTAGTTAGAAAATGTAGAAATAATACAAATTATTGGTTTGAGTTGGTTTATAATTGTCGATTGTAGATGCTTTTATGCTTAATTTTTTGTGATTTTAATTTCCTGTACTTGGTTAAAATGATATTTATTCTTAATGTATTATAGGGAAATTCAAAATGGAACTAAAACATTGGAAGCAATATTGTACATAATGTAAATAGTGTGTGAAATGTATAATGGTTTGGCAAAACAATAAAAATGAGTATTGAAAAAAAAGAAAATCATTTATTAAGTACACAGACAAGCGATCCAAGTAAAACAAAAATAGAGTAATAGTTTCCTCATAAGCTTTCTAAACACATATATATATATATATATATATATATATATATATATATATATATATATATATACTTTTTATCAGGCACAAGGGAGTGGTATATTGTGTTGTAATATTGTATTATATTATTTTATACTATATTATTATATTGTATTTTATTTTAAACTACTTGTTGTTGTGTCTTTTGGCTTTTCCGGGTTAGGGGTCGCCACAGCGGAACTCTGGTCCACTAATGATTGGCAGTAGATTTTTACATGCCGAGTTGCCAGCCCTGACGCACAACCTTCAACGAAGGTACGCCCATTCATGCATGTCTCCACACAGAAGACGCTTTAGCTGAGAATCGAACAGGACAACGTCTTACTGTGAGGCGACTACTACTGTTCAAATAAAAGTGTACTGGAACTTAGAAAATTGCCACATTGTTTACATGACTAATTTTATTTTATTTTATTTTATTCTACCAGTTGATTTTAAATACCATTTTAAATCAGTTGTAATTTAAGTGTATATTTTGTTTCCATCATCATACATTTTTTCTTATTATTTTTTTCTTTTTCTGATTCTCTTTTTTCCACTTTATTCAAAATTATGTGTAATAACAATACTAACTAATTATACAATAATATTTTTATAGATAGTTTTTAGGGTTCTTGTACATAGACCTGAAGAAGTCTAGAAGGACAAAAGCGATCTTTGTTAACAATAGGTTATGAAAATAGAATATGATTTTTACAATTGATTTTTTACATGCAAAGGGTATATGTATATATTTCTATATATTTTTTGATTGCCAAATGGACTAAGGTTGATATATTTCCAGCCATGTAGTATATTGTCTTGGATAAAATCACAGACTTAATAATATACTTAATAATCTGGTTAAATGAGAGGTACCACATCATTATACATTTTATTTAAAGTACATAAAGGTTATATTATTATGACAGCTACTAAGTAGAGCAGGACCAGCTCGAATGTCACACTGATGGGAGAAGGGATGTGAATTTAGCATGTGTACCAATAACAGTTTGTTTTACAGCACAATAAACCACTCTCATGCCTGATAAAAAGTATATATATATATTTAGAAAGCTTGTGTGGAAACTATTACTCTATTTTTGTTTTACTTGGATCGCTTGTCTGTGTACTTAATAAAAGATTTTCGACTGGAAACAGACTGCCTGCCTTGCTTGGATTACTTTCAAATACTTAGTAATTATGTACAATTATATATTTTTTATTTTTTTTTTTTACTTGTCGAGTTTAAATTTGCTACTTCTACTACTATTGTTTGATCTGATTAATATACAGTGATTAACTCGATATATACAGACTGAAAATCTTCCACACAGAGAAGTTTCTTACACTGTTTTGTTTTTGCACCCACTATACTTGTTTAGTGATTGTTTTGAGACTTCAGGGATACTACAGCGATTACTTGTTTTTTTTTTGTTTTTTTTGCAAATAACTGTAGTGCAATGCACAGTAAGGTTCAAGCCTGTGTGCTGGCAATTTTGTCTGGAATAATGCTGTATATCCCACCCAGTCCAGGAACAAGGTATATGGTAAGGTAGCTGAAGACCTGGGCAGCTATCCAGGTGTATAATGCCAGATTTTAAGGAACATTATCAATAAAGTTTAAAGCAGGATTGTGCTCTGATATGTAATCTTTTCAAATAAGTGTGCATTATTCCTGTATTCACTCAATGAGTGTTCTAATCTGACACCAGTCAACTGTTAAATGAAGTGTACATTTTTCCTGTAGTCACAGCGTATGGATTCTAATCTCATGGCAGCCAACTAATAAATGACCAGATGTCTAGTCTACTTAGTGTGCACAAACAAACCCCTCAACTGTCACTATTTTCAGAATGTAATGACTAGTGCCCCATATGTCTGGTCCTTGATTAGCAGATGCATGACATTACTTGGAATGCAATTTATTGTCAAATCTGTTATCAGAAAAACTTGCACAGTATGTACAAATGTTCCCTGTAGTTGTGCCTGTGTACCACCATGTGTTACAACTTGGCTCATATTGTCCCATGCTAACAGGTTGAGAGCTATGTAGGTGCAACATCATCTGTGCAATACTTGCAGTCACTGTACTCACAACTGAACTGTACATATGTAGAAGTATGTAGTAGTAGTCTGTGTAGTAATATTACCTGCAAAGTTACTAATGGTATTTTTCTCTCTCCCACCCCACCCCTTCTCTACTTTAATTTATTAATGTCATTTATTATTATGATTTGATATTAATATATATTTTTGTTACCATCTCTTATGTTGGCCTTATGTATAATTTCATATTGCTTTACTGTTAAAATACTTTTATTTACATGATTTATTGTTGTGTTCCTCATTATATTACTTTTTATTTCTATTTCCTGATTACAGTAAACTCTCAGTTAACTGGAACTCAAGCAACCAGCACTCTAAAGCAATGGGCAAAGAAAAAAAATCAAAGAAATACAGTACAGTTTTTGAGACTATATTATATGAATGAAAGTTCATAATATCAAACGCTGTGAAGAGTGAAAATTCCGGATCTTGAAGTGCTTCTTGTGGGATCGCAGTACAGTGAAGGTTGGAATATTTGCTCTTTCCTCACTGTAGTGTGATCTCGGAGTTGGTATATATATTTAGTGGGGGGGCACAGCCCCCCACAATAAGGAGTTCAATGTCTGGCATTTATGCTCTTTAGAGCATTCAATATTATGAACTTTTGTTCATATAATATAGACCCCAATTTTCATGTGTTGCACTTTCTGTTCCCCCCAAAGAAACATACCTTATGGTTTTAGAGTTTAAGTTTTAAAAAAGAAGACAGGAATAAATTATCCTTGCTCCCAAACCTGAAAACAAGTCAAATCAAACAAATAGTATAGGGTACAGTATTAGTCAGGCCTATTTTTAATAGTAACTCTCAAGCAACCAGAAACTACATTATCCAGCATCTACCATTCCCCATGGGTGCTGGTTAACTCAGAGTTTACTGTATATTACTTTCTATTTCTTTTGAGTAATCATTATTATCTTCTGTTATGTTAATACTAATGTTTGTTTGGTTATGCTTATTTTCACCTTATGTTTATATTTATTTTCTGCAGTGAGACAAGGTAGGCCAGTTCTTGGTGATCCACCTACTTTGGCTCCCCCAGCCATGGCAAAAGAGCCCAGCACATCTGGGCCACAGCCTGGTGGTGCCCCCTCTGCTGCCCCTACACTACCTGTGCCATCAGGTAATTCTGCCCCACAGTCTGGGGGTGGCCCCCCTCTGGGGAGTGGAAGTGGAGGGGTGATTATGTCACCCTTGGTGAACTGCCAGGTATGGTGCATAGGTTGCAGCATTGCACTGTAGGAGCACTCCTATGCTGGATGGAGAGAATGCTGTTTATCCTGGTGGAGCAGTGAAGGACCAGTGCAGACAGTTCCATGGGTGAGGACTTGAGTCACACTGCTACCATGTCTGATGTTCATTGATCTGGAATTCCACAACCCCCTCCCCATCCAAGGTGTTACCCCCCCTCTTGTGTCACACACCAACCATGTCTGCTGTTTTGTCTTTCTTGTCTGTCTGCAAGAGCTTCCTCACCTTCTCAAATTACCTCCCCCACACATATCTATGTCCCTTCCCCAACATTCCACTTTCACCTTAAAAAACAAAATGGCACCTGTCCCCCAAAAAATATTGTACCATACATAGCTCTCCATTTCACACATGTCCACTGGACATGCTTCATTTGGTCCAATTGGCTTGACAATGCACTTATGTTCTTATCACCCCTTTCTGGGAGTGACAGTCCAAATTCAGCTAAAAAAATATGTGAAAGTGCAGAGTTGTTGCTGTTCAAGGAATGGACAGCTATGGTTCTTTCCTACACCCATCCTGTACACTAAGTTTTCCCCCTTGCTTGAACCCCATTTCACCACTGTCTTAACTCTCCATTTTTCTTTTAAGGATTTTTTTGTGTGATGCAGTGTGACATGCTGCATTGCTTAGCTATGCTAAATAGCGTTACATTGATATATGCTTTTGAAAAAAAAAAATATTAATCATATTCAAAAAGTACACCTGCACCCTATTTTGAACCCAGGACCATTGAACCTATAGAAGAGTAGATCAACCCACCAAGTTACACAGCTGCAAATTAGCACAGGTGTTTTAATCAAAACATAGTAACGGTCAACTTCCCACCATTAAGTGTGTTTAAGTGATGCCACTCATCTCGCCGCACCATGCAAGCCAGCTAAAAGATTAATACAAAAATAGTACTGTATTGGTACTCTAGTACAGAAATGCATCACTATAAAGCCATACACTTAAGAATAGATATAAGTGAGGCATCTAATAGCAGGTAACTCTGCAGTTATATGTAGAACATGTAAATAAACACTTGCTAAAAATTAACAGAAAAATAGGATTTTAACTGGAACTCTGGTAGACAAATACAGCACTCTAAAGCCATACACATATTAATAATAGATGTAAGTGAGGTATGTAACAGCAAATAACTGTGGAATGATATCTGCAGTATGTAAAAATCCACCTGCTGTAACAGTGACTCTGTAGCTCAGACTGTCAAATGCATTGAGAATGTTACTTTTTAGTACACATGGTCCTGGGTTCAACTACTGCTGCATCTAGCATTAAAAATACATGTATGTAGACATCAGCATTACAAATTGTGATATGTATGTCTGTCTCATCACCTATTTATCCACCCAAAGCAGTACAGATGGAATGTCTGCTTCTAAATAATAGAGGTCATAGGCCTACAGATAGGACCATTCTTAACTACTCCAATTACAACACTAAAAAGTGCACAGAATGTCAGGTCATGCATTAGCCTGAATTCCCAGAGGATTTTAAACTGAAACTATGGCCCAGTAATATCAGACTGCAGCATACAATGATTTACTAGTGATATTACAGACAACCACAGCTGTACAAGTAACATACATATATGGAGGTTGTGCTAGATGCAAGGGTTGCCAGCACACACTTAACAGGGGGCTACCATGAAATAACATGTGACTTGCCAGTTGTTAAACTGTGTGACAAAATGGTTAATGCACCTCCTACCTTTTTCTAGGACACACCAAGTATTTTGCCTTTTATTGTGTTAGTGATACCTTTGGCTAACATACTTACCTTAAACACATACCTTAATTTCCAGTGGGATGGGTACCCTCAATCTAGTTCTTCCTATAAAACAAGGCTGCCACAGGTCCCACACTTAATCTTAAAGCTTGTTGCCCTGCAAAGTGTTTACCCTCTCTGAGTATGCCTATTGCTTGCAGCATCAGCTTCAGCCTGTAGCATACACATCTGTATGTAAAATGTAGCTGCTACAGACATCCTCTCTGCAATGACATAGTATCTTTACCCCAGTAATTTCCACCCCATTATATGAGAAAGGGGTTGTAATCTACATTAAGGCCTTATATCTTCTTCAGTGGTTTCATCGGATTGGGTGATTACACTGTAAATCAGCTGTGTTGACTGCAATTAGCATTTCAGATGCACAGATTGGTTAAGAGGCAATCACTTGCTAATGTGAGCCATGTTTAAAAGACAAAGAGCTAGCTAGAGGAATCATTGTGTATGAAAGTTACTTCACAGGTTGAACTCATTGGCACAAGATTTATATATCTGTACCTATCAACAGAGGAGTATTGTACTCCATCAGGTATGTAAACATTTTGTTTCCAACATGACGAATATGTTTGAATATATTTAGGGGTAATGGGATTACATCATTAAGCCTTTCTTAGAACTGTACTGATGACATGTCATTGATCTCCAGATTTTTTACAACTACAGAGGAACTACAGTACATTAAGGGTAGAATGTGTTTTATTTATTTGGTACACTGGTCTCCTGCAAATATCCCTTTATAGTGGTTGCAATAGTACACTGCTATTTGTTTGACATTGATGTTTTTATAAATTATAAGGGGGTTACCCCTAGGGGCCACACTACAATGGACTCCTGTGTTGGGTGTGTGATCATACATCAGTATCTGTCATGGCACAAACAGGAATAGACGACTATTGTAACTATCTAATTGCATCCACACCCTTAGTATGTTTGCACACTGTGGAATATGAGATGTGTAATCAAGCAGTGAATACTGCTAGCCATCCATTGTTGCTGTAGCTCTACATAGTGTACTCTCATGTATGTGATCCTGACATGTGTTCCCATTTTGTTGTATGTCAGGACAGATATATACCTGATGCCGGGCCCCTTTTACAGATGCTGAAAATGACATCATCCTGGAAGCCTTGCTACAGGCTGAAGCTCCTGCTGTTCAGGGGGAGGCCAAACAAGCAAGAGCAAGTAGCTTTGTGGGCTGATCTGGTCTGTGATGTGAATGCTATTGGTCACCAGAGCAGGACATATGAGCAGGTGCGACCCTGTGCCACTGATATGATTAGCACCACATACAGAAGAGCAGCGGATGTGGCCAGGGATTGTGGTGTCACCGGTGGAGGGCCTGCAGTGCATCAAGCACTGTCAGTCACTGAGGGATTTCTGGTGAACCTAAGAACACAGGACAGCTCCCAGGCATCCATCACATAGTATGTTGTGGATGTGGGTGCCACCATTTCAATGCAAGAGGAGCATCCAGGTATGCTTAGTTGGATCAGCATTGGAATAGTGTAGCATTTAATGTGTTAGGGTGTACACAGTTTTACATGGATGTCAGATGTGTTTTTTTTGGGGGGGGGTAGCTTCAGCTTGAATCTTATGCTCAGATTTTGACCAACATACAGATTAACATAGTAGCTAGTATAAATGTGAGATATTTGGATGTATTACCCTGTTATAGTGCAACATGTGGTGGTGTTTACATTACTTCTCCCTCAAATTTTCACAGGACCATTAATAATCGGATGAGGCTGTGCTCCTGTTAAGCACAGCACTGTTTTGTTAGATATGTAGATTTAGTGCAATATATTCACTAAAGTGTCATCCCAGGCCTGCTGGCTGGATTGATGTACTGTCTGCATGATTGCCGACTGCACATATATTTACTGATTGTACACAGTTTAGAGTCATACCTATGCCTTGTAGATGTGACCACACTAATAGATTTGACAGTATTGTCAAGACATTACAGAATGCCATATGTATCAACTGGGCAGAGTTTTGCCAAATGTCAACAGTGTAAATCACTGTTTCTCATGAGATTCTTGTTTAGAGACCTTTTATTTACAAGTAACTACAGTTGTTTGTTAGAAAATAATGTCCTCATGTCCTACTATATGAGGCTGGGGGTTAAACAGGTCTGTAATAGTGATAGCAGTGTATACAGCTTAACATATATTGCAACATAGTACTGAAGAGCATAAAAATGCGGGTATTAATGTACTGCTTTTGCCTTTTTTATCACAGGTGACCAGGGGGGTTGGTCTTAATCTCCTTCACAACCTGATGTCAGTGTCTCTTCAGACTCTGATGATGATGGTGGCCAAAGTGAGGCACAGGTGGGGGTTGCAAGGGCTGAATATGTCCCAGAGGTTTACATACCTCTTTTGCCTTCATTATCACTGTACACAGTCAGTATGCTTATGCATACCCAGTCCTCAGAAGCCACAGATATTGGACAGTCAGAGGGTGGGGACATTGAATAGGAAAGTGTAGCTACTATGGCTCAGTGAGTGTCGATACTGGCCATAGCCAAAGGGATGGTGAGGTTCCACACAGGCGGATTGATAGCTGTGCCCGTAAAAGGCCTGCTGTCCTTCCATCACCTGTTGCAGGTATCTCATCACATGTCAATCAGCATATGATTAAGGCCATCATGGAGTCACAGGCACATTCAGAAAGGAACTCTAGATGAATACTCAGGGTTATGGATGTAGCACAGTCTGACATCTGTGCCTGCCTCCACTGTGTGGCTGATACCCAGAATTGGTTAACCGACACAGTGGAAAGATATTGGTCTGAGACAGATCGCAGACTCTTGGAATGCACATTGTCTGTGATGGAACATCTGGTTGGAGTTGAGTGTTGGACTCGTGAATGTAGGTCAGCAACTACATCTGCTGAGAGTCCACGTGGCCATGCACAATCATGCTCCTGTAGTGGCAGTACATCCAGTGGTCCAGAGGAGAGTGTGCTTTCCACACCAAGATGTGGCAGGTCATGGACTCATGGTCCTGGACATTCCTGTAGAGAACACGGCCCCAGCAGACAGCAGTCACCCTCAGGTAGTAGCCCCACTTCTGAGCTTGGGCATGGAGGTGCCAGTGCAACTCCTGGCAGATCCAGTTTCTGTGTTCAGGGGCAGAGACGGTGAACTGTCAGCTCTACCATGCATGGTTCAAAGCTGTCCAACATACAGACATGTAGAGCTAGTACTGAGGTTGACTGTGTTCATTCAGACACTCAAACACCACTGTCACAATCAGGTCACCTACAGACACACAGGGCACATTTCCATGGTCCATCTTGCCTGCTTCCCTTCCTGACTCACACACATACTTTCAACCTATTTGATCAGCCTAGGCCTCCTGCACTCCTATACAACACCATGTGCAAGTAATGATACCTGTGCCACATCCCTGTCATCCTTGTAATCTATGCAGGGAAATGAAGCTATGTGTTTGATGCGCAGGGTGACTATCTAAATTAATATGTATTTGTTTTATCCACTGTTGCCTTTGACATGCTACTTGTACTGCTCGCTGATAGATATTGTATGCTGACATTTGTAATGAGTAAACCATATTATTTTGTGTACATTACATTGGATGATGTTGTAATGGCTGTATACTTACACAATGAAAGGTGTCTCATGGAACAGTTTATGTTTCAGTTTCAGAATTTTGTAGGACACACCTATGGGTACGCAGCTGCAATAAACCCATAAATATCAGAGCACAGGATGAAATGTCAGCAAAGAAGAAAAATGTCTTCGAAAAGGTACAGCAGTATAAGTACATGACTCCATAGGATCATATCTGTATAACAGGCTAACAAGAACAATGGCTTCATTCAGCCTAGTCATGCATCTCTAATCTTTGAAAAGATCTGATACCCTTGATAAGTATAAGCATGGTTTCGGGAACTGACACATCTACAAGCTGTGGTGAGGGAGATGAATCATCTACAGTTTCCCTGTGTCTGTTACAGACATTTGTTCTAAACCAGTTATGATTGTCTTGTTCTGCATCCCATTGTGTAATTTACACTTACAGAGGAAGTGCGCTTCAGATGGATGGGGATCCTGTTGCATACAGGGTGTAGTGTCTGGGTTACATACCTGTCTCTTCTCCATGTCCTTTTTATGCCACAGTCAAGGTGTAGGTCTGTAGAAAAAGGTAATTCTCATGCTAGTCCTTTCTTGGATATGCAGGAGGTACACAGTAATATCTGACACCTCCCTGTATGGCAGTCATACACCTCCCCTCCACAGCATGTAGGAGACAGAATACACAGTTACAGCCTTGACATGGTCTGCATAGGACATGGTATGTACGCTATGTATTGGTTTACTGTGGAACCTCTGTGACTGTTACAGTTGTCGGATATGCCTGTGTAGTTATATACCAAAGGTAGCACTGCACTCAGTGATAGGTGTCATTAGTGCCAAATACAGTGTAACAATGACATTCTGGGATTTACATGCCATACCTTTCTCTATAGGTTGTGCAATATTGAATGGATCCCCACATCTTATCGACTAGTGAAAGTCAAAGGCTAGATCACCCTCAGTGTTCATAACTTCCTGACTAATGGGTCAACTGTTGGAGGTGTACGGACAATGCAATATTTTCCAAGGGAGGATGACTTCCAAAAGGATAGTATTGTGCAGTCCTTGGCATTTAGTATTTGTCAATGTCTCTGACAACAACTGAGTGTATGTGTCAGCCCATCCTGGATAACTATTGGTTCTATAGAGGATTCAGTGACAGCTCCTAATTTGCAATCACCTGCTAATGTAGTCAGTCAGAGGTCACCGAAGGGGTAGTCCCAGGAATGATTTGTTAAGGAAGTCCAGTGGTGACTGGCCTCATTGTAGTGGTGGACTACCCAATGCTATCTTCCCGGATAATGACTGTCAGGCACCTGGCTATCCACCGGCTGATGTACTAGTTTGTAAACAACCTCTACAGTTTTTCAACAATGCCTGGTGGCCTAATATTGTCAAATGTCTTGTCAGGCCATAGTAGTTGGAGTGAGTCATATTCCCCTCATCCATTGAATAGTTTAACACTCAATGAGATCCACCAGTTAGGATTGGCATGATCTGCCCTTGACCAAAACAAACTAGGTTTGGTCCAGTGTCTGTAAGTGTACTACATTGTTACTGATAATTTTCATGATAACTCTTTTCATGGTTTTAAATATCAGACTACCGTGACATCTGGGGACAGTGCTTGTCACTGCATGCTAGTTGTAATGTGTGCAACTAAGTATTGCAGTTAATTTAATCATGTTTTCCAAGAAAATAGTCATCCAAGGTGTCTGTGTCTGTACAGAGCACAGGCAAACAATAGAGGGGAAAGTAATACATACACCCTGTGAAGGTAAGGAGGGAGGTTTTACACAGTTATTATTCAATTGGACACTACTCAAGCAGTGTGTACTGAAATGACACTTACTTTGTGAAGAATGCTAAAAACAGGGGAGTCCCCTGAATTGCTGGTGCTTGGCTACTACTAATGCTGGTCTCACCACAACCACTATCTCCTGGGATACCATGCTCCTATATTTTTTCTCTCAGCAGAAGCAAAACATTATTACCAAGTTCATGATGAGAAGCAGGCCACAGCCAGTTTGTTCATCCACACAGCTGTCCCATGTCATGCAAGACTCTATAGGTTTGACATACCCTTTTCCAGGTAGATGCCTTGATTAGGAACCAGAGCAATCACTTGACTTTTGAATGTATTATGCCTTGTGTTCTGGAGTTGTTAGGATTTCACTAGTGTACTGACCATTTGGTGATTAGGAGCACATCTGCAGTGTCACAATATAATGTTCAAGGTCTGGTGACATAGACATCCAAGGTTGTTTGAACAAGCACCAGAGACAGTGATCCCTGTTGGTGACAATTTCATAGTAATTCATGCAGCCTGACCTTCAACAGCTTACTGGTGGATATCTGTGTGACATGGATCTGAGGCCTACTGCAGATGAGTGGCCACCTTTAGCTAAAGTGTTTCCACTTCTCACATGTCCTAGGTATGTCATACTATACATTTATGTAACCAGAACATGTGTGTGTTCCCACATCATGTCACACAACATCCAGTTTGCTGTATGTTTGCTTGACAAGCATTGTGGACTTGCAAGGCCAAAATAATGACTGCAAAGTTGAACAGGTCCACTGTGCATGCATAGACATCCACATCTTCACTGCAAGTAGTGCCTACAGACAATCTGTTTGAGGTTGTCAACCCCAAGGGTGTAGCAGCATGACCCTAACTTGGCTGGAGTTGTACAGTGTCACATTTGTAGGTATGCTGTTGTGACCATGCCTAGTAACAGGATTATGGTTAATCCAAGAGCCACATGCCCGGAAAAGCATTGTAATGACTCAACCATGTTATGGCACACTGTCAGGTGCTATGTTACCTTAGAGGACCTACATAAAGGTGACAACATGTTACATTTCAGCATCGGTCCATCGGTCATGACTCTGCCTAATGATGGCCTGCTGTGACGTACACACAACACACTCTACTGCTAATGGCATTATTTGTGACTGCTAATGAGATGTAGAATGTGTCCCCACCCCTCTACTCTTATGCCACACAAACAGAACATGTGAGAGATGTGACTATATTACAAACCTTGATTCCATGCTGTCTCACACACCAGTCAGTACGTATGATGAACATTTTGCCAAGATGCACACCTCCCCTCCTGCTCCACCCACATCATAAACACCTGCATGTGTGGAGTTCCTTATCAGACACACATGCAAACAGCAGACACCTTAGAAACCCAAATGCAAGTTCCGTACACATAATCATACATCTGGAAAACACAATACACATAATAGCTCATGCACCCCTGTCCCATCAGTCAAACACCGGCGTGCAAAACACAAAATCAAACCTATTATTCATAGGTGATTACATCATGAGACACATTGATGTTCTTCTCACCAGGCAACATATCACAGTTAGCTGTCTGTGAGGTGCCAAGATATGCCATACCACACATGCACGCAAGTCTGTCAACATCAGGTAATGTTATGATGATGTCATAGTTCCTGTTGGTGTGGACAACTTGAGACATATATCACCAGACTGTAAGCAGAGACATGACTGAGCTTAGACACTGCGTGTCTCTGGTGGGTATATTCATAGCCTTCAGCTGCATTTGACCTTCACCTAGGATGATGGCTCAATACACATGGAAAATTACTGAAGTCAAAATTGCCTTAGCATGTGGTGTCATTATAAGGGGATCCATGACATGTCAGCCTGGGATGACTTGCACAACAGACCTCAATGCTTTGCCAGGGATGCTCTTCATCTGTCACTCCTGGGATTTTGTGTACTGGCTAAGGCTGCTGACATCCCCATAGTGCATCTTATAGGTGCTGTCTCAAGGGAAAACTTTCCACTGAGAAAACACCATCTTCATTCATCATGGTTATGCTGCTACACGCTAGGAATGCCAACACTAAATTCCACTCACTGGAAGGTATCCCCACCTTGGAATATGCAGACATTTGCACAGTCACTGCCACCTGGTTCAAGGCTATGGAGAGCACCACAGCCATACCAGGCTACATGTCCTTCCACATGTTCAGACTTCAAACTGAAAGTGTACAAGGTAATGCAGGTGGTGTATACATATTCATTAAAGACAGATACACATCTAGATTGGTTAAACAGCGTGATTTCCTAGAGACACTGCAGGTGATATTTACTGCTGGAAGGGCACCTAATCAAGCCCTTGGCAGCTACAGGAGCAACTCAATGAATCTGAACACTTGTGCTTATTTGAATCTACTTGCATCTATCAAGATACATCATAACACCCTGGTTTGGGGTGACTTTAACTGCCCACCAACTGTGTTACTCACTTGCCCAAAGGTTAGTCCATTTCCTTAACTACAATGCCCTGGACCAGTGGTGTGACATCCCCGCAAAGGGAGCCAACATACTGCATCAGGTGCTTACTAATATAGGTGTCCACTGCAGCCCCTCCTCTGTGAGGTCCTCCCTGGTGAGATCTGATCACAAATCAGTCTCATTAAAAGTAAGAATCACACCTACGCCCCGCCTGCAGCACAGGGTTCCTATTACGTGATAGAATGATCACAATAGCAAATGCTCATAAGAGCAAAAATGCCGCAAATCAAAGTGCTTTTTTTGGGATCGCAGTACAGTGAATATTTGAATATTTGCCCTTTCCTCACTGTAGTGCAATCTTGGAGGTGGTATATATATTTAGCAGGGGGATGTGGGGGGTGCAGCCCCCCCCCCACAATAATCATTTCGATGTGTGACATTTTCGCTCTTATGAGCATTCGCTATTGTGATCATTCAATCACGTAATAGGAACCCACAGAAAATACAGTAATAAACTTCATGAAAGCAAATTATAACCTCCTATGGGATGGTATGCATAGCTTGACTGCACCTCCCCTCTCAGATGGGACAGGCAAGTATGCCGAGCTCTACACAAATGCTTTATGCAAGCACCTGTACAACTGCATAGACTCTGTTATACCTGACAGGAGGAAAACAAGCTCCTCATGGCACAGAAAAAACTGTCTGGTGGACAACTGCCATTAGGGGGCTGGACAATAAGTGGTGGACATTGCTGTCTGACAGTTGGAGTGAGGGAACCCCCTAAAATGGAAGCACACCCTCCTCAGCTAAATAAAGCTAATAATGTTGTTGTGACATCCTGCAAAAAAAAAGGTATGTGACAAAATTAACCTCCTCCACAAATGATGACCACAATGCACAGTGTAATTAAATGTGCAACCTAAGAGGAAAGATCCAGATTGTTGGTGAACTCGTACTTAATGATACCACATATATTGAGTCTGTAGTCATAGCTAACCCAACAGGTTCTGTGGCAACTTCACTCCCCTGTCCCCACCACACGTACCTCATGACATCCCTACAACCTGTCCCATACCTTATATATCTACAGAGCAGGTCATAAATAGGCTCTCTAAGGAGGAACCACAGCATCTATTGGACCTGCTAACATCCCAGGCTTGTCGTACATGGGAGCCAACAAGGATTACTAGCACCATTGGAAACTCTGTGCAATCATAGTGTAACCACCAGCTGCATCCCAGTTGACTGGAAAATGGCAACTGTTATCCCCTTGAATGGAGGTGGTGCATCTACCAACCACAGGCGCTATAGACCTGTTAGCCTGAGTAGCCATATCTGTAAGCCCATAGGGCAAATCATCATGGACCTGATCAGTAAAGACCTTTGTAATCTACAAACAGTTGACCCTACACAGTTTGGATTTCTGAAAGGAAGATCATGGCTGTTAAACCTGGTGGACATGTATGAGGTGGTCACCAAGGACCTGGATGAGGGGACATCTGTGCATACAAACCCCTGGATTTAGCCAAGCTGTATGACACTATCCTCCACTTAGGCATCATTGACAAAATCACCCAAGTAGGCATCAACAGTAGTATCATTATAGGGGTCACTCAGTGGCTCACTGATAGAACACATACTCAAAAGAGGTAAATGCACCTCCAATAGCTGATCTTTTACCAGTGGTGTTCCACAGGGCTCAATCCTGGGTCCTGTACTGCATGGAATCCATTTAACTAAAGTACAAGCATAAAGTGAATGTCTGTGGTGGACAAGGTTGGCTGATTCCTGCAAACTGTGATCGGTCATAGAATCTCTGAGCTTCCCAACATTTTAGAGTATTGCAGCATTTTGTACTGTTTGTAAATAGTTCTTATATTAGTTGTATTGTTAGTTGTATTTTACTATGTGGTTTTGTTCACATGATTATTGAACTGCAGTTTTATTCTTCAAGTTGTGTTATGTAAAAGCTAATAAAAGTCTATTTGAAAAAAAAAAAAGAATCTCTGAGCTCTGTCAATATCCTACAAGAGGGTCTTCTTGAAGAAATGCCTGCTGGCATACTCATGGCTGTAAACTCCATTCATATATCTATGCAGTGTTATTTCCATTGGTAACACTAATGTTCCTGGTAAGTAGCACATTAGTAGCAATACCTGATGTACATACTCAGGGGTGATATACCACAGCACACAGGCCTGTCCACACATGTTTACACCTAATTTACCTTTGATTACCATGTCTCTCCAGTGGTAAGAAGATCATCATATCTTGCTCATGTCATAACTGAGGGCACTGTCACCCAAAAATGAAGTAGTTATAATCTCCATGTACTCTTCTCTCAGCAGGCCAGTATTTGAGTGCAATGGCCATTTTGTCACGTACCTTTCCAAGCACTACTAACAATTATACAAAACACAAAGGTTCCTCACAAGGGAACTTCAAGTCTTCAGTATCTGTCCTATGGGGTTCATCTGAAATCACTGTCATTGTAACCTGTATCATACAGACTACTCATAGGCGATCTCTGCCTTGCATACAGGGCAATGTCTTACCCTCCTTTATTGGAAATGCTGCATATCTGTAGGTGGAATGGTACATGGATTACTCCCTGTAAGGACATGAACCTGGTATGGGACATTACTAATACATGCTGGTGGGAGATATATGTCTACCAGACTTTAACAAATCTTTGAAACAGTCACCTACCAAATGGCAAAAAGAGAACCTCATTGGGCCTCATCAGATGCAATCTGTTTGATTGGCTGTGTGACCATCATTTCATCACAGGGCTTCTGCCTGTGTCCCTCATGGACAGGGGCAATATGTGCCAATTGTGTAAATAAGGGTAAGAACTTGGGTAGGATTGTAAGAACTCTAGGGTCATTAGGCTAGTAAGGTTCAGTGATCCTAGATTCCACATGCTGATGTAAAATGCTGTAACATCCACACACACAAACCTGCCTACAGTGAGAATAGCACCACTACTAATCAATGTTTACAGAACACTGCACAGCACACACAGACACTTCAAGTTGGCTGCAAGTAGATTAGAACCCCTACCTATCTAATGGTACACATTATAAATTACAGTATTTAACGCACACACCACACATCAGATCACCTACTAACATCTCTTTAGGTAATCATATGCTAGCTGACATTAACAGGTCTCATTATGGTCACCTGCTCCAACCAAAATACTGAAAAACCCTACCTCTTCTAAGTCAGGGTGGTGATCATAGCTATTTTATAGGGAGATGCACACACACACACACACAAACACACACACACACACACACACACACACACACACACACACACACACACACACACACACACACACACACACACACACCAAGAGACCTGGAGTGAGATTAGAACCCCTACTCATCTAGACTTACATACTACAATCACAGTATTTATCACACACACCACCGCTGCATTCTGACATTATAATGGCAATTGGTAGTCTTAAGATACATGACATCAGCAGTCCTTGTAGAAGACAAGCATTTGGAGGTTGGCATCACATGCAAGGGCCAAAAAGTGCAGAACAATTGCAGTTTGGTAATCAATGAAGAATTCTCAGTTGTTTTCCAGGGAGATGCACAAACACACACATACACACACACACACACATACACACACACACACACACACACACACACACACACACACACACACACACACACACACGTGCACACACGCGCACACACACGCACACACACACACACACACACACACACACACACACACACACACACATACACCCCAAGTGGCCTGGAGTGAGATTAGAACTCCTACCTCTCTAGTCTTAGACACTGCAGATCACAGTACTTATTGCACACACCACAGCTGAAGTCTGTCTCATACATGACTGCATGCAAACTACTTGTGGATTACATACACTAGGCTTGTATTGAACAGCGTCTATGGCCTGCAGAGTGATATTGCTTCACTGTTATCTGCATCTAGTAGCCTAGCAGTCAGATAACTGTTTTTTTTTTATCCTAGCTATGTGCATTTGTATGGGCAAGCCTGTGGGCAAAAACAATTTGCCCTGTCAATGCATGCATAGACAACATTATACATTACACCACCTATTCACCTGTTGGTGTATGTGTGGTGACATTCAGCAAGCAATGGGAGCCATACATAAGTAAATTATCTGCTGGTGAGCCCTTACTTTTGGTTCGTTGAGCAACATTATATATGTGTCAAAGTGCAGCTTTACTCTCCATTATCAGGGTATGTAGGACAGCACAGACATACACACACATATAGACATATATATTTATGTATATAACAGGGATGTATATATAAATGTAGGTGTGTGTGTGTGAGTGAGTGTTTGTGTGTGTGTGTGTGTGTGTGTGTGTGTATATATATATATATATATATGTGTGTGTGTGTGTGTGTGTGTGTGTGTGTGTGTGTGTGTGTGTGTGTGTGTTATGTAGATATATGGGGAGAGACAGAGATGTATGTGACACAGACTAGCAGTCTGTAAAATGCAACATAATAATACCTCATATCCAAAAGTAGTAGATACTTTTAGATTAGAACCATGAACACCATCACACAACCTAATTGCACTAGTCCTTTGAGCCACACAAACTGTTGACAGGCAGAGGTTATTCATCATACAATCACCTGTATAAATATGTACATGATGAGTGGATGGGAAATCACAGATTTGTCCCAGGTGTTCCACCTGTGTCCCTCATTGACATGGTCAACAAGTGCTGACTGAGGTTTCTTGTAAGGGCCCCAGGGCCATTAACCTAGTAACCTCCTATGATCCTATGATAAAAGATTGAGAGATATGGTAATATGAGTAAAGGGAATGTGTTGTTTTATAAAGGGAAAAACTGGTTATAGAGAATATATGGGTGGGAGGTTGGCATAATGTTTAAGGTGTTTACCTTACAAACACAAGGTGCAGGGCTTGATTCTCAGATGGGGTAAATGGCTAGGCTTAAAATGGCCCACAAAGACAGTTAGCCTAGTATTAACCTATGAACATATATGTAATGACTGGACCTTTAATGAATGTGTAACTCCATCTTTTTGAAAGGTTTGAATTAGTTTTATTAATCTTACTAGTTCTTAAAATGTGAACAAGTCTCAATGGGGGCTTAGCAAGCATGTGACTTTAAAAGTATTTAATAATTGTTGTTTTAATGTGTGTTTTTATCTGATGAAGTCTTTAAATTATGTTAAGATGAAAGTGCTTATCTGTGACTTGTGGAATAAAAGATATTTGTGGCAATAGTAGTTAGTTATGCATTCTTCTGTGTGATTTTACAATTCAAAAATGTTACCTTGGTAACCTTTATGAATCCCCATTAATCTTACAGATTTCAATGTCTTTATTTAGATTTGTTTACTGGGTAGTACATTATCAGTACTGACAAGTTTCTGCATCAGCCTGAGTGAAATACACATTTCACAAACACAAAATACAGAAATGTCATCAAAATACAGTAGTTCAGACTAGTTACATAGAAAAACTATATGTACATTCTATTAAACAAGAGAATATAATGTACAATGTATACATTAGTTTATAAAGTAGGTCAGCCTTCTGTCAATTTGAGAGAGGAGAAGAGAATTGGAAAGGATATGTAACTTTGCTGAATCAAATTCTTCATTTTACATTCATTACTCTTACAAAATAAGGTACTTAGTCAAAACTGATAAGATATATAGTTCAAATGATTTAGTTTCTAAAATAAAAAAAGTAAGCGTGTCTCTTGTGAGATCACAACGCAATTACTTATTTGGTAATGATAAATTCAAGAAAATTGGTTTCTTTTAATAGATTGACAGCTTATATAACAAAGTTAACAGATTTTCTGGCATGATTTCTTGCAGAAATACAGCAGTCCTTCCACTTTAATAAATGGAAAAGTTTCTTTTTTATTTAAGAAAGGAAGAAAGTTAGTATCACATACTGTTACACAATTCTAGAAATACACTGAATCATCAAAGTAATCTTATACAGTTAATAAATTAAGAATCTTGGTACTTCAGTAGCAGCATTTCAAGGCTATCCCAACAACTAAATGTCTTAGTATGATTGTCAGATCTTATTCTAATCCTTTCTTTTTCAGTTTTACACAGCACTGATATTAAACTTAAAAATTATTTGAGTGTAGGAATAGAATTTGATTTCCAATTTTTTGTAGTAATTTCTCTTAACTACTGCCAGAAGATTCCAAAACAGTTTTGTTGTTTGACTTTTACAAATAAAGGAACTGGAACCTTTATTAGTATTGTTGATCTAGTTAAAGAACAATTATCAGGCCATAACCCTGTAAAAATACTTATCTCTTGCTAATAAACATCTATTTTTTTTCACAATACATAAACGCATGTGCCCAATCAGCTTTTATATCTTTACTGAATCTACAGCAAACTAAAGAAGTCATTTTTCTAAACTTAGAAATTTTATAAGGGGTGACAAATATTCTCTTTATACATTTTCACGTAAAAACATTATTTTCACATAAAAACTTTTAAATATAAACTTGAAGATGTTTGACTGACTTATGTAACATAGTTTTATTCTTATCATCAGCTGAGTCACTCAATCCACTACTATCTAAAGAATTCATACATTCATAGATTAGTACTAGGCTAACTGTCCTTATGGGTCATTTTAAGCCTAGCCAACTTCCCCATGTGAGGATCAAACCCTGCACCTTGTGTCTGTAAGGTAAACAACTTAACCATCATGCCAACCTCCTACCCAAAGTACTTATGGTTTATAAGTAACTTATATAACTTGGAGAAACTTCTTTTGTAGGTGAATGTACCTTTGATGATGGCACTCATATAATTGGGGAATAGCGTTATGTTCCTCTTCACTGCCATTACCAACAAATTAATGTAATTTCTTACTTATGAATAATATTAACTGATTAAAAAATTCAGCAACTTATAATTTTTCATTAGACATTCTGGTGACTTAGCTTTCCCTTGTTCAAAGCAATTGGACCATAATACTAACCTATTCCTTTTTTAGTAAATGCATTTTAACATTGTTCTGAGTTTCAATGAATCTAGAGGTGGGCAATAGGAAAACACACAAATTTCCATTGTAAAATTAATGGGGATTTTAAAAACATAGTTCTTAGTTATTTTTAGAATTGATTTCATATATGCAGAGTCTAAAGACTGAAATGGATTTCCTTCTAAGGTAAGTTTTATTAACAAGATGAAAGGATTGCTACATACTTCCAATTTATTATATTTAATAAACGTATTCAAGTTTAGTATAATCTGTTCCTGTACAGTTTTCCATTGACTAATATAAGTTGAGTCGAACTATAGTATAATAGATTTAAAATTGCAGTAATGGAACGAGATTCTATGTCTGGGAAGCTAATGCCAGCATACTCCCATAGTCTAGTATGATTTCAATAAGTAATTCTCATCAGCCTTTTAGGGTACCATAAGAACGAGCTTAACATTTTTTCCATTTTCTGTAATTTTTTTGTCAGGTATTAAAGCTATTGAATGCAATATATATATATATATATATATATATATATATATATATATATATATATATATATATATATATATATATATATATATATATGTGTGTATGTGTATATATATATATATATATATATATATATATATATATATATATATATATATATATATACATATATGGATCTACTTCTGTAGATCAACTTACCAGAAAAGCGAAGCCCAGATACCCAAGACAAATCATCTGAACAGACCAGGACACTGAACATGCAAAACATGGAAAACTAACACTGGGAAAATGGTATGTTGTCCAACACTACCATGTAAACAAACCACACTAAACTCAACCCACCCAAGTCCCCTACACCCCCCATGGGGGCTACCCCCCCACACCCTCCCTGCTTAAATATATCAACTCTGAGATCACACTACAGTGTGGAAAAGGGCAAAGGTCATCATGTTGGCCAACCGACTCTTTTCCCTTGTTAAACTTCTGCTGTTTTGTCATTTGGTGTCCTGATGTTTTTGGTCTCTTCGTCTCGGGTGTCTGGACTTCGGCTTTTAGGTAGGTTGGTCTACTGAAGTAGACCCATATACACACACACACACACAAATATATATATATATATATATATATATATATATATATATATACACACACACATCATTCCTTTTTTAATAAGTAGTGACACTTCTTCAGTTATTTTTTTTTTCATAATTAAGATTAATAATCTTACTCACATCTTGATTTTTGTCCTTCCCCAATTATATTTATATTTTAACTTACTATCTCATAATTGATTTAACACTAAAGTTTCAGTTTTATTATTATTACATTTCAGCAGCAATAATTCTTGAAACTTTTCAATTTCTTCATCTATTTCTTCAGCTGAATAATTTAAATATTCTATAGTTAGTAAAATATAATCTACAAAAATCTATATTTTACAGTGACAACTGTTATTAGTTGAAAATCCATCAGTTTTAATGTCTCTTAAACTATTAGCTAAGGGTTGAAAAACTAATGCAAATAGCAGAGGAGAAAAGGACAACCTTGCTTTGTAACCTTGTTTTAAGTAAATGCTTGAGAAATCTAAGATCCAAATTTAATAGACGCTTTGAAATCTCTTGTATAATTTTTTAAATATTATAATAAATTGTTCTGAAAATGCAAACACTTCTTAAGTTTTAGATAAGTACTTCCAATCTACAAAATCAAAATATCTCTCAATATCTAGGCTAATTGGAGACATTGGTCATTCCTTTTGTTAAATCTGATATTGTTACTACCCTTTTAATATTGTCATACATTAATCTGTTGACTATCAATCCTGTTTAATCTTTATTAATTAAGTTATCTAGTATATCTCTTAACCTTGTAGAAAAGATGACAGCAAATAATGTATCTACATTTAATAATGAAATAAATCTATATGAGGAAACAAACGTATTATACATTGTTTATGTATAGATGAGATTACAGAACATTTCTTTGAGGGAGGAATTATTTTGTCACTCCGAATTATCCTGAAAACTTATCTTAGTAATTCTAAAATATTTAATGGAAGCAGACTATATAATTTCGTACTTAAACCATCTAACCCTTGAGTTTTGACATTTCCCTTTTTTAAAGCTTCTTTAATTTCTATTAGATTAATAGCCTTATTGAGCAGAGATATTCTTATCATTAGGTCTATTAGTAACATTTTTCTTTAAGTACTTATCAATTTTGTAATCATAAGGATTATTACTTTTATCTTTATTAAGATCCTAGTGGAATTTTTTTAAAAGTATTAAGCATTTTCTCGATATCTGAAATAAGTTTATTAGTGTTAGACTTTCAAATATTACTGATTCATGCCTTTTAGCTTAACATATTAATTTTATTAGCTAATATGTGAAGATGTTTTTGGAGTCATTGTATACGTATGCAGTTTTAATTTTTCTGAAGCTATCTTCATCTTATGCATACATTGTTTGGTACTTTGTCATTAATTTTTAAATAACTTCACTAGTATCTATTTTTTATTTGTTGTTCCAGCCTTGCTTTTTGTATGCCATCTTGTATTTCTAACAATGGTGAAGGTTCTGATTTGATCCTATGCAACTTTAAAGCATATTCATTTAGCAAGGTCTCAACTTGGTTCCAAAAAAGAAAACAATTGGAAAAGGACTTACTAGAACTGCAATTAAGGATAGATAAAACAAAGTTAAAAATGCAAAAAGATAAAAACAGTTTTATTGTCAGAAACTGGAAAAATGAATACAGAGATAAGAATACCTTGTGTGATGCCCATGCTCTGGCCCAGCAAACTAGGAGCCTCTATTATCACCACTAACACCAGATAGGGGTGTCTCATATATGAGGAAAGGATAACAAATACACACAGTAAAGTGCAATTTCCCTTAAGAGCACACAGAGATCACAGTCAGTCGGGGGTTGGTCGCTCCCTTGCTCTCCAGGTCCCCAATAAGACTCCCCACTGGCACAGCTATAAGGTCCAGATCTCAGCCTAGTGGGCAAGCTAAAACCTCTGGCACCCTGTCTGTCCAACCAGTGCTTCATGTCCCTGCCCAAGTAGCTGACACATGCGCACACACACACACACACACACACACACACACACACACACACACACACACACACACACACACACACACATGCACACACATGCACTTTGAGAAGAGTTTATATAACAACGCAGACACTCCTGGGGAAGGCTGGCATAGTTTCTCCAGCTGTGTCCCTTTCTCCCAGACTATACAGTAGTTCCACTTGCCACCACCCACTAATACTTACCAGCTACTCAAAGGCCCTTAAAAGGGTGTCCAATTATTACTGTGCAATATTATTATCCAATTAGTAGTATGACTAAACAGTCAAGATTTATTAGAGTGACTTGGTACAGGATCCTTATATACATCCACTGTACTCATAGAGCTTAACTTATCTCTACACAAAACAGCCACAGTTGAAAGGTTTTAAAATATTTAATAATAAATAATAAATAATAAAAACACAAGATAATACTTCTTACTACACATTGCTAGTTAAGAGTTCAGAGATCACACAGAAATAACTAAAATAAATCAGTAGTACAGTTCTGACATCACAGAAAAACACTTAGTCTAATCTTTCTAGTTCCTAGCTATTTTTAAAAGAAAACACAAGTCTAAGATAACTTATATATGAGCAAGACAGTGCTGTGATTTGGATAGTCAAGACAAAGATGCTTAATGCCTTCTGATTCTCTCTGTTTAAATTGCTATTTTTAGTCCTGATTCCAATTACATCATTTCACACTTTCCTGGTGTTCCCAGGCTAACAGATACTACATAATTGTTATCTTGCACCTGCAGGAAACTACAGCCATAAAAGACATTCCATATGTAAACTCTAGTAATTATTCCTTAAGTTAAAAAAATAGGCAGGATGCTTCACTCCAGACTCGTCAACTCCAAATTCTAACTTCAAAGGGACAAACATGAAATAATTTTAATTTCAAAGGACAGACAAGAAATGCTTGACTTAACTTTTTTACAGCAGACGGCAATGTTGCTACATTGTTTTAAGTTCAACATTTCACAGCATATTCTTTCATTTAAGAAAACAAGCTTGTAGTTCAACATTCATATTTGCAAATAATAGAATTATCTGCACAATTCTATCTGGCTAGGCTGGCAGCCTTCACATCCCCCCCCCGGAGAACTCAAGCGAGTTTTTCAAGTGACCCTTGATAAATGTTGCTTGAGAGGGTCAGGTCTATCTGAGTGTACCTTACCCTCTTCCCTGTCTTGAGAGCCCATCTGCATTGGCATTGCTACTCCCTCTGTGGTGCTGCACTGACATATCATATGCTTGCAACCCCAGGCTCCATCTTAGCAACTTGGCATTTTGCTGTCTGGCTCTGTTTAACCATGTTAGGGGCTTGTGATCTGTCATAACAGTGAATTTTCTTCCATACAGATAAGGCTGAAGTTTCTACAGTGCCTACACTATGGCTAGACATTCCTTTTCTACAGCTGCATAGCATTCCTCCCTGGGTTGGAGCCTATGACTGAGATAAACCACTGGGTGCTCTATCCCTCTGAAGAAATCTGGCTATGTACAGCCCCCACCCCATGGTTTGAAGCATCCACCTGCACAACAAACTCCTTGCTGTAGTCTGGACTGGCTAACACAGGGGGTCCTCCCAAAGCTTCTTTAGGATTCTGAAATGTCTGCTCACATGCTGGGGCCCACACTACCTTATCTGGCCTGTTCTTCTTTCTCATGTCTGTGAGGGGAGCAACAATGGTACTATAACTGGGGCCAAACCATCTGTAGTACCCTGCTGTCCCTAAAAATGCCTTCAACCTGCTTTTTAGTAACAGGTGCAGGCCATGCCTAAATGGCTTCCACTTTGCCAAGGTCTGACCTTATCTTACCACTCCCCACTCTATGTCCTAGGTAGGAGACCTCCACCATACCCACCTAACATTTGCTTGACTTAATGGTCAACCCTGCCCTCTGTAATCTGCCCAGCATCTCCCTGACATGCTGAAGGTGCTCTGGCCAGGAATGGCTGTAGATGGCAATATCATCTAGATAAGCAAGGGCAAACCCTCCTGCTCCTGCTAGGATATGATCTACCAGCATCTGGAAAGTCACTGGGGCATTTTTCATCCCAAAGGGTATCTTTGTAAACTCATACAAGCCAAAAGGAGTCACAAAGGCTGACTTCTCTCTAGCACTGGGAGTCAAGGACACCTTCCAGTAACCCTTGGTAAGATCAATGGTTGTAAGATACTAAAGCCTCATCTGTCCTAGGCATGGGGTAAGTATCCGACTCTGTGTGACTATTTAATTTCCTGTAGTCCACACAGAACCTGGTGCTGACATCCCTCTTTGTCACCAGCACCACTGGGGAGGCCCAGGGACTGTTGGACTCTTGAACACCCCTAGTTCCAACATCTCTTGTACCTCCTCCCTCAGAGTCTGTTTGACTCTCTCAGGCACTCTGTAAGGGGCCTGTCTAATAGGCCTTTGGGGTCCTGTATCCACCTGGTGCTGCCCCAGGTGGGTGCACCCTGGTTTCCCAGTGAACATGTCCGCAAATTCCTGAAACACTGCTTGGATTTCTCAAACCTGGGTAGGAGATAGCTGATGGGACATTGCTACCCCTTCCACTGAGGTGTCAGCCCGAGCCTCATTGAGCAGATCAGTCCCCATATCTTCCTCAGACTCCTCCTGCAATCCACTGCAAATGCTCAGCACAAGGGCCTCCCTATCATGGTATGGTTTCATCATGTTAACATGATACAATTTGTGCCCTTGCCATCTGCCTAGCAGTTTCAGCATGTAGTTAACATCACTTACATTTCTTACCACCTTGTAGGGACCCTCCCAAGCTGCTTGCAGCTTGTTGTGTCTGACAGGAATGAGAACCATTACCTGCTGCCCCACAGCATACTCTCTAGCTCGAGCATTCCTGTCATACCACACTTTTTTCTGTTGTTGCGCTTCTGCAGGTTCTCCTGGGCCAAGCCCATGTGTTCTCTGAGCCTTGTCCAGAGGTTTAGGACTTATGCCACAACAGACTCCTTGTGATACTCACTCTCACCTTCCCACTCTTCTCAAATTAAATCTAGAGGTCCCCTCACCCTATACCCATACAGCAACTCAAAGGGTGAAAAACCTGTGGATTCCTGGGGAACCTCTCTGTAAGCAAACAACAGATGGGGCAAATATTTGTCCCACTCCCTCTTAAACTGATCTGCAAATACCCATAGCATGGACTTGATTGTAGAGTTTAACCTCTCAACAAGACCATTAGTCTGGGGATAGTAGGGGGTGGTCTTCGTGTGCTTCATCCCACAGGACGTCTACAGACAAGTCACAATATCCATAGTTACCCTTTGAAATGGCTCCTCAATCACAGGCAAAGGCATCAAAGGAGCTTTTACCATGTCTCCTGCCTTGCCTACCTTTTGGCACTGTTCACAGGCCCTGCAGTACCCTGTTACATCTCTGGAAATTCCAGGCCAATAGAAGTTCTGCATAATATGCCTCTTTGTACGTTTTATGCCCATATGACCTGCAAAGGGAATATCATGGGCTATGGCTAGAAGCGCCACATGGTAGGCTCTAGGCACTACCAACTGCTGTACTCTCTCACTTTCTAGCCCTCCCTCAGGGGTCCACTCTCTGTATAGTAACCCTTTGTCCCAGTATACAGATCCCCCCTTTCCTTGAGAATCAGGTGCCTCCCTAGCTACTTGCCTCAGGCCTTGCAATGTAGGGTCTGAGAGATGAGCCTGTCTTAACTCTCTCCTTGTAACCCTTTCCAGCTCCCCTTCCACAGGAAGTCTGGCATCCCCTGACAGTGGTGCCTCACTGTCAGCCTGGGTACTACTTCTCACCTTTACCTTTACAGTCACTCTGTCCAAGGGACCATCAGTACCCACAAGCAGCTGTGGCTCACCTTCGGTCTCACTGCTACAGAGTAGCTCCTTCCCTGAAGTAACCACCTCAGCAGTCCTGGCTGCAAGTATGCAGTCTTTCTGGGTCTCCCCAGGCTACCAGACCCACATGCTTGTCTTCTAGCCTCACTGCGTGTAACTGAATAAGCAGAGGGTACTGCCTCATCCAAATCCTTCCCTATCAGGACATCTGCAGGATGGTAGTTTGGTACCCTTGTTGTTTCAAGACAAAATGCTATTGGCATTTAGTCTTTCCCACTTACTGGCTCCCTCACCTTTTGTTCTCCACCTTGCCTTCATGGACACCTGTATGCCACATGGCCCCACTGGTTACATTCAAAACATTTAACCCTACCCCTGGACATGTACCTGGACTAGTGGCTTCCCCTGCTACTGGCAGATTCTGATGTGGCAGTCTGTGCTGCCCACCATTGGTTCCTTTAGACCCATGAGCAGTACTGGGGGTCCCATTCCTGTGAAGGGCTGCGCTGCTTGCCAGGTATAGGTCTCCTTTCTTCCCCAACTCATCTGAAGTAGCACATTGTTTATCAGCTAACCAGATCCTCATGTCCTCAGGCAAAGTGCTAAGGGCTTGTTCCCTCACCAAAAGGTCTGCCAGCCCTTTAAATGTGGTGACCTGACATCCACTCACCCACCTATGGAAATAAGTGCTCAATTCAGTAACATATTCACACACACTTTCATCTGCCTTGCATCTATGCTCATGAAACTTTTTCCTATATGTTTCAGGTGTTAGCTTAAAAAACTATAATGGACAATTTTTTAAAGCAGTATAATCAAAACATGCAATGTCAGACATTTTAGATAATACAGTTACAGCTTTATCATGGACTAAGGGGGTCAGGAACCATACCCGGAACCCTTGGTAAACTTCATACTGTTTACATACCCTCTCAAACATATGAATGAAACTATCAAAATTATCCCCCTCTTTAAACTGCGGAAGAAATTTATTGACCTTTTGTACTTCTGGGGTCCAGTTACTCCCTTCCCCATTACCTCCATGACTCTGTTGAAAAGTCAGCATCTCCTTCTCATGCTGCCTCTGCCTCTCTTTTTCCTCAGCTTCTAGGCATAGCAGTTTCTCATTCTCCTCGCTCTCTAGATGCCTCAGTCTCTCAGCTGCTTCTAATTCCACATGCCTGGCCTCTAACTCAAGTTCTTTAGCTCCAGCTGGATTTTTAAGTCCACTGCAGAAAGGTTGAGCTGTCCATTCTCCGAGGGTATTATATCTCCACTGCCAGTCTAATTGTCCTCCTGGGTGCTGTTTTCTGATGCAGCTGTAACCAAGGCTACAATCAGGTCTGTCTTAGTCAGGTGTCCATGCACCAGTCCCCTAGCCTGGCACATCTTCACCAGCTGGCTCCTTGTCAGCTCTCCATACTCCTCTGCTGACATGCTGCCTGCTCACCCTGACTAATTAAGCTAACAAAAGAAATAAAACAATTGTGATCTGAACTCTGAGTATTCACTGCATGGCTGTCTTAGAGTAAAATACACTTTCAAAGCTAACTGTACACAAGCTCCAGCGATTCACTCTACCCACACCAATACAAGCCAGTTAGTATTTGCCAACTAATTAATATGTGATGTGGATATCCCACTGCTGCCAAACACAAATGTGTGAGGATATCCCAACCACTGCCACCACAAATGTGATGTGAATATCCCACCACTGCCAAACAGAAATATGAGGATATCCCAACCACTGCCACCATAAATGTGATGCCGTGCCCTGGCCCAGCAATCAAGGAACCTCAATCCTCACCACTAACACCAGCGAGGGCATCTCATATATGAGGAAAGGATAACAAATGCACACAGTAAAGTGCAATTTCCCTTACGAGCACACAGAGATCACAGTCAGTTTGGGGCTGGTCACTCCCTTGCTCTCCAGGTCCCCAATAAGACTCCCCACTGGCACAGATATAGGGTCCATATCTCAGCCTAGTGGGAAAGCTAAAACCTCTAGCACCCTCTCTGTCCAACCAGTGCTTCGTATTCCTGCTCAAGTAGCTGACACACACACACACACACACACACACACACACACACACACACACACACACACACACACACACACACACACATGCACGCATGCACGCACACACACACACACACACACACACACACACACACACACACACACACTCACACACACACACACACACACACACACACACACACACACACACACACACACACACACACACACACACACACACGTGCACTTTGAGAAGAGTTTATACAACCACACAGACACTCCAGCTGTGCCCCTTTCTCCCAGACTATATGGTAGTTCCACTTGCCACCACCCACTAATACTTATCAGCTACTCAAAGGCCCTTAAAAGGGTGTCCAATTATTACTGTGCAATATTATTATCCAATTGGTAGTATGACTAAACAGTCAAGACTTATTAGAGTGACTTGGTACAGGATCTGTATATACATCCAATGTACACTTATAGCTTAACTTATTTCTACACAAAACAGCCACAGTTGAAAGGTTTTAAAATATTTAATAATAAATAATAAAAACACAAGATAATAATTCTTACTACACAGTGCTAGTCAAGAGTTCAGAGATCACACAGAAATAATTAAAATAAATCAGTAGTACAGTTCTGACATCACAGAAAATACTTAGTCTAATCTTTCTAGTTCCTAGCTATTTCTAAAAGAAAACACAAGTCTAAGATAACTTACACATTAGCAAGACAGTGCTGTGAGTTGGATAGTCAAGACAAAAATGCTTAATACCTTCTGATTCTCTCTGTTTAAATTGCTATTTTCAGTTCTGATTCCCATTACATCATTTCACACTTTCCTGGTGTTGCCAGGCTAACAGATACTACATAATTGTTATATTGCACCTGCAGGAAACTACAGCCATAAAAGACATTCCACATGTAAACTCTAGTAATTATTCATTAAGTTAAAACAATAGGCAGGGTGCTTCACTCCAGACTCATTGACTCCAAATTCTAACTTCAAAGGGGCAAACATGAAATAATTTTAATTTCAAAGGACAGACAAGAAATGCTTACTTAGCTTTCTTTACAGCAGAGGGCAATGTTGCTACATTGTTTTAAGTTCAACATTTCACAGCATATTCTTTCATTTAAGAAAGCAAGCTTGTAGTTCAACATTCATATTTACAAATGATAGACTTATCTGCAATTCTATCTGGATAGGCTGGCAGCCTTCACACCTTGTACCATAAGGTTAGTTTAGAAAAAGTTAAATACTATTTTCATTCTATAACTCTTAATGGCTTACATAAACTTGTCCAAAATGATAGCAAGGACTAAATACAGCAACAGTATATTCATCCTTGGTTGTAATAGGAAATTTATGGGCATGGAAAAAATTATGGGATGTTTTAAAACTATAAGAAATTAATCCACATAGTAGCAGTAGTCAAAATGAAGACGTAATTTACACCTTTCAAATAAGAATATGCAAAAAAATTAAAAGCAAATAAAGAAAATGTTTCTATACCAGAAATAAAGGAATAAATTAAAAAGCTCAGGGAAAATAAAGCTACAAATAATAGCAACATTATTCCTGAATTATAAAAACTCTTACAACAAAATGCCTTATCTCTTTTACAGAAAATATTCACAGTAATTAAAACTATATTCAAAATACTTCTATCATGAAAATGTACAATACATTCTCATTTATTACAGCAGCACAGAGATCCATCTCTCTTTTCTTCTTATGGAGCAATATCATTATTGAAGATTGATTAAAAAAATTATGTAAATCCTTGCCAGTAGACTAAATAGTATACTGGCTGCATTAGTAAAGGAAGACCAATTGGCTTTTTGTTAAGTAGGCAAGCACAAGATAACATCAAAAGAATAATTACTATAATTGTTTATGCAAATAATGCACAAGAACTATTTATTATTAACCTGGATCACAATAAAAATTTGACTCAGTAAAGTATTAGAACTATACATATCTCCAAATATCTCTCTTAATCTTATTTATCAAAAATTCAGTCTCTTAGGTTAAACTAGTTTCTTAGTCAATAATGATCATCAAGGGCATTGAACAAGGTTGTATCCTGCCTCCATTATTATTTGTTTTTGCTATTGAGTCTCAGTCTAATTACATAATATTTGACAATGATATAATAGGCTTTTAAATAAATGATCAATATACTTCCAAAATTTACTGTTAACAATAAGTAATATTGATTTGTCATTAATAAATATAGCAAATCAAAATAATTATTTATTAAAACTTAACAATGATGTAACAGGCTTTTTAATAAATTATCAATATAATTCCATAGTTTACTTTTAACAATAAGTAATATGGATTCATCATTAATAAATATAACAAATCAAATTAATTAAATATTTTGGATTGATGTCAGGTCTAAAGTTCAATCAGAATAAAACTGATGCCTTATTAATTAACAAAGAGTTACAATTATTTGATGAAAATTAATAGTGAGTTTAAATGGGTTAGTTGTTGTTCCTTTGGCTTTTCCCAGTTAGGGGTTAACACAGCGGAACTCTGGTCTGCTAATGATTGGCAGTAGATTTTCACGGTGCCGAGGTGCCAGCTCGACATCCAACTTTCAACGAAGGCACGCCCATTCACGCATGTCTTTCGAACACCACTCGACCATGGGGAGGACATGTAGACTCCACACAGAAGGCACTTCAACCGAGAATCGAACGGGAGTACCTCTTGCTGTGAGGTGACAACGCTACCGCTGCACCACTGCAAACAGATTAAACATGTAGAGGTTACTTTTATTTATTTATTGACATGTGTTAACTGGGATAGTCCAACTGGGTTACATAACCCATTTTTAGCAGAGGCCTGGGGAGAAAAGCTCCACAACCTGATATAAAGATTAAAATACACATATAGACATTTAGGTTAATGTTTTGTGAGATGCATAATATACAGCAAGAAATTACAATTGTTGTAAGATTTACAAGATCATAATAAGGCTTTAGAAGCATTATACAATGAAATATAGGACTATGCAGGGATTGACAATATTTTTACAAGACATTATAAAACTTAACAAGAGTTAATAATTCTATAAAGGTTATACAGAACTGTGTAAGACTGTAAAATGACTATCCTAGACTGTACAAGAATATACAAGGTTATACAAGAGTTCAACAAGACTGTAGAAGACTGTACTTGACTCAGTGAAACTCATCGAGATACAACATGCTGTGCTTAGAGAAATTTTAAGGGCTGTGGCAAAGACTTGATTGTGAGATTGGTATTACATGTAGATGGAAGTTATGTTGAAATATAATGGGAAAAGTCAAGATTATTATGTTTCTGGTAAAGTACAAGGGCAGCTATGAAACTTAAGACATTAGTTTTTTAGTGTGAGCTTAAAACTCTTGAGGAAGTCTATGGCTCTGGTATTAACTGATAAGGTGTTCCATAGCTTTTTAATTGCATAGGAGTAAAGACAGTGGCCTGACCTTATGTTTGGTCGGTGGACAATTAGAAGTTGTTTGTTTTCAGAATGGAGAGTTCTGGTGGGGATATAGGAGGGAAGTATTGATTTTAAGGCAGGACAACTGTCAGGTTTGTATATCATTTTGTGTGCTAGACATAGTTGTAGGAAGTCAAGATGGTGAGGAAAATTGAGCCAGTTTAGTTCTTTTATGGTGTGGCAGTGGTGTGCAAGATAGGGTGTGCCAGAGGCAAATTTCAATATCTTGTAATAACAAGACTGGAGTGTATTTGTCAAAGTTTTATGTAAATTAATGAAAATGGGGGCCCCATATAGTAGAGAATGGAGAAAATAGGTATTGGCTAGTGTTTTTTTTTTTTGGTTACGCTATCCATGAAATCTTTGTCTGTACAATGTTCCTAGTTTGTACTGAGTGATTTTAATAGCATTGAGAATGTGTTGTTCAAATGTGAGTTTGTGATCTATGGTAATGCCTAGTAGCTTTGCTTCAGTGACAATTTTAATTTCAGTATTACTTCCTGAGTATATTTTAAAATCAAATGTGGAAGACTGTGGTGTGAAAAGCATCAGTTTTGTCTTATCTGAGTTAAGGGGTAGTTGTGCTTCATCGAGCCAAGATTCCACAGAGCTAAAGGAATTTTGGGTTATTTGCTGGAGGTGCTCAAGGCTGTTCGAGGATGAAATAATGGTGGAATCATCAGCATATTGTATAATATGGCTTTGAGGAGAGGTGGTGTATAAGATGTTAATGAAGATATTAAAGAGAAACAGTCCTAGAATGGACCCTTGGGGCTCACAAATGTTAATGATCTGGTATTGACAGACTATTTTACCATTTTACATATTGTTGTCAGTTAGTACGGTAGTTAATGAACCACTACTGGGAGGCTTGTGAAAAACCCATGGTAGAAAGTTTTGTATGAGTTTGTTGTGTGATACTGTATAAAACATTTTTGATTAATCTAGTAAGATAACAGAGGTTAGATGGCCACAGTCTAAGGATTTATTGATAATATTCATAAAAGAGATAGTATTCATAAAAGAGATCAGGGCTGTGGTAGTGTTATGTGCAGGTCAAAAACTGTGTTGGGTTGGTGTAAGAAGGTTATTATTGATTAGATGGCATAATAGTTGTTTATGTACACATTTTTCTAGCAGCTTTGAAAGGGGAGGGCAAGTATAGAGATTGGTTGATAACTGGTTAATTCATTGGATTTACCTCTTTTATGCAAGGAGGCGATAATGGATTTTTTCCAGAGGTTTGGGACTAGGGATTTCTTGATGGCTATGTGAATAAGGATGCTGATGGGATATGCTACAGCTTCAGCAGCAAGTTTTAAGTATTCTGAGGGAAGATTGTCGTATGAGAAGAAGCTTATGCATTAGAGAAGTAAATACTGGTTGTAGATGAGGAGGAGATGAGGTAGTTGAAGTAAAGGTATGAAGATGATGGAGGGAGGAAACTGTACTATTTATATTGGGTGTTTGAGGAGTGGATGCAGCAGTTCTATTATCTGTGGAGCTGGGGTTAGTGTTTAAAGCAGGTTTTATTACAAGGTCAAGTACAGTTTTGTTAAAATGATTATTGAAAAGGTCAGCTTTTACATGAAGTTATATAGAAATAGCAGTAATAAATTATAAAAAAAAACTAAAACAAACCCAACTGCAGCAACCAAATGAAACTGTAAAACTGTAAAATTCCCCAAAGCAGGCAGAAGACAGCTCGATATGCAGCTAAATCCAAAGACTTAATGAACCAGCAAGTCTTCTTCTTCTTTCGGCTTTTCCCAGTTAGGGGTCACTACAGAGGATCACCTGTCCACTCATGATTGGCAGTGGAGTTTTTACAGTGTTGAGTTGCCAGCCTGGTGCCCAACCTTCCACAGAAGGCACACACATGCACACACTCATGCCTAGGGCCAATTTTAGAGTGTCCAATCCACCTACAGCATGTCTTTGGGATGTGGGAAGAAACCAGAGCACCCGGAGGAAACCTACACAACCACAGGGAGGACATGCAGACTTCACACAGAAGGCACGCCAGCCGAGGATCGAACTGGAGAACCTCTTGCTGTGAGGCGACAATGCTAACCGCTGCACCACCGTGGCCACCCCAGGAAGTAATCATACCAAAAAACTTTATTAAAGAGAAAGAAAGTTAGCGCTTTCACAGTAATACCATACTGCTTCTTCTGACAAACATGAATGGTGACAGAATAACTTATATGCAAAAGACATCATCTCAAACAGCTTAACAGCCAATAAAACAAACATTCATGGAGCCACATTCTCAGCTTAATGGCATATAAAATAGATAATATTTACTAGCATAAAATCTAATAAAAAAATAAAAAAAATAATAGTAAAAACATTTCTTTCTCTGTAATAAAGTTTTTTGGAACGATTACTTGCTGGTTCATTAAGCTTTTGGATTTAGCTACATATCGAGCTGTCTTCTGCCTACTTTGGGGAATTTTACAAATTATAAAAAAAGGTTTTTGACAACATTAAAACAATAATGAATAGATGGACTAATGTATTAGTTTATATGGCAAGTATGATGATTTTAATTAAATATGGTTATTTGCCCTAGACACTGTACCTTATATGCACAACTTCTTTAGTTCTTTCTGAATAGCACATTAAACAATTTGACAATTGTTTTAAGTTCTTATGGCATCAAATCAACCTAGAATAGCTCTGGGATGTCATATAAGAGATTGGAAAGATACTGGGAAATAATTCCATGGCATATAAAGATATGTTATAGCTCCATTTATTAATACTTAATGTTTAAATTCTGATTATTCAGCGATTTAGAAAGACTCATGAAACCATTTGGTTAAATAAATGTCATTATATACCATATACAAATCATAAATAGTAAAATAAAGTGGCTGTTTAAGAAACATTTATATTAAACATATTCTACTTACATAAAAAAATATAAAAAACATTTAGAAATGTTATATATATATATATATATATATATATATATATATATATATATATATATATATGGGTCCCCTTAAAAACATCTAAAACCCATAACATCTAATTTCATAACATTGAGACCAGAACATCTAAAACCCAAAACATCAAAAAGCCATAACATCGAATTTCATAACATCTAAAATGTGCATCAGAACATCGAACACTACAAATCACATGAACATAACACCCCCTTCACATATAACAATACCAAACAACCAAACACACTTTTTTCTGCAGAGGGGCTTGATGCAGCAGGGTTAGGAAATTAACTTTTTCCCACTGTAGTGCAATCTTGGAGTTGGTATATTTAATTTGCGGGGGGTGTGGGGGGCTTGCCCCTCTGCAGAAATGTAGTAAAAAGTGCGTTTGGTAGTTTGGTGTCATTATATGTGAAGGGGATGTTATTTTTAATGGCACCATCACTATGGCTATTGGAGATGATGGAACCACCAGACACCAGGAATAAATTAAAGATGTAAGTGCCTTAATGGTACCATCACAATGGCTATTGGAGGATGGTGGAACTACCAGACACCATGAATAAATCAAAGATTATAGTGCCTTAATGGCACCATCACTATGTCTGTTGGAGGATGGTGGAACTACCAGACACCATGAATAAATCAAAGATTATAGTGCCTTAATGGCATCATCACTATGGCTATTGGAAATGGTGGAACCACAAGACACCAGGAATAAATCAAAGGTTTAAGTGCCCTAATTGCACCATCAATATGGCTAGTGGAGGATGGTGAAACCACCAGACACCAGGAATAAATCAATGATTTAAGTACCTTAATGGCACCATCACAATGGCTATTGGAGGATGGTGGAACTACCAGACACCATGAATAAATCAAAGATTATAGTGCCTTAATGGCACCATCACTATGTCTGTTGGAGGATGGTGGAACTACCAGACACCAGGCATAAGTCAAAGATTATAGTGCCTTAATGACACCATCACTATGGCTATTGGAAATGGTGGAACCACCAGACACCAGGAATAAATCAAAGGTTTAAGTGCCCTAATTGCACCATCAATATGGCTATTGGAGGATGGTGAAACCACCAGATACCAGGAATAAATTAAAGATTTAAGTACCTTAATGGTGCCATTACTATGGCTATTGGAGAATGGTTTAACTACCAGACACCATAAATAAATGAAAGATTTAAGTGCCCTAATGGCACCATCACTATGGCTATTGGAGATGGTGGAACCACCAGACACCAGGAATAAATCAAATAGTTAAGTACCTTAATGACACTGACAGCACAATGGGGGATCAGTGACTATCAAGACTGGGTCCAGACCCTGGAGGTGTGAGGCAAAGATATTAACAATTATTAGAAATTCTAACTTTACCCATAAGTCCAAGATGCTAGATACATCTATCTTGCTGAGGTTGTCTCATACGACTATTGCAAATCCAAGAAGCTGTGATTCTTAAAAAAAAATTCAAAGTGCACCAAGTGACCATAACTTGCACTCATCTTAATCCTCTAAGTTATCATTATATGGAAAGAGATAAACAAAATGCTGTCATTTTTTTCAACAACTAGTCTAATTTTAATATCCTCAAAATTATAAGGGGTGAATGCTTCAAATGAATTACAGTTCCGAACCCAGAATAATAAGGCAATGTTTCTGAGGCTCCCATGTGATCCTCTAATGATCAGAAAAATATGTTATAGCAACAATATATTAATGCAGTTTAGTCTAAAATTTGTGCTAGGGACACTCAAGCTCCTTTCTTTGCAAAATTTCTGTAAATAGCTTATAATACTTTACTATGGTTATTTAATACCATTCACAATGGCTTGCTATACCATGGACTTTAATTCCTTCTACCACATCTGTAAAAAGGACTTGCAATCTTAAAACAGTTTCTCTAAAAATGTAATAATACATTTGCAATTTTAATGGGATGTTTAATTCGAGTCCTTAAGGACACAAGCATACTAACTAGTAAGTCACAATGCTTATTTTCTTATTGTAAATAATTATAAATCAACATCTTACAATATGTATTATGAGAAAATATGTGCATGCTGTATTTAAGAGTAAAATATTAATTGTAACTGGTTGTGAAGAGGCAAAATAGCCAACAAAGAAATGAAAACCTTTACACTAAATTAATGAAGGCTGAAAAAATGAAAGGTCTACTACAAGTGCTTGCAGGCTAGTAGTTTATGCACCCTTGCTCACTGCCACTTGCTGTGAATTGTAAGTTCCCTAACTTGTACCATTCCAATCTTACCTAATTATATAGTCCCCTCACCATTCAATGCTATTCAACTGTACAGCCCTGTGACACCCCTGCACTGGCCCAGTAATCAAGGAGCCTCAATCCTCACCACTAGAACCAGTGAGGGATGTATGCATTGGGAGGATAACAAATACACACACAGTAAAGCACAATTTCCCTTAAGAGCACACAGAGATCACACTCAGTCTGGGGCGAGTTTCTCCCTTTCTCTCCAGATACCCAATAAGACTCCCCACTGGCACAGCTACACGGTTAAGATCTCAGCCAAGCAGTCAAGCCAAAAACTCCAGCACCCTCCCTGTCCAATCAGTGTTCGTGTCCCTGCCCAAGTAGCTGACACACACACTTTGAGATCTGATTTATATACAAACAAACAGACACTCCTGGGGAAGGCTGGCACAGGTTTACTAGCTATGCCCCCTTCTGCCCAGACTAAAAGGTAGTTATCACTGCCACCAACCAGCTCTTTATCAGCTACTATAAGGCCCTTCCTAAACGGTGACCAATCCTACTGTGTGATGTTACTATTATCCAAATGGTAAGTATGACCAAGGCTTTCAAGGGTATTGGAGTGGCCTATACAGTGTCACCAAATACATATGCAAGTACGCTAAGAGCTTAAATATCTCTAAACAAACCAGTCACAATTAAAAGGTTTAAATATATTTAATAATAAATAATAAAAGAACAAGACAATACTCAGTAACTCAGCACAGTGACTACAGAGTTCAGAATCACAGGAAATATTTTAAAACAGCATTGCAGGACAGTCTCAAATAAATACAGAAAACATCTAAGCTAATCTTAATTATATTCCTATATATATATCTAAAATAAGTAACTTTTCCCTAGTTACTTACTATTACCAAGATACAGGCAGAAGTGCTGATGAGTGGGATATTTCTAGGTACAAAGACAAATGCAAAATGCACAGTCTCTGAGAAAGTTCATAAATTAATATCAAAACATTACTGCTGGGTCAGCTGGATGACAAAACTCTTTGTCACCTGCCTTCAGTTCCCAGGCTAACTGAAACCAACATCTCTGTGTCAGAAATACTTATCTCTCAGATGTGCAGCTGCTAGGAAGTCACAGATCAATAAAAACAATTTACATTTGAAACCTAGTAATTATTTCTGTTTCAAGACAACAAGAAAAACTTCTAGCTCTAGACATCCTGTCTTCTTGCTATATTAACTAACTTTATAGCACATTGTAAAACAATTCCCATTTATTTTCTTGAAGTTTTGCAAGTTAACTCTGTATGTTTCAACTTCTACTATTAAAACATACATTTGCATAGGTATACATTTATGTTCCTTTTCAGTAGGGTACACTGTGGTTACATTCTTGAAGTTCAGTACATAACATACAGTTCAACACACATTTCTGCACCAGTAGTTTAATATACACATAACATATAGTTTTGTTACATTTGTAAGACAAGCATATGAATCACATTAATATTCGCAAATGACATATGGTTATTTACAAAATTCCAGATAGCTGGGTTGGCAGTTTCATAAGCCCTACCAGAGCTTTTAGTCTAACATAAAAACTCCCATCCAATTCCAAATCTGAATCTGAGTCAAAATTCCCTAATCCTAAAACTCACCTTCCTGATCCATGAACCTAAATACCCTGATCACTACCTATCCATAAAACTTTCCCCACTCTCCACAAATCTAAAATCCCTGCTCACTCCCTAAATGTCAAATTCAATTTTCCCACCATAAACCTGCATTTCCCAATTGCTCCCTAAATCTAAAACTCCACTACCTTTATTATTAACCCTAAAGTCTCTGATTGCTTCTAAAACTCCTCTCCTTCTCCCCTAGTCTTCCTGTTCCTTTAACCTAAAACAACTCTGCTGCTCCCTAACCCTAAACTACCTTAAATATCCCTTGCTACTTCTTAAACTTAAACTGTCCTCATCCTCCCAAAGCCTAAAGTGCCCATCTGACATCCCAAACCTAAATTCTACTCCAGATAGCTGTCTGAACCTCTAAGTTACACCCCCACATTCTCTCCCCACAGGTACCCCACTTACCTTGCTCAAATGCAAATAATGTGTTTGGACAAGGTGTGACAGCTCCACTCCCTCCATACAGTTGGCACACCTTGTCCGAATTCATATTTGAGTTTGAGCACGATCAGTAGTCCATGCATGCTATAACACACTTGAGTCCCTGGCTTTGAGACAGTGGCCTTTGAGCACCTGGAGCTCAGACACTTGTAGTAAATCCTGAAATAACCACAGAGTTTAACAAAATATTCCCTACCCACAGGAAAATGCAAGAACTAATATATTAAATCTATGCCTATGTTATGGAAGTTGTGTCTAAATATCAGAACCTAATGAATTAAGTAAATTTTAAGAGGAGTGATGTACTCTTGATGTGATGATTTTAATGTGGTGCTTAGTTTTCAGTACCTATGAATCCTATAGATCTGGATAACTGAGTGGGTGCCCCCAAAGTCCTCTTCATCCTTGAGAAAGGAGACAAATCATGAGGGTGGGTATTGGCAAGGTGTACACAGCTATTAGGTTAAATACTCCTATGAATCCTATGAGTTAACAGTTCCCTTACATATTGTGATGGTCATCCATATGTGCTGCAGGTAGCTGTGTCACTATTAAATTAATGACATTGCTATTGTCAATGATGTTGTTGTTAATGGTCATATTTGTACTCACAAATGGTGTTATCAGTACTCATTTCCACTTTGGAAATTATTTTCTTCTTTCTGCTTTCATGTTTATTAAATTGTTGTTAAAGGTTATCATTAAAAGAAATTCAGTAAACTAGGATTTTAGAATAACTCCTTGTCAGATATAATTTGAGACTAAATGACAGAGCAGCTAGACTGGCACTCATCTATTTTGCTATTTGTTTCCAAGACTAAGAATGTTTGCATTGCTGTTGGCATGGTAGACTTCTTTCTTTTTTAGGTAATGAAAAACTGTTTGTAACTATGGCTCCTATAAATATACCATTTCATTTCTGTACTGTATTGTAACTCCTATTATTAATAGTAATAATAATAATACTGTTTTATCCTATCTTCATTTTTATAAAATGTATGTATTTCTCTAGATAAGGCCCAAAAGTGAAATGAGATGCATCAAGATTTTTATGGAAACTGACATTACTATAATCCTTTGATCAGGCTATCTAATAGCTTTATGGAGTAAAATATGGTCTTCAAGGAGTTTAGGGCAGTTGATGTGCTGTTACTGTATGCAGAACAGGAGGAATAGGAACTGAAAGCCTATAGCACCTTTGTTGCATACATCCAGTTAACACCCATAGCTCCTTATAGCATCAAGACATTTTTTATTTGTGTCTGGCTTCCTTAACTAAGTGAGTCACTACTTAATCCCAGGCGATATTAGAAAAGGTAAGCATTTATTAACAAAATAGTACTAAGACTGTTAATCTAAAAGGTTCCACAGTGGAGAAATTAACAATAATTTCCCTTATTCGTATTTTCATCTTTTCCTAACTGGGAAACCTACATGTTAAGGAGGAGCTTGGTGTGAAATTCCCTGATGTGTGAAAGGAAAGTACAATCTGTCAATGTCCAGTTATACTGCACTATACTGGAGGTATTGCTAGTTATTTGTTAATAATTATGAAGTTATGCAATATTTCCATGTACATAATAATTTTAAAATCAAGTGATTTTCAAACCATTGCATGGCATCAGGTGAAACCTTAGATGATGTTGAAGAATATTGTTTTTGGTATTTGCAGTCTAAGTTGTACATTCTGAAAGATATTCAGGGTTATTTATACAGATAATTGTACAAGTAAACATATCTTTCCTATTTCTTTAAATATCTCTGTAAGCAGTGACACAACGATGAACATTTTGCTGTCATCTGAAAGTGTATGTCTTGCTAACAAAAGTAGGTTAACAATACACATCTAGAATGTACAGCTCCCAGGATATGACAATTTGATTTAGAAACTTTAGAAAAAAATATCATTCTGGGTTTATGTGTATTATAATATAAACTTAAATGTAAAAGACTGAATGCAGTGAATGTTATTATTGCAAAGGACACATTTTACTGAAAAATATTGCTGTTTGCACATTTTAATATCTTTTATTTTTCATGAAATATTTACATTTCTTTGTATTATGCTTTTTAACTTGATTTCTCAGAAAATGCATTGAAACGTAAGGATGTTTGCAGGCTGCTAGAGGTGTGATTTTCAACATCACAGAGGTGTTAAAGAGACAGTTTTGTCTTAATATTTGAAGAGCTAGAACAATTAAATAATTCTAAGTTGTTTTTCTTGGTTATTTGCAAATGTGAACAAACCATTTTGACAAAGATCTCTGCTTGGTTAATGTAAAACTCTCAAAGAGATGTCAAAGTCATGGATGGCTAATAGTCAAATTACTTAGGTGGGGTAAGCTAAAAAAAAATCCTGAAAAAATTAAATAAAGACTTTCAATAAATTTTAACATTTCTTGCCATCATGTAGCCTTCCTAAGGAAGTGGAGGACAACACAATGAAATGTCCATACTTGGTAATGCCTTGGTCTGTCATTTTTTATCAAAATTTGAGAGGATAGCTACAAGGGTGCATTAGGCCATGCCTAGACATTTTTATGAGAGAAGTTCTTTGAACTACTGCTGGGGGCTTAGATATGAATTGTGATGTATCTTGCAAATTTCAGTGAATGTTTAGAAATACAGGCCAGCTACTACCTGAATACTACACAGACTTCCCCTAGATCTACAAAGCTTCTTCACCAAAGGAATTTCAGCACAGGGCACATAATTATTTGTTCTAATAAGAGATACAGGAATTTCAAGGAGATTAGGAAAATGTTTTCACTTCTTGCAGTATGGAATTTGAGCATTTGTTGTATGGACAACAAGTTGTTTCTGCTTTGAATGTATGGTTCAGAAAAGGAGCACTGCATATATTTTAATATCAGTTTGGCCTCAGTATAGAAAATTACCTGAAATATGTAAGCAAGCTGACATGATTGACATTGACATGATTGATAGTAATGTTACTGTCAGGTGTACAGTAACCATTTGGAATTCAAGGGCAGCCCTACCAGCGTGCTTTAACACAAAAACACACAACACATTGGTGGGCTGTTTCCATGGCTGTGCTACATGCTAATGAGACATTCAGGGGTAGAGGCATATGCTAATTAGCTATGTGCTCTCCCATAGAAATGCATGCAGTAAGCCATTTTTGCAGCATGGGTAAATTCATATGGCTACTCTTGTTAATGAATATGTCCAGAAGCTCGTACTCACATATCATGGAAGTGGTAAGTGCTGGGGATTTTAGTAGATGGGTAGTTTTAGAGTGTGTGTGGACATATGTAAATGTGAGGTGCTGCATGAGTGAGTATACTCACCTCTATTAAGCCCTCCCCCCTCCTGGAACTTTTCTTCCTACCAACTTTCCACCCCTTTAATCCCTCCTACCTTCTACCCCTCTAGTCCAACCACCTTCCCTCCACCTATCCCCCCCTTGTAGCTAGTTTCCTCCTGGAGTTTACTTATATCTCCCATGGACTGTGGTGCCATTTTTAAATCCTGTCCTGAGCATCCAGAGCTCCTCTGTGCTGGTCCTGCAGTTTAGGATGCTTGTTTTTGCCTCCTGGTATGTCTTTTCAGCATATCTGTCTATCATTTGCAAGCCTCTAAGCAATTATTGTACTAAACTCCACGTTTTTACTTGTAACTGTGTTTTAGGGTTATAGATGGCCTTGTGCTTATGGCTATCACTCCAATGCAATGTTTGTAACTGTGTTGTAAGGTTATTGTTGGCCTCATGCTAACGGCTTCATTTATCTGAGACCTACATATGTTTTTGACCTCTGCAAGCTGCTTTTGGGACAAGTGGGGCTCTTTTCTACACTGACTAATACTGCATTAATTTAGTATGGGTACTGCTGGCTTGTCATGACCAGAAACCTGGTGTAATGATGTCCTGTTAAAAGGACTCCAACCAAAGTGCATCGCTGAATGCCGGATAGCCTCTTAAGGTGCAATAACTATCCCCCTTCAAGCCTTCCACTTAAAATCAGGTTTAGCAGTCATTTTTCTTTCCATTTGTAACTATAAGGGCTCCACACAGCTTCTATATGGTTTTGGGGACTGTTTTGCCCTATATACTGTACTATTCGACTGCTTGCTTTGTACTGTGTCATTTGCCCTTTGCTTAGGTTAATTACTGGCTTAGCAGCTGTAAGCTGCTTTTCTGGATTAGTGGGTCTCTTTTTATGTTGTCGCCAGCTGCATTACTTTAGTCTGAGTATACAGGGCTTGACTGTTGCACTTTGCTGGCCTAGTCTGCTCTCCAGATGTTCTGTTAAAAGGACGCCAATGAACGTATATCGTTCAAGGCCTTTATTTCTCTTTTAAGGTGGATCACTGGTCCTACTAGAGCCTTTAGCTTAATTACTGGCTTAGCAGCTATTTTCCTTTTCTGATTGTCTCTATAAGGGCACCACACAGCTTTTATATTGTTCTGAAAACTGTTTTGAAAACTGTTCAGCACAAGTTATTGCACAGCATGAACATATCGTAGTTTACTGTGTTAGTCTGTTGAGCACTATATATTTCACTGTTTAAAGATGTTATAGTATTACTTTATTATTTACCCCTTGCTTTCTGCTGCTTATATTTGGCTCTACTGCTGTATAACCCTGTCCTCTCAAATGGACTAGGGTCACTGATAGCATGCTGAACTGCTGAATGAATGTTTTGTTCTGTTTAATGGAGCCTATATTGCCTAGCTTGTATTGTTTATAGCATAATGTCTGCTGCTTCCCATTGTTAATCCCCTAAACCTAATCTTCTTCTACATACTTTCTCCAGCCTCATCTAACCATAGCCTCTCTCTTCTACTGTGCTTTGTTACACCCTCCCTTCTTCTCTAAACATTCCTTACCTGCTATCTTTCCCCTCTACATCTGGAATATTAACTAACTCAGTTTTGTCTCCCTCTCCTCTACAGTAATCCATCCCGGGTGCTCCCTCCCTGCTTTAAACACAAAAGGAATACCTCTGGCCACCACCTGAAGACACCCTGAATTGGCCAGCTTGCCTGGTACTTAGAAAAATACTACTGAGAAGACCCCCCCAACAAGATTGTGTAAATGTATGTTGCTTAAGACTAATTAAATGTAGACTTGATGTACTATCTATAGAGTTAGTATGCCCTCCCGTGTGCGCGTTCTAGCAGCCTACCGCAGACTATTTGCCCCCCCCGTTATCACTACCCTAGAATATATTTAAACTTAAGACTGGTCCAACTATCCCTGATGTTTGCTATCTCCTTCTACCATTAGGTGGCAGCATCTACCAATATAAATCCTAGATACGCTTTATAATCCCAACAAGTTTTATTTTTTCACAAACGGTTGTGAGTTAATATCCTTAGACTGCAAATATCTTCTCCCCCCTGCTAAACCACCCTCTGTAAAGGCAGCCTTCATTTTCTGGATGGAAATATTTAGCTCATACCTTCCAACTACAGTCTTTAAACTGCTCTTTGCTGATAGTTTTTCTGCCCTACTCACCTCTAGTGTTCTTTCCCACTCCGTTCGCCCTATGGGCAAACTCTGCTCCCCTACCCTGCCCCCAATTCCCACCCACCCCAGTACTCCTAGCGTTATTCATATCTTACCCCACCCTCTCAGCCTAATTACCCAATACCAGCTCCCCCCTCATTACTCCTCCCACCTATAGCCATCATTCTTAAGCTCTGTAATCTGTACTCCACCCAATAATTATAGTCCCCTCCTCTTTCCTTAAATCTCTAGAATACCACCTTCACTTTTTAAACCCTTTCTTCTTCATAGCCTTCTCTATTTTCCTAACCACTTATACCACTCTTTCTTTGCTCCAACATGCTCTCCTCAAGTTATCACACCCTCCAGTCCTCCAGCCTCCTCTTTATGTTTCTACTTCCCTTATACTATGCTAGCTCATATTCCACCTATGTTTGTCCAATACCACCTACAAAGACAACTACCATACAAACCCACCTTCACCCTCGCTCTTACTTCCATTTCCACTATATTTCCTCTTTTCTCATTCAGCCCAACCCTCTGCACCTATTTCATCCTAAACTCTTCTCCTCTAAAGTCAAGACATTGTCACCTGCTCCAATCTACAATCTACCAAAATTCATGCCTGTCAGACCACTATGGCTAAAGGATATCTCCTTCACCAACCTAGTCCAAGCTGGTGATATCCATCCTAACCCTGGTCCTATATCCTTTAACAACACTCATCCCTTGCCCTCTTCCTCCTATTTCAACACCCTAAAGATTTTTACAATTAATGCACAAAGTCTAAACAACAAAGTACACCAATTTCAAGCTTGGTTAAGCCATAGCCAACCAGATATCTTAGCCATCTCTGAAACCTGGCTCAAGCCTTTTATCTCCAACTCTGAGATTCTCCCCCCAGGATTTCATTGTCTCAGAAATGACTGACTAAATAAAAAAGGTGGAGGCACTGCCCTAGTCTACTCCAACCTTCTTACCTTAATTCCCCTCCAAATTCCAATTCCTCAATTCCAGAACACTGAACTAGCTGCTGGAATTCTAAAACTAAATAAACATAAACATATCTGCATTATTGCCCTATATAGCTCACCTGGTAACAATATCTCTACACTCAAAAATATTCTCCTATGGGCCTCTACTGAAATTTACTATGAAACTTATATCCTTGGTGATGTGAATATTGACTGGAATAAAATCAATTGCCCCTCTCCCTCCCTATCTATTAACCTCTATAACTTAACTCAAATAATCCTCTCCATCACTCGACCTAACAAAATAACCCCCCCTGGATCCACTATAGATTGGATCCTAGTCTCATATCCAAATAAAATAACCAATTCTGGCACAATTCCTGATACCTTTAGTGACCACCTCCCAGCCTTTATGCATCGCTCAACTAGTTCCTCCGCACACCAGCATCAATACATTCACACTCGTAACCTCAGTAGCTTCAACTCGACTACCTTCTCAAATACTTTCAAACAAATGCACTGGCAAATTCTAAACATCCTCCCTCTTGACAAGCCTATAGAATACTTCAACTCTGTCTTCCCTGATACTTTAAACTTACTAGCCCCACTAAGAAACAAAAGGATAAAAACTAAAACAGCTCCTTGGCTATCCAAAGAGACAAAACAGATTATGCACCACAGAGACAAATGATGGAAGCTTTACCAAAACAATAAACTGGCCAATACCTTGCTCCAATATAAACAGCTCTGCAACCGTTCAAAATGACTAATCACCAAAGACACAAAATCCTACTATATCAAACTTCAGTCCAATAACAATAAAACCCCCCTAAAAATTCTGGAACTCAATAAACTCACTCCTCAATCCAGGCTCCAGGAATAATCCCTGTCCTGACCCAAGTAAATCTGACCTCGAACTAGGCTCTGAATTTAACTATTTTTTCATAGAAACTATTACTACCCTCACAAAGACATTTCCCAATAATAACCCAACTGCTCTACACTCTCTTCCTTCTAACTCACCTCATCTGTTGGAAATCAAACCCATATTTATAAAAAAAACTTTTGTCCAAACTTAAACCTTGCTCTAATGCTCCCGACAATATTCCCTCTTCCTTCCTAAAATGTGCTGCTGATGGCATTGCTCTCCCAATCAGCATCATTATTAACTGATCCATAAAAGAATCATACATCCTCAAACTCTGGCGCTTAGCTTATATTCTTCCTCTTCATAATGGAGGCAAAAATACTAGTATCTCAAACTTTTGCCCCATTGCTTTGCTCTCTCCAATCTCCAGAATCCTAGAAAAATGCATCCACCTCCAACTTATGCCTTTCCTGACCCAAAACAATCTTCTCACTCCTACCCAGCATGGCTCCCGTCCAGGCCATAGCACAATAACCGCTCTACTCTCTTTCCTAGAAACTGTCACTCAAGCCCATGATTCACAACACTTTGTTTCTACTGTTTTACTCAATCTGTCTAAAGCCTTTGATACTGTTTCCCACAAGCACCTTCTTTGTCATCTCTCAAACCTTAAGCTCTCATGTAATGCTTTATCCTGGTTCTCCAGCTATCTATCAGACATATCACAGGCAGTGAAATAGAAGAACTCCATCTCCTCCTTCCTACCTACCCCAACTGGGGTATCACAGGGATCCATCCTTGGGCCAATGCTTTTTAACATCTTCATCAATAACTTTCACACTGCTATTCCTGATGCTAAAATCATCCAATATGCAGATGATTCAACCTTAGTCTGCGCTGCCTCAGACCTCTCTGAATTGCTGACTAAAACCCAAACTGCCTTCTCAACAACTGAAAATTGGATGTGCCAAAACCACCTCTCTACAAATGCAAATAAATCAAATATTCTACTATTCCCTCCCACAAAGACCCTCTCCTACGATAAAAACAACTTCAAAGTCTATAGTCAAACCAACTCACCTGTAGAAGTGGTCCCCTCTGCCAAACTGCTTGGCATTACTGTAGATGAACACCTCAAGTTTGATATTCATATTCAACAAAATATTAAGAAAACTCACCAAAAGCTAGGTATTCTGTATAGGAATAATCACTTTCTCTCCAACTCTACCAGGCAAACTCTGGCCTCAACTTATCTTCTTCCTTCCTTATTATATGGAGCCCCTCTTCTAACCAACCTGTCCTCCTCTATCACCTCTAAACTACAAAACTGCTACAACAAAATCTCTAAATTTGCATCTAAATCTAAAAATACCACCCATCACTGCCTAACCCTACAATCCCTGAATTGGCTTGAACTCCCAAACTACCTAGACTATTTCCAACTCACTACTGCATATAGACTCATATTTCACCCAACAAAATGTCCCACTCTAATTAACATCCTTCCCCCTTATACACCAAACAGAGCTCTCAGATCTGAAAATCAGAACTTAATTACTATCCATAAACCTAAACGTCCTGCTGGCCAACTTCCCCTATCTTTCTCACTAGGCAAAACATGGAATTCCCTTCCATCCACACTAAGAACCATACCAAACTCAGAAAACCTCAAAACCCAACTATTCAAACACATGTCCACTAAATGGAAATGTACCTGCCTTCACCCATCCTAATCAAAGGGGGTTCTCTCTCTGGTTCCCAAGCTCTACAACTCTCATTGTTATCTTCCAATGAGCCTATCTAAGCTCTCAACAATTTCTATAGCTTCTCTCTAAGCTCTCAACAACTCCTACAGCTAACCTCACACAGCCCAACCTTGTAAATTTTGTAAATAGCATTCTACTGTTGATGTGTCTATGTAAAGCGTATTTACATTTTCTTAAAAGGTTTGTGTGTAAACTATTTCCACACCTAAGACATGTGTTTTCCTCAAATGAAACTGTATGATCCCTGCCTTCAAGCTTAATGAATTTGTTAACTATGCATGATATTGAATGCATTTATGAGTAACTATTCTACATAATATTATCTTAAATATTAACTATCAGTTATATCTAAAGTATATAATGCATCTTTCTCCCCGGGCCTCCACTGAAAATGGGTCAATTTAGTGCAGTGGACTTCCCCGGTAATCAAACTCAAATAAATAAATAAATATATGTGTGAATGTGTGTGTCTGCCTGAAAGGTTGCAGTAGGGGGTTTAGGTAGGGGAAAGGTAATGTAGGTGCAAGTGTATGGGTGTGCGTGTGTGTGTGTGTGTGTGTGTGTGTGTGTGTGTGTGTGTGGGTGGTTGTGTGTGGGTGTGTGTGTGTGTGTGGCTTAACTCATTACAGAGCTGTACTGGAGGGAATGAGTTAAAGCCACTTACTAAATAAAAAAAAGACAATATGGTTCAGGGAAGAAGTAGAAACTGGAATACCCTAATAGCATACTGTGAAGACACTAAAAAGGATTCAGACCCTGCACCCTCCTACCTCACAGGCAGGATATAAATCCTCTGCCCCACCACTAGACAACAAATATTGCTTCAGTGTATTTTAAAAAACAGATGCATTAAGTGAAAGGGTTTCAACCCCTGTACCCTCCACTCAGAAAACAGAACCATTAACTCACTACACTAAGTAACCTGTTACTACACTAAGTAACCTGTTACTACACTAAGTAACCTGTTAGTATTGTTGCTGTCTTTTTACATACTCATAAGCATGAAGATACAATATCTGGCATGTTCAATTGCTTGCAACACTCCATGAGTCAAGAGGGCAATGGGAGTTAGTTTCAGTATAAAGCCAGGAGAAGCACTCAATGACACCAGGAAGATGATTTTAAAATATTACTGGCACTCATTTAAAAGTTTAATAGAGCAAGAGCTGTAGCATCAATATGTCATCTATAAACAGTAAGAAGAATGAAAATCTGATGTGTGCCATTACTGGCTGACTGGAAGGATCTGTGCTTGATGAGGGCAGAGACAAATAAATAGGGAGAGACAATGGGGACACTCTGTCAACTAAGGGGCATATATACATACAAATATTTCAAGCATGAGTATTAAAGCCCTTTTAGTCTGCCAACATACCAAAACACTTATTCCAGTGTGTCCAAGCTGTTCTTAAAAATACATAAGCTGGTACTTGTTTTATTGTAATTTGGTAGTCTGTTCCATGCATCAGCTTCTCTCTCAGAGAACCAATTCATACACTTCTCATTAAAATAGAATCTTCTACATAGTTTGTCTGATGATTCTTTACTACTTTTTGATTAACCCCAAACATTCCCAGAGGTAGTTGTCTCTAAATGCCCTATATACCTGAATAAGATCTCTTAGATATCTATAAGAGATACTGTACAAGTTCAGATATTTTAGTCTTTCTTAATAACTTAAATGTTCACATCCATGGATGCCCTTGGTATATTTCCTCTGTACTCTTTGCAGTTTACTCATGCTTGTTTTCTTGTAAGGTTTCCATATTGTTATTCATTATACAAGTTTGGGTCTAATGTAGCTAACAAACAATGACTTCATCATTTCTGATTTTCTACACTTTGTTAAATCTTTTTCTACAACCTATAGTTCTATAACTATCATTAACCAATTGACTGATTTGATTAGAAAAACTCAAAACTTGATCTACCTATATACCCATGTCTTTAAATGAATCTACAGTTTCAATCATTGTGTGCTGTATTAAGTATTCACCTTTCAATTTATGTCTCCCATATCTCATATGCTTAGTTTTTTATGTATTTATCAGCATATTATTCTCCTGTGCCCAAATGGTCAATTTTTAGTCAAGTTCTTTTGCAGACATGCCTTAAATGTAACACATGTAAGAAGTTTACCCAATTTCAGGTCATCTGTACATAGACTCAGATGAAAAGGTTACAGGTGAAGGATACAATCTAAACAAGTAAGGGCCTAGGACAGAGCCCTGTGGGACACCCTGACTACAACCAAGAATTTCACCTCTCCTATTGCTGTATGATACTTAACATGTCCTATTTGTAAGCCATGCAGCTATCCATCTTATCAAGAGTACATCAATACCTAGTTGTACTAAATTATTGATCAGTGTTTTGTGTATGACAATGTCGAGTGCTGAAATTAAATATATATAAATTACATCACAGCACAATTTTTCATTCATAGGTGTTGTCATATTGTTATAAAACATCATGTTACATGTGGTAATAGATCTATTTTCAACATAAGCATGCTGATATATGGTTTCAGGTCTCAACCTCTCCAATTCTGACAATAACTTATCCAATGCTACCTTCTGCATTACTTTTCCACAACATGAAAGTAGACTTAAGGGTCTATATGACTTTGGGTTTGTCCTACTCCCCTTTCCCTTAAAGAAGGGTTAATAAACGCATGTCCAATCTTGAGGAATCTCCCCATATTTATATGATCTAGTGAATAATAGATATAGTGGCACTGTAAGCTCTTGCTGAAGTGTTCCAGGGTGATTATTACTAATTCCGTCTCCTCCCTGTGCTTTGTTTGGATCCAGTTTGTGCAGTGCATTTTCAATATAATCTAATTTGTTTCTAGTATCTGAGGTTACCTGGATGTCATTTGGACAACTTATCACCCCCTTTGTGCAGCTATACTGTTTCACATTTGATTTTGTAAATATATCTATAATCTGTTGTGTCTGAAAATAAATTTTAGAATCTACATACAGTTTATCAATCTGTATGTATTTACTCCTTCCACATCTTATATAGCTATAAAAAAGGTTTCCTACTATGATCAATATCTTAATAAATTCTCTCTAAATTATTTTTGATCTTGTCTCACATTATGCTTAATTTGTTTGTCCAGCTTGTTTATTTCAATTTTCAAAGTTGTACTTCAACCTCTCTCTCATTTCTTATATTTTTCGTCTCTCACCTTAATCAGGTATCTTGTTCTTATGGAAATATATCCCCCTGACTTGTATTCCTAGATCCTAATGTTAAACATTTTTTTTGCACTCAAACAATTTTTCTTTCAAACTTTCTACATTCCATCTGTAGTTTTTCCATTGAACACATCACTCAAGTTAGTTTTACATAATGACTGTTTTGCTTCCATATAATCTGTAATTAATCCTCTGTGCATTGGCTTAGATTTAGTTTGGCAGAATTATCTAGCAACAAATTAACTTTTATAATCCCATGATGACTGCACATCAATGGTGGTAAACCCTGACTTGAAATAACAATAATTACTTTAGGAACACAAACAATGTCTAGTATGTTTTGTTCCCTGTTTTTTTTTTCTTATAATCTGATGCAATTGTTGTTCCTGAGCATACATTGTGAATAATTTCCCTACTAATGTTGTTGAATCAATATTATACCAGTCTGTTTCTGGTAAGTCCCCAGTTAATTTTATTCTTCCCTTCATTGTTTCATGTAAGAAATGTATGAATTCCTCTAGGTCATCAGCACTTGACTTTGGTAGTCTGTACACTCCAACAATTGTTATATATTCCAGGGTTGTCTTTATTGTCACAGTTACACAGTCTGTTGTATTGGTGTTATCACTAAACATGTAATAATCACAAGTCTCATAGCTATCTTTAATCCCTATCATAACACTTCCACCTGATTTTTTGTTAGAATGTCTGTCACAGTGAAAACATATATACCCTGACAGAACTGGTTTCCAGTCATTGTTCTTTAATCATGTTTCACAAAGAATAACAATATTAATCTCATGGAAATGTAGCAACTTTTCTAATAAAAAAACTTTATTATTAATGCTCCTAGCATTAGCAACCATCAGAGATGCATCAAATGTTGCTATCTGTGAACTGTTAAGATTTTGACCTGGCAAAAATCCTGCTTAGTGTTTGTCAAATACTGCAAAATATCTGCTGCAAAAATTCTCTTCCCTGATTTTGACAAATGCATGCCATCCTGTCTGAACACATTTGCTCAAAACTAGGTTTGGATGGTCTACACATTTTTCATTTTTTAAAATGGGGCATTTTTTCCATGTAGGTATTTACTCAAAAAATCTTTTCATTCACAGTGACCTGACTATCCTTTCTATATGTGATTTGTGAAAAATATGTCCCAACACCAGTACAAGCTATAGTATCTAAGAGGGCTGTAAGTTCCCTACTATTAGTCAGAGAGTCCTTGTGGATGAGATAATTTATACTGACATGAATAAAAACAGAATCATACATCCTTACATTAAGGCGTTCTAAAGCTTGTCTCACATCTTCTGTGTAAGAGGTGTGTGCATGTGTGTGTGTGCGTGTGTGTGTGTGGGTGTGTGTGTGTGTTTGACTGTGTGTATATATGTGGGGGAGAGAATGGGGGGGGGTGCCTGTGCCAATGCAATGTATGATCTGCCAGTGTTAACTAAAACCGGAGAATTCTGATTTGCAGAAGCGGTAGTTAATGAATATTTAGAGACATACAAATTAGCCATTGAAGAGGCTGTTCATCATTGAGGTAGATATATCTTTGAATAGAAAGCTGCTCTGTTGGCATAGAGGTAAAGCCCTGACTATGGCCCAGGAGACCTGGGTTCAATTACTTTCTCAGATTATTGACTGAGTGATGAGGAGGAATGGGCTGCCTGTTCTAGGTGAGAGGGTGCTTGTTGAAGATGCTCCCTAAAAGAAGCGATGGTCCAGTGAGGGGAGTTGTCCTCAGATGTAGGTGATGAGTGTGGGGGTGGGAAAAGTCAGTGCCTAGGGCATATGAAAGAGCATCCCCCAACAGAAGCACAGATGGCTGAGCTCTCAGGATACCCTTAGGATCTGCAAATGACCCAAGCAATACTGACACTAGTCTGGGGGTAGGAGGATAGCTGGTAGACCTGGCATGGTCATAGGGCACTGGGAGCCAGGTCAGCAGGATGAGGTCCGAGGGGATGCAAAAAAAAATGAATCTCTGAATTACAAATATCTGCACTGTGTGAAGAACCCTTTTTTATCACAGCTCTTACTGCCTGAACTGGGATTCCTTCTGAAGCCTTGGAATTATGTATACATGACTATTTTTGCAAATTTTAAGTCTATTAAGAGCATGTCTGATTGCTGTAATAAAGCATAATAATTAATAGACTCACACAGAATTTAGAGTACCCTATTTTCTGGGACAGTGTTGGGATATACAGGAAAACTTTTATTTGTGCTTGCAAAGACTATACTTAAGGAGTCAATCAAGAACACTACAGAGCCAGCTGAGGTGGTATTTAGTGGGTGTCTAGTAAAGACCTTCCCGTCCCCAGGTACAGAGGGGCAAAAGAGTGTCTGCCAAATTCCTGGTACCTGGTAGAATTCAAAGATATATCACTCCATGCTCCAGACGTGTGTGTCATAAATGTGTGGGAGGAGTGGGTTTGATTGCATGTATTCCTATCATGGGTTTCCAGGGAAGTCATTGAATATTGAGGAAAAAAATAGAAAAAACAAGCCAACAGCCTGCACTGCTATAAATGGCAAGCCTCTCAGTTTGGGTCTTTGGCTCTTTTGCCTGCCCTACCCAAAGCATTAATATCTTAAAACTACTCTCTAAACAGAGATGGAGACGTATTTAGTGATGGAGTATGATAGGAGAGGGTGAACAGAGTCGGGAGTGTTCTGGACAGAGCTGTAGATTATCAGTTCCCGGCAGACAGAAAAGAACAGCCGTGAAAAATATCTTGACAAATGTTTTTATGTCGCCAACTGCATATTATTTTATGCAAGGTGAGTTGCTTACATACCAAAGATCAATGGTATCTCTGCTAGTGTTATTTAATAGTGTAATACTGCAAAGTCAGCAGAAACTTTGACAATGGCAATTCAATAGCTGATAAAAACAGATGTGAAGATAAACTTCTGATTCATGCAGCCAAGTAAAACGAAATCACACCTCTGAGAAATCATCTTCCTTTCCTTAGCATATTGCTGGTTAATAAGTACCCAAACATCATAATTATATACCCTGATTTTATTGTCAACCATTTCCTCATTCTATGTATCTCTTTTTCTTTACAGAAAATTAATGCCTGCAGAACTTATTCCCTTCTATCACCCCTTGAAATCTTTCTCTCCTTTTTGTAAACTACCAAGAAAGTTCCCTTATCCTTTTGGTTCATCTCTGGTTTATAACATCTCTTCTGATATAAAGCCTTCCTTTAACAGGCAAACAATAAAACCATTTATATTGTAACAGTTTATCAGGTACATTGTTTCAACTCCCAACCTGAATGCTTCTTCTTTCTGGTTTTCAGGAAATCTTTTGGTGTTGGGGACCATGTACACGTTATCTTTGCAGCACTGTCCTCCCCCGCATCATGCATCAGAAATGTGTCACACAATTAGTTGACATATAAAATGGGGTGCCTACATTTTAAAACCTGCAGAGAGGCATAGTTCAAATGCCAGTGGTATTCTTCTGGGACTGCAGGAAACAGACCACATTCACCTACACTTTGTTCAGTTATAAGAAGTATAGATCTGTTCTGAACAACTTAAATAAAATCCTGTGGTTCAGCCTCCTTATTTGAAAAGGCATCATTTTTTAGTTAAGAAAGGAATACTTTTTTCTTTTGGTTTCAAATGCTTAATGGATTCCACAGATTTTTCAATGGCAAATTCTTGTCAAATTCTGTATGCTTAAATTAGCCTTATTAAATAATGTGTGTCTGATACACACACACACACACACACACACACACACACACACACACACACGTGTGTGTGCGCGCGCATGTGTGTGTGTGTGTGTGTGTGTGTGCATGTGTGTGTGTGTGTGTGTGTGTGCGTGTGTGTGTGCATGTATGTGTAAAATTCAGATTGACACCAGGATACTGTGACCTCCAGCAGATGAGATGGTAGATGCGCGAGCTAAAGCAGAAGTATTTACTATTTACCATCAGTAGTAACACTATTGGACAGCAGTGTAACAGATGCTGGAGAAATAAGCCCTGATGGCAATGCTCATTAAAAGAACAGCAACTTACACTGAGACTTTACTTTAGTATTGTGTGTGTTCATTGCAGAGATATTACTCATTAATTCAGATATAACAATAGTAATAACAACAACAATAATAATAATAATAATAATAATGTGCCTTCAGTCTGTTCACAGCACCATTTTATCCCCTCATATCTTACTTTCATCACCCATATACCTACTGTGACTTAGCTGGCAGTTCCAACAATCCTAGCTGATGACACAGCCTAGCAGTGTTGGAGAAGCAAACAACACATTGGTGTCCGTGGTGTCTGAGTTTAGTTAATGATGCAAACTACTCACTGCATTATTCTTGGGATTCAAAAACACATAACATACTGCACACTCCTGTTTCTAGAAGGATTTTCCAGTGTGTTAGTTGGAGGAAAAAACATTTTTTTTTTGCCTGAATTTCCTTATGTTCTGAATGTGCTTCTCAAACATTTTGGAAATATAGAGTATATTTTAGAGCATTTATTATAACTGTAATTGCCTTAATATTGCTATAACTCAAGTGCTCTAGGTTGCACTGCATCTGAAGTGTTTGTGTGTTTTAGCTGCTTTTCTGTATATATAGACTTTTCTGCATATGTAGGCTAGCTACTTATTCTGCTGTATTACTGCCACTTAAATCGTTTTTCAGTTGTGCACTTGCCTTGCTTCATTTAGAATGTTTTAAATTGCTAATTTTGTAGAGTTTTAATTGCATTTACTGTTTAAGACTACACACTCAAGTGTGCTGGACTTTTCTGTGTTTATTTACTGTATTATTGCATTGTTTAGCCTGTTTCAACAAAAAAAAAATACTGTCTTGTTTGCTCGTTTCCCACCTTTTCTAGCCAGTCCATATCCCAGGCCTTGCTTGTCTCAGGACTTTATTTTCTGTGCTCAGAGCTATCCAGACCTTGCTGTGGCAGGGGGAAGTCCTACTGCCTACCAGTGGGACTGGTGAGCATTGTACTGCCTATCTAACACTAGAGGAGTGGTTTTCAGCTCTGAAATTGTAATTTTATTAGCCTTTTTGAGCTGATTTCTATCCCTTTCAACTTTCTGGCTTAAAAAACGCATGTGTTTGCATATTTTTCACATCGTGCAGCACTACGAGGCTACAGTTAAACTATTCCAGGTGCCAGAAAGTCTGCTCTTCAAATTTTCCCTTAAAACTAGCTGGCTTCCCAGTAGTAGCACTAAAATCTGAACCCCTGTGACTAGCACTTGCTCTAGAACCTGCTGTAAAGCACTAGGAAGCCTGAAGCTGATACAAGCACTCAGCTCTCCTTGTAAATAAGGAAAAATTAATCATAGGCACTAAACAGCCTACAATTGCAAAGTACCTTGCAAAGGTAAGAGAAAACAGCTCTTAAACCTTACAAAAAAAGCACTTAAACAGGCATGTCCAAGGGTCAGCTTCTGGTGGTTTCTCCTGTCCACCTGGTGAATCTGGGCATACTGGGGCAATGCGGCAACTGCCTCATGTACACAGACAATCCTCTCCTCCTATCACCCAACACTACAACCTGCAAGAGATGCACTTACATAGCCAAACTGGAAGCAAAGCTCTCTCCGGTCAAGACTGTTCTAGACAGTCAAGAGGAGAAGGCTAACACCTGCATTACACCTCTAGCAACTTATAGCCCTTCAAACCCACACCATCAACTCCCACACATAGCAACACTAAACCCACACATGCAGAGACCCTTAACATTAACCTGCCCAAGCAACAAGGACCTCCAAAGCCGAAACGCAAACAAACACCAGTCACAACCAAAGTGACACATAGCTCACAACACCAGTGTGCCACCCAACAACAGCCCCTAAGGCAAGACAATGTACCTAACACTTTAGTCATCGGTGACTCTATAGTCAGGCACACTGATGTCCCACTCACCAGGCTGAACAAGGAGAAAATTACAGTCAGCTGCCTGTCGGGTGCCAGGATCCGCCACATAACGCATGCACTCAAGTCACTCCACAACAAGTACAAATATGACTCTGTCGTTGTCCATGCTGGAGTAAATGACTTGAGACGTTCCTCCCTGGACTACATGAAAAGAGACATGGAAGAGCTCTTGGATCATGTGACCCAGGCAGGTATGACCCTAGCCCTGAGTAGCATCCTGCCTTCGCCCAGAATGATACCACAGTATAAGGACAAAATGATTGACTTCAACAATTGGCTAAGCTTCTGGTGTCATTCAAAGGGGATCCAGTATTTGTCTGCCTGGGAAGACATGATCGACAAACCACGATGCTTTGCCAGAGATGGTCTGCACCTGTCACCCCTGTGATTCAGGTTACTGGCTAAAGCTCTTGCCACCCCTATAGTGCCTTTTTTAGGTAAGGTTCAAAGGATAAAACCACCACCGTAACAGATACAAGCATGCAAAATCTGAAGGTAATGCTACTCAATGCTAGAAGTCTAAACCTCAAAATGCACTCTCTTGAGGCACTCCTAAAAATGGAGAACATTGATATCTGTGCAGTGACTGAGACCTGGTTCAAGGCTCCAGAGAGCATGCCTGCAATACCAGGCTACAATTCTTACCACACTTTTCGGCCACAAAACCAAGACTGAAACACTAAAGGTGGAGGAGTGTCCATATTCACCAAGGATATTCACACCTCCAGGCTAGTTGCCCAACACAATACATCTGAAATTCTCCAGGTGCAACTAACACTAGGTAAGACTGCAATCCAAATTTTAGTTTGCTACAGATCCCCCACCATACCCCAAGATTCTCACTACACCTTCCTAAACATACTGGAAAATATTAAGATACAACCAAACACCCTAATACCAGGTGATTTTAACTACCCTGCCATTAATTGGGAAAACTACTCGGGTACCAACTCCTTTTCCCAATGGTTCTTGGAATTCATAAATTCCAACGTCCTGGATCAACTAATGCATTGTCCCACCAGGGGCTCCAATATCCTAGACCTGGTCATTACCAACATGGCAGATAGATGCTCCACACCAGTGGTCACCCCCTCATTGGTCAGGTCTGACCATAAGCAAATCACCCTTGACATCCACATCCCACCCCCACCCCCCAGTAAAGAAACCTCCTTAAAAAACTTCTCCAAAGCCACCTTCATGCTACTGAAGTCAGAAGTGGCAAACTTCACAACATCCACGCAGATAGGATCTGGAAGTTCGACAGCAGAATCCTACACTAAGGCACTGTACGAGCACATCCACTCATGCATGAATCGTGCCATCCCAAATAGAACCAAGATGCTCTTCTCCAAAAAAAGGAATCCAATCTGGTGGTTCCCTGCTATAAACAAACTATACAACAGAAGGAAGAAACTGTTGCAGAAAAGAGGAAAATCCCAGGATGCAAAAAACTCCCTCACCAGCCTCAATAAGAAGCTGAGATCCCTCATAAAATCCTCAAAAGCTAGTTACGAAAATAAAATTGCCGAAGATTCCAAAGACAACCACAAGGCATTCTATAGTTATGTCAAAAATCTAAATGGCAATGCTCAGATCTACTCTAAAATACAACAGAATGGCATTAAATATACTGATCCCAAGGATATTGCCAATATCCTGGCAGATCGATTTAGTGCCAACTTCACTCCCCTCTCACCCTTAAAGGGCCCATCTCAATACCAAAAGATTGCCAAATTCCGATAATCACAGCCACACAGGTAGAAACAGCACTCTCCAAAGCTAAGAATACAGCATCCATGGGACCAGATGACATCCCAGGCTGTGTACTACATGAACTACAAAATGAACTGGCACTCCACCTAAGTGTCATGTTTAATCATAGCCTCACTTCAGGCTTCGTGCTCACTGAGTGGCACACAGCTACAGTTATCCCACTTCACAAGGGAGGATCCACCTTGGATCCCGGAAACTACCGTCCTATCAGTCTGACAAGCCTGATCTGCAAGGGCATGGAACGCATTATCATGGAACTTATAAACAAAGACATTGGCAACCTCCAGACACTGGACCCAACCCAGTTTGGGTTTGTGAAGGGCCGATCTTGTCTCCTGAATCTGATTGACTTCTTCAAACCAGTCTCCAGAGCTGTGGACGAGGGTAAGGAGGTCCACACAGCCTATCTGGACCTCGCCAAGGCCTTTGACACCATCCCCCCACTCTGAAATCATAGATAAACTTACTAAGCTGGGTATAAATCCCTATGTCACTAGATGGGTTGCCAACTGGCTTACTGACAGAACCCAGACTGTAAACGTAGCCGATTCCAAATTCAGCTCCAGACAAGTGACAAGTGGAGTACCTCAGGTTTCAGTCCTGGGACCACTCTTGTTTGGCGTCTACTTCTCTGAAGTACAGGCCAACACTAAGGGACTCTGGCTAACAAAGTTTGCAGATGACTGCAAACTGGGAGCCATTATTGAATCCCCAAATGATGTGGATATTCTACAAAAGGGCCTTACAGAAACAGGTGCCTGCTGCCAGAGCCATGGGCTCAAGCTTAATGCCAAGAAATGTATAGTTATCCCCTTTGGAAAAAAACATGTACCCATGAACTACCACATAGGTGGCAGGACACTAAACATCGAAACTGTGATGAGAGACTTAGGGACACAAGTGGACAGTGGTCTCACTTTCGATAACCACATCGCCACAACAGTCAGGAAATCCTTCTACGTGGCACACCTCATCACTAAGGGCTTTTCATCCAGAAAAAAGGAGGTCATTGTCCCACTGTACTCATCCCTCATTAGACCCATTATAGAGTATAATGCCCCATTTGGTATGTACCTCACAAGACATCTGCAACAGCTGGAAAGGCCACAGAAATACCACACTAAAAGAATCACAGGCCTAAAGCAGATGCCATATGCCGATCATCTAAAAAAACTCCAGCTATACTCTGTGGCATATCGTCTACTCAGAGGTGATCTCTGCTTAACATACAAGGCCATGTCAAACCCTGAGCTGTTGGACATGCTCCACTTAAAGAAATCCCAATCCCTCAGAGCCACACGCTCCAGGGATCTAAACCTTATCATCACAATGAACAAAACATGCTGGAGGGATAGGTTCCTGACCCAGAGACTCCCCATACTCTGGAATAGACTACCCATACATGTCAAGCAGCGCACCTCATTGGCCCTCTTCAAAAGGAACCTTGATGATTGGATGGGAGATAGGAAATTCACCCCGGGGATCATGTCAGTTGCCCTGCTAGACAGTGGCCCATAGAAGTAAATATTGTGGGAAAAATTTCCAGGGAATTGTTATGGCTAGGCTTGCATAGGCCTTAGGGCCGATAGCCTAGTACCAGCCTATGAACCTATGAAAGAAAGCTCTAGCTTGTAGTACCACATTAATTACATTGATGAAAGTTGCATGAAAATGCAGCAGTTTGGCAGTATGGCTAATGCAAAATAGGTGTAAGCACTTCCCCAGTGCTTTCCCTGGGAATGGCATAGCATGGTAAAGCAATTTAAAGAAAAGTGCCACCTCATTATTTAGGGAGTAAAGCAATGAAAGGGTACAGTGTCTTTTGATGATGTCCATCCATTGATAACTATGGCAGGATTGGGTCTGTAATGGCCTCAGCAGTTTAAGTACAGTAAATCTGTGTGTGTGTGTGGGTGTGTGTGGGTATGTGGGTGTGTGTGTGTGTGTGTGTGTGTGTGTGTGTGTGTGTGTGTGTGTGTGTGTGTGTGTTTGTGTGGCTGTTTGGATGTGTTTAGGCGGGCATGTGTGCCAGTAATGTTTTTAGGATTTGATAGTGTTGCTTTAGTTTTATGATAGTAAGACTGAATTAGAGAGGCATGTGAAATAGAAGTCAATATGTGTTAGTTGCATTCTTTAGACAGATTTATTTATTTATTTTATTTATTTCCAGTTTGGTTACCGGGGAAGTCCACTAGGTCAACATGTCCCATTTTCAGTGGAGGCCCGGGGAGAAAAGCTCCGAGAAAGTATTGTACAAGTTCAAATTACAATAAAATGCAGGAGTATACAAGTTAACATTGTATTGGGAAACACAAATAAGAATTTACAACAAGCATAGTTGGAAGAATCTGTTAAGAGAGAAGTTAAGGGTGATTCAGTTACTTTTGATGCAAGGGAAAATGAGTGTTGAGAGTGAGTGTCAGTTAAATTACATTTGTTGAAGAATCAGATTATGCTTGCTTTATATACATAATTAAAGTTTGTGTCCTTCGGCTTTTCCCAGTTAGGGGTTGCCACAGCGGAACTCCGTTCCGCTAATGATTGGCAGTAGATTTTTACGTACTGGCTTGCTGGGCCTAACACACAACCTTCAATGAAGGAACACTCATTCATGCATGTCGCTACACAGAAGACGCTCTAACTGAGAATCGAACGGGCAACGTCTAACTGTGAGGCGATAACGCTACCGCAGCACCCACCACCGCAGTCATATACATAATTAAAGTAGAAAGCAGAAAATTATTCACAATATTTACATTAATTATAGGTTTAGTCAAGTGAGCACAGCTCTAAGAATTTTAAGTTGGTTAAAGATAGTGAAGCTAAAGAAGTTAAAGAGAGCTTGTAAAGGGTTATAGGTATGGGACTGTGGAGGATTAAGAGAGCTGAGTACAAGGGGAAAGGACTCCTAGGGCATAGAGATAACAAGGATTAAATAGGTTGAGGCAGGTGCATTTACATTTAGTGGACAAGTGTTTGAAAAGTTGGCTTTTGAAGTTGTCAGAGTTAGATGTGGTTCTTAGTGTGGAGGGAAGGGAATTCCATTTTTTGCCTAGAGCATAAGAGAGGAGCAGTTGGCCAGGAGGGCACTTAGGTTTGTGGATAGCAATTAGATTCTGGTGCTCAGATCTATGTGTTCTGTTAGGAATATAAGGGGGAAGGATATTAGCTAGAGCAGAGCATTTTGTGGGATGGAATATAAGTCTATGTGCTGTGGATAGTTGCAGGTAGTCCAGGTGGTTAGAAATTTCTAGCCAATTCAAGGATTGAAGGGTGAGGCAATGATGGGTGGAACGTTTGGAATTGGTGGCAAATTTAGAGATTTTATTGTAGCAGTTTTCAAGTCTGGAGGTTGTAAAGGCGGACAGGTTGGTTAGGAGAGGAGCACCATATAATAAGGAAGGAAGAATATATGTAGTGGCCAGAGTATGCCTAGTGTAATTAGAGAGAAAGTGATTGTTCCTATACGACATACCTAGCTTTTGGTGTTTTTTTTTAATGTTTTGTTGAATGTGGGTGTCAAACTTGAGGTGTTTATCAATAGTTATGCCTAAGAGTTTAGCAGAAGGCACCACTTTTATGGGTGAGTTGGATTGGCTAAGGACTTTGAATTCATTTTTGTTATAGGAGTAGGTCTTAGAGGGGGGGATAGTAGGATTTTAGATTTATTTGCATTGAGAGAGAGGTGGTTTTGGTGCATCCAGTTTTCTGTTGTGGAGAATGGAGTATGAGTTTTTGTCAGCAGCTCAGAGAAGTTAGTAGCAGAGCTGACTAAGGTAGAATCGTTGGCATATTGAATGATTTTTGCATCTGGAATAGCAGTGTGGAAGTTATTGATGAAAATGTTGAAAATCATGGGCCCAAGGATGGATCCCTGTGGTACGCCTGTAGGGGTAGGTAAGAAAGAAGAGATGGAGTTCTTCCATTTGACTGCTTGGGAACTGTGTGCTAGATAACTAGAGAACCAGGATAGAGTTTTTGTTGAGAGGTGAAGGTTTGAGAGATGGTTGAGTAAGTGGTTGTGGGAAACTGTGTCAAATGCCTTAGACATATCTAGTAAAACAGTAGAAACTAGGTGTTCAGAGTCTCTGGCTTGATTGACAGTTTCAAGAAAAGATAGAAGGGTGGTTATGGTGCTGTGGGCTGGGCAGAAACCATGCTGGGTGGGTGTGAGAAGATTGTTTTGGGTTAGGAATGGCATAAGTTGGTGGTGAATTCATTTTTCAAGGATTTACAGATTAGGGAGAGCAGAACAATGGGGCGGAAATTAGAGACACTTGTATTTTTGTCTCCTTTATGGAGAGGGATGATATAAGCTGAGCACCAAAGTTTGGGGATGTAGGATTCATTTATGGATCTGTTTATAATGATGCTGATTGGGAGAGCAATACCATCTGCAGCATATTTTAGGTAGGAGGGGGGGATATTGTCAGGAGCATTACTGCATGGTTTGAGTTTGGAAAGGAGTTTTTTTATAAAGTTTGTGGAGACAGGTTTAAGCTCAAACCGAAGAGGAGGATTGTTAGGAAAGTTTGGAGGCTGAAAGTGAGGGGCAGTTGGGTTATTGTTAGGAAAAGATTTGGTAAGGGCAAAGATGCTTTCTATGAAAAATGAATTGAATTCAGTGCCTAGTTCTGGGTCGGATTTGCTTGGGTCAGGACAGGGATTATTCTTTGAGCCTGGATGGAGGAGAGAGTTTATAGAATTCCAGAATTGCTTTGGGTTTTTACAGTTATTGGACTGGAACTTGATATAGTAGGATTTTTTGTCCTTGGTGATTAACTGTTTTACTAGGTTGTGAAGCTGTTTATACTGAAGCAGGGTAGTGGGCAGTTTATTATTTTTGGTAGAGCTTCCAAAGTTTGTCTCTTTGGTGCATAGCCTGTTTTGTTTGTTTGGAAAGCAATGGAGCTGTATTAGTTTTTATTTGTTTATATCTTAGGGGGGCTAGGGAGTTTAGAGTGTCAAGGAAGATGGAGTTGAAGTAGCCTATGGCTTTGTCAAGGGAAAGGGTTTTTAAAGTTTGCCAGTTCATTTGTTTGTGTAAGTTTGAGAAAGTGGTGGGGTTAAAGTTGGTGAGGTTACGAGTGTGAATGTATTGATGTTGGTATGGGGAAGAGCTAGTGGAGCGATGGATGAAGGCTGAGAGGTGGTCACTAATGGTATCTGGAATTGTGCCCGAGTTGGTTATTTTGTTAGGATTTGAGACTATGATCCAATCTAAAGTGGAACCAGGGGGATTTGTTTTATTAGGTCGAGTGACAGAGTGGATTATTTGAGTAAAGTTGTAGAGATTGATGGATAGGGATGGAGAAAGGCTAATTATTTTGTTCCAGTCAATATTTACATCTCCTAAGATATAAGTTTCATAGTTAATTTTTGTGGATGCCCATAAGAGAATCTCCTCAAGAGTTGAGCTATTATTACCAGGAGAGATATAGAGGGCAATGAAGCAAATATTTTTGTGCTTGTTTAGCTTAAGTAGTCCAGCAGTTAGTTTGGTGTTTTGGAATTGTGGGATTTGAATTTGGAGGGAAATTAAGGTGAGGAGGTTAGAGTAGACTAGGGAAGTGCCACCACCTTTTTTTCCTAGTTGGTCATTTCTGAGAATATTGTATCCTTGGGGCAGGATCTCTGAGTCGGAGATGAAGGGTTTGAGCCAAGTTTCAGCTATGGCTAGGATGTCAGGTTGGTTGTGGTTTAGCCAAGTATGGAAGTGGTGAGCTTTGTTACAAAGACTCTGTGCATTGATAGTAATGATCTTTAGGTGATTAATGTGGGAGGAAGATGTAGAAGGGTTGGTGTTATTACAGTGAGTAGGACCGGGGTTGGGATGGATATCACTAGTTTGGATTATGTTGTTGAAGGGAATGTCTTTTAGACATTTTGGTTTGCTAGGAATGTGTTCAGGGAGTTTTGAGATTAGATTAGGTGACAGTATTTTAGCTTTGCAGGTGAAGAGGAAGAATTTAGGGTGGAATAGGTGGAGAGGGTTGGGCTGAATGAGGAAGGGGGAGATAGAGTGGAAATGTGAATAATAGTGAGGATGAGGATGGAATTGTATGGAGGTTACTTTTGTAGGTAGTAATGGACAAGTAAGGGATGAATATGAGCTAGCATACCATAATTGATTAGGAAGAGAGAAAGGAGACACTGAACCTAGAAAGTGTGGTAATTTAAGGAGGTCATGTTAGATGAGAGAGAGAGAGATAAGTGTAAATGTGAAGGGGAGAGAAAGGCTGATAATGAGAGAGGGTTTATAGTGGGATTGAGGTTTTCTAGGAATTAAGGGAGAGAGGAAAAGAGTTTGGATTAGTAGGTGGAGTATGACTGGAAGAGTGTGGGAGGGAGGGATTTTCATGGGCGGAGTTGAAAGGGATGTAGTAATTGGGTAATAGGACTAAGAGGGAGGGGCAAGTGATGATTAAGGGTAGGAGTTCTGGGGCGGGTGGGAATTGGGGGCAGGGTAGGGGAGTGGACTGAGCCCGCAGGGCGAACGGAGCAGGAAGAGCAAAAGAGGAGAGTGCAGCAGAAAAAAGTAACAGCAAAAAGCAGTTGAAATAACTAAAGAGAGGAGGTTTGTACTAGATTATATGATTCTTTCTTGGTTTACTTTTCAGGCAAGGTATTTCAGTAAGCTCTTACTGAGGGAGGCTGAGTAAGGAGGGAGGGGATATTACCAGGTGTGAATATTAGATCACAGCTTTCTCTCATGGGTAGAGGCTCTAGTGTGAGGATTAAACCTATTGGGTATATAAAGAGTGACTGGCGGGGTTGTGTAGGCAAGTGCTGCCACCTAGGGGTGGAGGGAGATAGTGAGCAGCAGGGATGAATCAAAAAAAATTCTAAGATAGGGCTAACAGGAGGGGGAGAAGGCAAGCAGTCTGCGGTGGGCTGCTAAAAACGCACACACAGAAAATCAGACTAACTCAAAGGAAGTACAACAAGTTAGCAGAGAAATTAGTTGTAAGCACATACATTTACTCAATTTTGTAGGGGAGGTTCTTCTCAGTGGTAACTTTCTAAGTACCAGGCAAGCAGGTGAACTCAAGGTGTATTCGAGAGTTTGCCAGAGGTATTTCTTTGCTTAAAATTTAGGGAGGGAGCACCCAGGGCAAGTTACTGTAGAAATGAGAGAGACACAACACAGTTAGTTAAATTGCAGGTAAAAAAGGTAAGAACAAGGGAAAGAAGGGGGGCCATAAGGCAGAGTAGAACAGAGGGGATAATAAAGCAGAGCACAGATAATGGAGGATAGGCTACAGAGAGGTATTACATGAGCTTCAGAAATGAGATTTGAATAGTAACATCTTTTGCAGCTGAGTTATATATTAGAGACCCAGGACAGTTAGAGAGGAAGTAGTTGTTTTACAGTAAAGCATGGAGTAGACAGTAGTAAGCAAAGCAATATCCAGTAGAAATACAGTATTAATTCATCATTACAGTGAAACTATAACATTAAAATAGCAATTCAAACAGCTTCAGAACAGTGTAAAAAACAGTCATTTGATGCCCTTACAAACAGTCAGAATTGAACAACGTGAGAGTAATACATTTAAACTGTAATAACTTCCAACAATATAGTGAAACCATGGGAATATTTCAACAGTGCAGTAGTTTAAAGGTGAAAAATAAAATAACAGCTTTAGCAAATGTATATATGTAATGTGGTGCCCATAAAACACAATGCACAGAGAAAAAATAAATAAAAACAGTTGTCCTGTGATATGCGCGGTAAAAATTATGAAAATAACAGGCGTTCAGTAGCGCGTCTTTTGGATAGTAAAAGCAGGCATACAGCTGTACAATTTTAGTTTGGCGTGCTTTATCATGCGTCGTAAAGTTTTTTTTTTTTAGCAGGCGTACAGCAAATACAATTAAAGATTATAAAGGTGAGCGTTCTGCTGTGCACTTTAATTAGGCTTGCTTTTTGTTTTGTGCTACGCTATATCCAGAGATTATATATTGGCCACGTGGTGCTGTAAATGGGCGTAAATAGTAAAATAGTAGCCGCTGTGCCTGTAATTGAGTGAAGAAAACCTAAAGTAATAGGCATTCAGTACTTCACTTAGTGGTATTCTTTCAGCAGGATAAATATAGTACAGTAAACCAGAAAGTCTATGCAGGCGATTATGCCGTTCACCCAGTAAACTTTAAATTGGAGCAACAGAGTTAATACATAGCCTCAATAGACCCATAAAAACAGCTTGCAGGAATAAAACGATGCTTTAGTATGTTACAATGTGATCTAAGTTGATTGCTACATAAGCAGTAGAGGGGAAGATGCCAACACAAGCAGCAGTATCTAATTAAACAATCTAACAGCAAAGTACATGGAGATTAGCACAGTAGGTGTTCTACAGTTTTATACAGATTCAACAGATGCAGTCATAAGAGATCTGATCACTTGTGTGGACCGCTCTACGTCATTTAATCATTATGTTTTCACTATTGTCCCAAAAGCCTTCTATCTGGCTCAGTTAATTTCCAAGGAATATTTTTGGAGATACAAAAAAGCAATCATATCACTGCACTCTTCATCAGACCTATACTTAAATGCCCCTTTTGGTAAGTAAAAATCCAAGCATATTGCTTAAATGGAAAGGCTCTAACAATTTGTAACCAAAAAATTAAAAGGCCTTAAATCCTTCAGTTAACCTGATAGATTAGCACAACTCATTGTTATACTCAGTAGCCTACCAATTTCACTGAGGTGACCTGTACCTTGCTGTTTGAGCCATGAAAGATCAAGTCCTATCTGACTTCAAATTTCTTCTTAAAACCGGTGGTTCCATAAACACCTGTACTAGTGACCTACCATCTACATCAAAAAAATAAACAAGACTTGCAGGAGGGGCAGGTTCCTAACTGAACATACTCCCAGCCTATGACATAAGATACTACTTCATGTCAAATATACCTCCAGCTCATGAAATAAGTTACCACTTGATGTTAAACAAAGTACTACTTTGTTTGCCCTTTAAGGCTAGTCTTGACAACTGGATGGATAGACACCAGTTTACATCAGGGTTATCATGTACAGCCCCACTTAGTTTGGGATGTGAGCACTATTAAGTGCTTAAAAAGTGTGAAAACTTAACGTTGCACATGCTTAGGTAACTTGTCGTATCTGTGATAATTTCCCTAATGTTTTTCCTATGTTCCGAAGTAGAGAGGTGTGGTAGGAAAAATTACATAGCAGGAAAGGAAAGGGAACAAAAGACTAGGAGACTAGGAGAGAGAGAAGGTATAGTTGTATGACAGTGTCAAAGGTAATGACTAAATGTATAACAGGTTTTGTTATGGTTTGTTGATTTAAAAGATTCTTTTAGAGGTTTAGTCAGCATTTGATTCATATGGAAATCATGGAAGATATTAGGCATTTCTTAAGTTTTCTACAAATATTTTGCTGTTGTATTCTGACCGCAGGTCTTGAGGTGGGAATGAGTTTGTTATAGAAAAGAGAATATCCATAGTAATTATTTAGTTGTGTTATCTGATTTTAGTTTTGAGATCTAAGTTGTCTAGGTCAGTTACATCTTTGCACCAGATTAAACATTGTTGGATGTTTGCTTGGTTTGTGCCATTAATTATTGGAAGTATTAAGGTGAGAGAATGTCAGGATTGCTGAAGTCCCAACAATTTGGAATGGTATACGATAGTGTGCTTTGTTTGGTAGGTTGGCTGCATTTTTAGTAATTTATTGTAAGTATAATTTTTTTGCATGTTGGCTAGAACTGATAATGCACATAATAGGCTTGGGAACAAGAGAGCACATGCAGCTGCAAGCTGTATTTTTTTGTTAACTAAAGTTTTTAGATTTATACAGCTCACAAAGTTTTTGATTAGTTTTAGATATAACATAATCAGTGCGTTTGTCAAGCTTAACATTTTGATCTATAACTCCTAGTAGTTTACTGTGGGTTACTTGTTCAATAACAGTCTTAGTTAAATATATAATATGAAGTTCTATGAGATGTTTATAAAGTATATCAGATCCAAAGGTATTTAGTTTACCCTTTTTGATGTTTTGAATTCACTGGGATTCAGTTAGCTAATTTTCTAGTTTACTGAAGGATTGAGTCGGACTAACATGTTGTTTCATCTGCATTTTATCTGTTATTGTATAAATATTGGTGCATATGTTAAATAACAGTAAGCTAAGTAATTAAGTACGTTTAGGTCCTTGAGGTACACCTACTGTGATGTACTCCAAAGGATTTTTTGCCACTGAACACATTATGACTTTATGAAACTGTTTGTAATTTTGTTACAACAATTAGTTTCTTAGATGATTTATTGCCTTTAAAAAGTAAGTAGAGCAGTTTCTGTGCTATGGCTAAGATGAAAGTCATACTGAGTTTGGAAACAGTAGATCATTGTTTGTTTGGTGGCCCAGATTTGCTTGTGAATGTACTTTTCATGTATCCTGGAAAGGAAAGATAAGATGGCAACAGGAGTTTGAAAAGTCAAGTTTGGTTCCACCTTTGTGTATAGTGATTATATATATATGATTGCTTCCATATTGTGGGTACATATATTTTTGACGTCAATGTATTAACAGGCATGACAAATAGTATAGCAATAGGGTAAGCAAATAATGTTTGGTGAAAAGATGAAAAGTTTTAATTTCTTCAGTAAATTTCTGATGTGATCTACAGACAGTGGGTACATAATAAAACACATAGCTGTATTTGTTACTTTTCTTTCAGGATATGACATTATGTTAATTAATTATTGATGTGGTTACTTGTATAAAATTAGTATTCAGTTTGCAGGAAAAAGTATAATCAGATTAACCAGGCAGTGGGTATTGTAATTTGTTTTAACTGATTTCTTTAGTTTACTAATAGTGTTCCAAAGTCATTTTGGATTGTATTTGCAATCTTGATTGTAGAGTATTGAAATAATGTAACAAACAGCTTCCTACATGTCAAGTTACCAGACACAGAGCACATCACACTTCAGCCTTAACCACACATGCAGTAGCACCATTCATTTTTGAAGATGCAAAATCTGACTGTGTTGCCCACAAGGAGAATCAATGAAGCTACATGGATTGCCTATCTCAGTGTACACAAAGGTGTATGTAGCATTGACCACCTTAGCTTGAAGAACTTCCTGCTACTTAAAGGAGGCACATTAGGGAGATTGCAGGTGTCATCCTCATGTATCCTGCACCAGCTCCTCATCTTCATGCTGCAGCATATAAATGAGCATATTTGGTTCCCCAGTAATGCAGAGAAGAGAACTACTACTAGGAAAGGGTTTTACAGCATGACTTATTTCCCTGAGGTCCTGGGAACCACTAGTTATATAACATGCTGATATCAAGGTCTCTCCAGCTCTTTAGAGACTAAGACACAACAACATAAAGGACTTCCATGCCCTGAAATGCAAGGTTTTGTGCATTGTCTTGGGCATTGTATGCAAGGTCTTCATATACAACCCTGCAGTTCCCATGATTCACACTTGTGGCACATGCCTGACCTATACAATGGTTCATGAAGAGAAGTTCCCACATGGATATCTAGTCAGTAGGTGCCCGTGTCGACAGGTTACATAGGACGGAATATATACTTTCATTAAAGCAGGAAACAGGCCATTCATAATGAATGGCTGTTGTGTTTTGCAGATAATGCTGGTTATTCTTTGGAGCAATGGATAATGACCCTGATCTGTAACTTCTAGACCATGACAGAAATGGTGTAAAACACAGAATGTCATATTATGGGTGTTTGGAGAGACATTTACATTGCCTTGACATATTAGGCAGGGAGCTGTAATACACACCTGTGACCTAGGTAGCAGTCATTGTCATGGCTGCCATGTTGTTTAATATGTCACCATAGAAACAGCTAGTGAAGCAGGGAAACATCCTAGCAGTATCAACCACAGCAGAAGAGCTGACATAGGAAGGGCAGGCCTGAGAGGACTCTAGAAAAATAGGCAGTATCAGTATTACATGTGATGCAGAGGTGGATGTAGTACATTTTGGCTCTGGCAAAGAAGCAACATCTGATCCATGACTATGGGTTATAGCGTAGAGAGAACAGAATAAAATCATGCACACATTGTCACAACCAGGATATGCAAGGCAGCAAATGGAGTGGTCATGCTGTACATCACATAGGTCCTTACCCACACATATTAGGGGCAGGCAGGGCACATTTATCATAATTTGAAGTGGTTGGTGGGACATCATGACAGGTGACAGCAACATTATTATATGGGGTATGGTCATGGGAGATGAATTCAATAGTGACTTACCCAGAAAAGAGGTTGTGGGGAGTCAGGAAGCACATCCTGCAATGGTGGGAATGAGCTATCATGCCATGACTGCTGGAGACTAGCACAGTGTTGGCTTGGGATCTTGTGGCTTGATGCACTACATGTCAGGGAAGGCACAGCATACAACTACAGAATCATATACATGCATCCTGATAAGGTGCTCCATGTGAAAACTTTACAGTGCATTTCTGTCCATGGTCTGAACGATGGCCATGAGCAGGTGTGGCAAGGTGTGGGCTAACAAAAGATACTGAAGATGTAGAACCATAGAACCATTCAAAAGCCACCCAGAGAAGGGTTCCAGGTGTTGAATCCAAGGAGTGTCAGCAACTAGGACTGGGATACTGTTGACAGCCAGGATGACAGGCAGTATAGCCATAGCTGATGATGAAACTGTCTTAGCAATGATCTGTGTAGTCTGAGTATTGTTGGCATGTGCACAGCAACCTTGCATCTAAATGTTACATTGTCATGGACTGCATGGCCTGAGGAGAAAGACCAAAGAGTATTTACCATGTGTTCTCATTAAAGCACCCATGGAAGAAACGTTTTCCACCAGCAGCCTTAACATAAATGTCTGCTTGCTGTTCTTATACTCTATGTCACTGTGCAGGTGTTGCACCTCATCATGCAGGGCCTGAAGCACACTAATCTCCACAATGCTGCTGGTAGCAGTTGTCTGTGCTTGAATCACTGACCTGTACATAGGCCAGTTTATGGTGAGTATTGTACTGAGATGAATGACAGACCTGGAGTCACAGCAGGGCTACAGTCACTCACCTTTCACCTATGGAGGTATACACAGATTAGCAGTAGTGTGCATTTCAGATGCTGTGTAGGCTGGGTACTCATGAAAATCTGGGATGCACTCATGGTTGCAATATGTTCACCATACACCAGTGAGATTGTAGGGTCAGCCTGTTTTTCCACAGGGGGCCTCTGACAGGTAGGATCTGGCTAATCCCTCTCACAGTAGTGTTGCAGACAGTTTTCACTGTGTCATTTGGCTGTGTCATTTGCGTAGTGTTATCATCATCAGCAGCAGGTAATCTGCTGACATCAGACATGTGCTGTTCCATTCTGCTGATCTCTGTAAAAGTGAAGCCTCTAAAGGAATGAACACATGATAACTTTGGCAGCATCCATATATATCCTTAAACACCCTCTATGGCATATATAGTGGCAGACAGCAGCATTTATGTATAGCATATGAAGTCATACATAACTTCATGTGTACTTTGTATTTTCAGCACAAAAGTACCTGAAAGGACACATATATAGAAGGTCCTTTCTGAGTAGGTCCTGTCAAACATGAAGTGTACTGTAACTTACAGATGTGTAGCAGGTAATACTAAGCTGTTGCATTCCACTACTGATACTCAGGTGGCTGTTTCAAGCCAGCTTCCACATTCAGGTCACCCCATTTATGAGGTTTCACTTCATCTCTCCAAGTAGGAATGCCAGAAATTCCCCCAATTTCTGTGAGACATTTCTGTGCTAGTGGTTTATCCCCTGTAAGGGACATGTCTTTGCCAATATTCTATGCATTGTCCTTTGCACAGAGTATCATACCAAATACTCTTCACCAAATGAGAGCTGTTATGTCCACATCCTGCAACACTTCCTACTAAACTTGCTCGACATACTTCCTTTCTGTGGCACATTTGGTCAGATGGTACATGCTGTGTGTACAGACAACTTGAAGTAACTCCTCTTTGTCCTGGGTAGTTAGTTTTCCAGCTGTTGTCTGTCTCTGGTGTGCAGAAATTGTGCAATGCAGAGACAGACTCTGGAGGCCATCTATCTACGGACATTGCCACTTTCCTACCATTCTACAGCTGATTCACAGGACTCTGTACTGCTAACATTTCCCCCATGTACACCTTGTAGCAAAAGGCATGGGCATCATGCACATCTTTCTGCAACTGTCTATTGGCCCCTTGTATTTCTATGCATATCCTGTTATACCTTATTATAATGTATTGCTATGCCAATCTCTGTGTGATGGGGTTATCATGTCCTTTCTGTCCTGTCCCTCCCCAGGTGCTTGCTGCCCAGTGTATGTCCCATCATCACCACCACAAGCAAACATGAGAGTGGCATGCTACTGTAATGTGTTCCCACTCACACATACACCATGGCATCTTTCTCACTCTTACTGCCATTCACCACTGGTTTTGATTGCAGTGCTGGGGTGTATTACCAGGTATGTTTTCTTCCTTAACTAGCTGCATCTCCAAGATGACAAAGTTATTATTAAAGTCTTGCATTCCTCATTTTTTTGTCTGTAAGCATTGTGACAAAAAATGGTATCCACAGTTTATATCATGTTAATATGGACCTCTTAGTATAGTGGTCATGCTAATGAGGCCACTTAGTGCTGATGTCTCTGAAATGTAGCTAGAACACAATGTGCTACTCATATTAGCTGGCAGTAGCCATGTTTTATATGGCTCTAGGGAAACACTTGACCACTATGCTAATATACATTTCCAATGTAGATCCATAGTGTATGGTACTGCACCAAGAACCTCTGGTCATGCCCCACAGCAGCACTGCAATGCATGCCATGTGATGCCCAAATGTGCATACATGTGTATAGGGCTATCATTTTACCCAACAAGTGGACCTGAATGAATGGCTATTGCTACTAAATGGCACTGTGGCATGCAGAGCTTCAGAATGATATGCAAAGGAGAGCAAAATGTTCTTGTTTTATCTGCAAAAGGACTACTAGGAGCACCTACTAGGATGTTATGATGGTACTTATGAAACATACAGGCATGCTCTATAAGGATATTTTTCCATTTTTTTTCATATTATGGGATTTGGTGTACCTGCATGCTGAAGTGTGCACAATTTGCTTTACTGTGGCTGACATCAGGTGGGTATAACAACCCTGTGTTTCTAATGCTTAGTCAAACACTCTACTTGTGCTGTGCTGATGAGGTCATAACAAGGCCGAAATATGCATATCCACAGCTAGTGATGTTTGACTTTATTGGCCTGAAATTGTCCAGTAAAATGACAAAACAAGTCATGGGCATTCAGAATCACCAATTAACTGAAACACCTGATGTTCATAAGGATCATTTGCATATACCCCATGTGCCTCTGATACAAGAGGTTTAGGAGGTCACTCAGTGGAAGTTCTAGCTTTGCTGGAGTTTTCATTTTGTTTTTACTGATTGGTTTTTCAGTGACCTTCTCACTCATTGTTTTAGTTTGTTGTATGGGATATTTTTGCAGTGACCCTAATGATAATGGACATCAGCTGGGTATAACAGCCCTGTGTTTCTAATGCTTAGTCAAACACTCTGCTTGTGCTGTACTGATGAGGTCATAACAAGGCTGAAATATGCATATCCACAGCTAGTGGGGTTTGGCTTTATTGGTCCTAAATTGTCCAGTAAAACTACGAAACAAATCATGGTCCTTCAGAATTGCCAATGAGCCGGAAAACCTGATGTTCATAAGGATCATTTGCATATATCCCATGTGTCTCTGATACAAGAGGTTTGGGAGGTCACTCAGTAGAAGTTCTAGCTTTGCTGGAGTTTTCATTTTGTTTTTACTGATTGGTTTTTCATTGACCTTCTCACTTATTGTTTTACTTTACTATTGCTGAGAAAAATAGGATGTTGAAGGGGATGGGAGTGACTCTCACAGTGACAGAGTACGTATGCCATATGTGTCACTCTACTATATAACTTCACTTGTTTTTGTAAAATATGTGTGTACTGATATGGCCTTTTTTCTTCTACATCTACAAGTTCAGTAGTAGTAGAGGTGGTAGAGCAGTAGCAGTCATCTGGGCCTCTCCTGGTGGATGTATCTGGTGTTGGGTGATCAGTGGTTGCTAAAATTGCCTTCTATGGGGGAATGGATGTCACCTAGCTGAATATGTCTTGGAGGGATCACTGGTAGCCTTGGTGGCCATAATTTTCTGGCATTAGTTGCAGAGGGTAATGTCAAATTAGCAAAGAAAGAACCTAGGGTGGTGAAGTAGGTGCTGGCATCGACTAGTTATAAGATCAAAAAGTACAGGAAAAAAAAAACAAAAAGGGACATGACAGCACAAACAGTACATTAAACAACTAATGACAGCTATGTTACTGAACAGAGCACACTGTGGGTAGAAGCAGGGCAGTCAGTGTACTGAGGAGCAACAGTTAATAGTATGCTGCAATGAGCAGTAACTGAGCATCAGCAACAACTACTGAAAGGATAACACTGGGCATTCATGATTCAGCTACAACCTATATACTGTATAACAGACATTTGTCTGAAGTTGTTGATTTCAATAGCTAACAGTCTAAGATAAGCAATAGATGATAACTTTACATCTATAATGGTTTAGTCAATATTAACTGATAACAGTAAGCATGCACGAGGCACCTATAATCTTTATAAAAACAAATGTCAACTTCAGGCTATGTGCACTGTATGTTATTTATTTTATTTATTTATTTAAGTTTGATGACTGTGGAAGTCCACTGGGCCAAGAAGAGCCCATTTTCAGTGGAGGCCTGGGGGGAAAAGTTCCACAATAATTGCAAGTTACATTTCACATTCTACAAAAGGACAAGCCCCAGGATTCATGAAGCTCGGCGCAAGGCCGGTGTAAGGCCTGCGCCGGCCGTGCAGCGTACAAATGGCGTAGCAGCGCCACATGCATAGTAATGAGTGTGCGCTGCAACCACAACCACGTGCATAGGCGCGTCTTGCGAGTCCAGGAGCCTAACTAGGTTCGCTGGGCGTGGCCAAGTCGGCAGGTGATGAGCAACCTAATGTGCTGAGTCTTACAGGCCGCCTGCAATAGTAACCGCACCTACCAGTGTCCGTGGACAATGAAACGTATGCAAAGTATGCTACATAGTACCCGTCCACACAAAATGGAGAACCAAAACATAAATGCACGACATACAAAATGTTCCCTTTCATGGAACACATGATACTCAGAATACTGTGTCCGTTACGTATTGCACTGTCAGCAGTCATACCCAGCGGAGGTGTACTGCATCATGTCAGCGCACCGCAAATACACATGACCAGCTCCATGGGCACGGTCACCAGCAGTCCCACAGTGGTAGTGATAGTACACAGCCGGGCAGTCGTGGCCATATAACAACCATAAAGAAACCAGAAATCCCAAACACACACAAACATATGTACAGGAAAATGTGCCATACACAGCAGCGTAACTGTCACATACACATAGGATGGCATATGCCGAATCGGAATATCCAGAAGCAAAACCCATGCATGCAAATGTAATACACAACAACCCCGTCATAGCACGTAACCCGCACCCATGTCCGAATGTCCACCCAATCCAGCTAGCAGCCATGCGCAGCTGCACCTACAAGCGGGTATACCCCATATGTAGTAGGAAGTATTGTCCTAGGCAGTGACAGGCTTGCAAATATGTACCCCACATATGTCAACATCCCATCCCAGGTATTGAAATCCAAATGGCTGCATGTGAATGTGCCGGCAGAATGTGTACATCCCGCGTGTGGTTACTGACCTATCAAAAACCCATAGGTGTTCACATGCCATGGTGTCCATAACTGCACACATCTGGACAAAGCAGTATGTGCAGCCACGGTACTGATGAGTAGCTATGCAGACATGCCAAACACAATACACAGGGCAGAATAGCCATCCACCAAGCAGGCCACCCCAGCAGGGTTGCCACATGCACAGATTGTCAAGGTAGGACATCACTCGCAGATGTGTGGATCTGTATGGTAAAACACCCACAGCCATTGCAAAGGATAGAATAACACGTATATGCAAGAATGAACGGTTATTGCATAGCATGTGAATAGCTTAAGCTATCCAATATAATAGTCATGTGTACCAGATACAAAATGCCTGTAACATGCAAGTAGTAATGAAGGTAAGAAATACACGACTGTGTTAATATCACAGGACATATGGCACGTGTCAAGTGTCCATGCAGGACACAAATGTCCATAATGGGGCCTCCCCTGCAAAGAGGAACAAGTGCCAACCCCACCCCCTACCGAAGTATCGGCAGTAGAAATACAACCCAATGACACACCAACACCACCGTCCAACCCATGACAGCAACAAAAGCTGGACAAAGACCAACACGATGCGTGCACAAATAGGGACACATGTAAGCGGTGCTCACACAACCTTCAACAGGCCACCGAATAATAGTATGTACATATGCATGAAATGCTGCGAAGGATGTGTGGTAGTCCCCAGTATCACAGAGGTATGTACACATACACATATACACTGTAACCAACCGTCACATATGTTCACTGTAACACAGCATACCTGCAGGTAATACATAGTTCAGTCATGTGCTACATAAATATACACGTATGAATGATGACAGGGGATAGACAATTGTGAATGGGAACAACGCACAACATGGAATATGCATGATAACCGGCACCACCCACATCATTGTATGCCAACAGCATACGCTATTGTCGGTTGTCCAAACACCCGTGTCTGTAAACACGGATGGAATATCATAGCAATAACCCACGCCTGGGTGTGGGTAATACTGGATATACCCACGGTTGGTGTGGTGCGGTCCCGAGGGTGAAGCCGAGTAAGACAAAAATGGCCTAGTTGAGTAAGACAAAAATGGCCTAATCTTGAGTTAATATGTGTTAGTCTAGATTGATCTTATAGGTGGAATTGCTCATAGGACTGTTATGATTTGGAGAGGGTAGGGTTCTTTTAGGACAGTCATATTAGACAGACATTAACAAAGCAAGGTATGAAACGAGGGGTTTACATGTATATATGTACACACAACAGACCTATGTCCCGTATAGATGACACATGGATATAAATATGCCAAGTAATAGATAATATGGGTAGTCAAACAGACATCCACGAATGGGGAACAAACAGAAGCAGTCAAAATCACTGGCCGGACAGTGACAGTCCAGCAAGTTCTACACTTAACATGCACACTGGTGTCCATGGTAGGACTCCAAAAATGTATCCATTCGCAGCACCCGCTACGATTGATGCGAAAGAAGTGACAGCTGCAAATATGAATCAGCTAAACATGCACTAAAAGCAGGTCCAAGGGTGATGACACATGTGTCCATGAAATGCAGGACATATGAACAGATATCCCTAGAGTGGGGAGTGCATATAAGCATGTGTAATGTGTACCGTAGAGTGTTGCAGGCATGGGAACCTGGGTATGCAGAAATGGGCCTAGGTGTTGTTTGGCAGAGAATCCGTAGGCCCACCCCGTGGGAGGGATGTGGGTATAGCACATGCCTTTATCCCCACTAATGGTGCCAAGCATCCACCGGATAATGCGGAAAGCAGGTTGGAAATATGTACAGCCCTAAATCAGTGTCATGTATGCGAATCCCATGGATGGACATGCGTACGACCAAGATGGTACCCATAACTGGAAAACTGTCAGAATAACACAGCTGCAGTAAGGCATAGTACAGGAAATACAGATAGGGACAATATTATAAATACCCCAGACAAAGTCAGACCGTTGTGCGAATACTGGTGTAGCCATGCATATGGATGTTATGAGTGTCACTAATCATGCAATAGAAATAGCGGTCACCATCACCTATCGCACAGTCCGCAATGCCTAGGCAGCAATCAGTGAGGAAGGCACATCACTATGTGAAAAGTAACAAGGGCAAAGGCCGAACGTCAGGGCGTGTACACATAATGACAACAGGTCAAGGGTATGAAGGAGCTAACCTGTCCAAAATACATGTACTGAACCGGTAATACTAGGCGGACAGGTGAGAAGAAAGACAGCAGGACAAATGTGCAAACATGTATAAGTCATACCCCGGAAGATGTGAATGACAACGTATGCCCCGCGAAGGTCAATGTGGAAGGTAACCAGACACAAAAGTAACTGTCCCCCAGGGTGTCATGACGTGTCAACATAACAATTACCAGGCCCCCATAGTCGTACGTGGGCCCCGCCACTGACGGAAAGCACAAATATGACGCACACATATGGTACATGAAAGAACAATTAGTGTGGATAAGCAGATGTAGACCTGTGTGAGGAATACAACTGTCTGCGTGGGTGTGACGTGCAAATACAAAGTAATGTCATGTGGTCTGTCATGCCGCCATACACTGTGTGTGTATTGTAGTCAGACAGTAGGTATGTTGTATCAGACACATACTCTGCAACTGCACAGATGTACGCAGACTGTGTAGAAGTATGCCTCATATGTTTGCTGTGTTCCACGTAACAGTAACAGTCCGGCACCCTCATGATAACTGATGACAGGAAACAACAAACATGCGATGAAGACACCAAATCAGACAGAAATGCCATACGCATGCATAACATATCACTGTGCCCACTATGTTTCTAAGAGCAACATGTCATGACTGGCCCTGAGTGTCCCACTATCACATAAGGCCTTGTCCAGATATATGCTCCTTGAGGTGGAGTGTTATGAACAGACACAGATACATGTGTGTGGAAACAGTATTATCCACTGCAAGACGATGAAATGTGCCACAGTAGGAGGGGCAGTACTGTCCGCAGGTATGTGCTGGAATGCACATTAAACAGCAGTCTACATGGACTACCTATATTGGCGACACTTGCACAGATGATTATAGGTTCATAGGTTCATAGGTTTATACTAGGCTATCTGCCCTAAGGCATTTATAAGCCTAGCCCAAAGTTTTGTGGCTTACGCCACCCCTTATATGAAAAAATACTGTACCCATTAGTTTGTTGTGCCTCTGTCCAGCAGTGACACAGAGATGATTCCTGGGGTAAACCTATGATCTCCCATCCACAGGTCAAGATTTCTCTTGAACAGAGCCAGCGCGGTGCTCTGCCTCACATGGACCGGGATTTTATTCCACAGCATAGGGAGTCTCTGAGTGATAAATCTATCCCTCCAGCACATCCTATTTATATCCATGCTAAGGTTTAAGTCACTTGCTCTAGTGGTTTTGTTGGATTTGGATTTTTTGAGGTGGAGCATGTCCATTAATTCCGGGTTGGACATGGCCTTGTATGTCAGGCACATGTCACCTCTGAGCAGACGGTATGCGACTGAATAGAGCTGGAGTTTCTTCAATCTGGCAGCATATGACAGATTTTGGAGTCCCTTTATCCTTTTGGTGAGGAACTTTTGGGGTCTCTCCAATTGCTGCAGATGTCGGGTGAGATACATCCCAAATGGGGCATTGTACTCGATCATTGGTCTGATAAGTGAAGAGTACAGGGGAACAATGACCTCACTAGATCTGGATGTGAATCCCTTCATGATCAGGTGGGCAATGTAGAAGGTCTTTCTAACCACTTTAGCAATGTGAGTGTCAAAAGAAAGGCCACTGTCAACCTGGGTCCCCAGGTCCCTGATAACCTCTTCTGTGCTTAGTGGATTGCCACCTATATGGTAGCTTGGGGTTACCTTGTTTTTCCCGAAGGGTATGACTATACATTTTTTGGCGTTTAACTTCAGGCCATGGCTCTGGCACCAGCTATCTGTTTCTGTGAGTCCCTTCTGAAGGATATCCATGTCCGATGCATTTTCCACTATGGCGCCCAGTTTGCAGTCGTCTGCAAACTTTGTCAGCCAAAGTCCTCCCATGTTGGCCTGTACTTCTGAGAAGTAGATGCCGAACAATAGGGGGCCAAGGACCAAGCCCTGTGGGACACCACTTGTGACCAGCTTGGAGTCTGACATAGCGCCAGCAACTCTAACCCTGTGGGTTCTGTCCTTAAGCCAGTTTGCAACCCATCTTGTGACATATGGGTTTACATTTAAGCTGGTAAGTTTTTCTACAATACCCGAGTGGGGTATTGTGTTGAAAAACACAGTAATACCAAAACCTGCTCCAGGGGGAAAATGAGGCCAATGAATATCCAGGTGTAACCAAGTCTGTCTTGAGTCAGAAACACTCGTAGATGTAAAAACACTCCTTTATTAACGCAGACAATTCTCCCAGTAAAACACGTTTTCGTTGTTGAATACAACTTCTTCAGACATCATACAGAAGGTTTTCACGTTGCTTAAATACATTGAGTAGCCAACCCTCTAAATAAGACAATTAAGTAATTAAAGCAACAAACCCTGAACATGTTATACCATAGTGCTATAGATAAATCAACTAAGCACAAAAAGCTTATATTAACACTGCACTAATATGTTGGTGAATAGATGAATAGTTATACAGAATTTTATACAAAGATTTTATAGTCATATTAAAAAATATATATATGAAAATATATATATATATATATAAAATAAAAAATAAAAATAAAATATATATATAAAATATACATAATGTAGTAAACTAGACTTGCCTTTAATTTTAAAATAGGCTTGATAGAAATATAATCGTTCAAGCCTGGTTTTTTATTTGATTCCAGGGAAATTTGCCAAAAAGTTTCCCTTTGTTCCAACTTGGCCTGCCATGGTCCTCCCCTAGGGTCCCTGTATATACTTTCCAGGACAAAGAATTTATATCTAGCTGTAGGGCATGTGGATATATGTTTGTACAAAGCATTATTGTTGTTTTCTTTTTGTACATCGTACATATGTTCATATATCCTACGTTTGAGACTTCGCTCAGTTTTGCCCACATAATATGCTGGACATTGAGTACATGTAGCCAGATATATAACCCGTTGGCTGTTACAATTATAATATGCCCTAGCTTTGATCACTCTATTCAGGGCTGAAAGGGTTACTTGTTCGTCATGTAAGATGTGGGAACATTGAGCACAAGTCCCACATCTATAGGTACCCTTACGTGTACGTGCGGATTTATTTAGGCACTATAGATCAAAGCACCTATGCCTTTTTACACAACGCAGAACCGAGGGTACCATCCATTTTCGGAGTACCCAAGGTCCATAAAAACTTACACGACCCCCCTTTAAGACCTATAGTGGCTGCCCAGGGTTCAAAAATCTCTACTATTTCCAAGTTTCTGGACTACCAGTTTAAGAAATTGTGGCCTAAAGCTAACCATTTACTTAAAGATTCGTGGGAATTTTTGAAACAAGTAACCCCGGATTTAATGGTACCCAACTTAAAATTCCTGACCATAGACGTCGTGGACCTATTCTTGGTAATCCCACATGAAACAGGTCTGCAATGGTTAGATGAAGCACTTACATCTTGCCCCAAAGCCAATAATCGGGACAACTTTCTGATTATGAATCTCATGAAACTTGTTTTGCATTACAATTTTATTTACTTTACAGGTGAATATTACAAGCAAACTTCTGGGGTAGCCATGGGGGCCAATTGTGCCCCCACATATGCTGACATTATTCTGTCCATTTGGGAGAGTAAATATGTATTGAATAGTCCTTACAAACAATACTGGGTTGCCTATTATAGATTTCTCGACGATATCTGTATTTTTTGGACAGGACCAGACAACCTTATTCAGGAATTTATGGAGTATTTGGCCTCCACTACAGATTTTCTTACATTTACACATCAAGTCCACGAGAACAGGGTAGAATACTTGGACGTCCTGCTCAGTGTAGACAGGGAAGGAAGATTTCAATCTACTGTATACAGAAAGCCTACTTTCTCTAACAGCTATATCCATTTCAAAAGTCTACACCCTATGTACCAAAAAAGGGGCATCGTCAAGGGGCAATTCGTTAGAATATCACGGATGACCTCTGACGATGAACAATTTCTATTAGAATGTCAAAAATTGAGCATTATGTTTCAGGATAGGGGTTACCCGGAGGATTTCATTCATAACATTAGGGATCAGGTAATGGCTGGTAGAAGGGACAGATTTATCCCGGTGCTAGGGTCAGGGATCATTTCTCAAGGTCAGGACACCATTGACAACAATTTAGAATTTCAGCAAGCCTTTATTACACAATACAGTACCAACTCTAGTTACATCAAGGACATTATTTCCCAGGAATGGAATACATTTTTAGAAATTACTGACTTGCCTAATTTACACGGCAAAAGTATGAGAACAGTTTACAGTAAAGGGAAAAATATAAAGAGTATTTTGGAACATGGTCCTACCCAGAATAAATCCGCACGTACACGTAAGGGTACCTATAGATGTGGGACTTGTGCTCAATGTTCCCACATCTTACATGACGAACAAGTAACCCTTTCAGCCCTGAATAGAGTGATCAAAGCTAGGGCATATTATAATTGTAACAGCCAACGGGTTATATATCTGGCTACATGTACTCAATGTCCAGCATATTATGTGGGCAAAACTGAGCGAAGTCTCAAACGTAGGATATATGAACATATGTACGATGTACAAAAAGAAAACAACAATAATGCTTTGTACAAACATATATCCACATGCCCTACAGCTAGATATAAATTCTTTGTCCTGGAAAGTATATACAGGGAGCCTAGGGGAGGACCATGGCAGGCCAAGTTGGAACAAAGGGAAACTTTTTGGCAAATTTCCCTGGAATCAAATAAAAAACCAGGCTTGAACGATTATATTTCTATCAAGCCTATTTTAAAATTAAAGGCAAGTCTAGTTTAATACATTATGTATATTTTATATATATATTTTATTTTTATTTTTTATTTTTTATTTTATATATATATATATATATTTTCATATATATATTTTTTAATATGACTATAAAATCTTTGTATAAAATTCTGTATAACTATTCATCTATTCACCAACATATTAGTGCAGTGTTAATATAAGCTTTTTGTGCTTAGTTGATTTATCTATAGCACTATGGTATAACATGTTCAGGGTTTGTTGCTTTAATTACTTAATTGTCTTATTTAGAGGGTTGGCTACTCAATGTATTTAAGCAATGTGAAAACCTTCTGTATGATGTCTGAAGAAGTTGTATTCAACAACGAAAACGTGTTTTACTGGGAGAATTGTCTGCGTTAATAAAGGAGTGTTTTTACATCTACGAGTGTTTCTGACTCAAGACAGACTTGGTTACACCTGGATATTCATTGGCCTCATTTTCCCCCTGGAGCAGGTTTTGGTATTACTGTGTTTTTTAGTTACCTACTTATTCTCCTTTTTTGGTGTATTGTGTTGAAAGCCTTTGCAAGGTCAAGGTAGGCTGTATGGACTGCCTTTCCCTCATCAATGGCCTTGGTGACTGTTTTGAAGAAGTCGACCAAGTTCAAAAGGCATGATCTGCCCTTGACGAAGCCAAACTGGGTCGGGTCCAATGTCTGCAAGTCCCCTATATCTTTGTTTATGAGCTCCATTGTGATCCTCTCCATAGCTTTGCAGACTAGACTTGTTAAGCTTATGGGGCGGTAATTACCAGGGTCCGTAGAGGCACCGCCTTTGTGGAGTGGGACCACAGTTACCGTACACCACTCCTTGGGCACGTATCCCGTGGTAAGGCTGAGATTAAACAGCTGCCTTATGTGTGGGTTTAATTCCTCATTTAGCTCGTGTAGCACACAGCCGGGGACACCATCCGGTCCCATTGATGCTGTGTTTTTAGCTTTAGAGAGAGCAGCTTTCACCTGCGCATTTGAGATGTCTGGGAGGTTACACTCCGCTGGGATAGTTATCTCTCCTTTAGGGGGGGGAGAGGGGTGAAGTTTGCACTGAACCTGTCTGCCAGTATGTTGGCAATGTCTGTGGGTTCAGTGATTTTTGTATCATTTTGGACTAATTCTGAACATATCTGGGAGTTTCCACCCAGGTTCCTAACATAGCTGAAAAAGGCCTTATGATTGTCCTTTGAATCCATGGCAATTTTTCTCTCAAAATTGGCCTTAGTTGATTTTATGAGTGCTCGTATTTTTTTACTAATAATGATCAGGGGTGACTTCCCTTTTATGGATTTTGTTCTATCATGTAATAGCTTTCTCCTCTTATTGTAAAGTTTGTTAATGGCTGGGGTACACCAGACTGGATGTTTGCTCTTTGTGGAAAGAGTCTTGGTTTTATTTGGGATTGCCTGATCCATGCAGTCCTGGAGGTGTTCATAGAAGGCATTTGTAAGGGCTTCCGCAGCTTGGGTTGTGGTTTCCACTGGCTCAGGGGCCTTGAAGGATACCACACCAGTCTTGAGTAGTGTGAAGTTTGCTTTAGATATGTTCTTCACTGTGGTCTTTTTTGTTTGGGGTGGGGGCGGGATGTGGATTTCCAGTGAGATAAGTTTATGATCAGATCTCACCAATGAGGGATATACTTCCGGTGTGGAGCATTTTGTCCCCATGTTTGTGATAATGAGATCTAGTATATTTTCTCCTCTCGTGGGAACAGTGACTAGCTGTTCCATGGCATTTGAATTTATGAACTCCAGAAACCATTGGGCTAGAAAGTTAGGGCTTGAGTAATGTTCCCAGTCTATATTCGGGTAGTTGAAGTCACCCAATATGATGGTGTTTGGAGATACATTTATACCCTCCAGTGTCTTCAGGAAGGCTGTGTGGGGTTCCTGAGTTTGAGAGGGTGGCCTGTAGCATGCTACAATTTGTAGAGCAGTTTTGCCTATGGTTAGTTGCACCTGGATGGTTTCCGAAGCCGTGCATTGCCACCAACCTGGAGGTGTGGGTATCCTTTATGAATATGGATACACCCCTTTTGTGGTGTGGTCTGGGTTTTGGGGCCGAACGCATGATATGAGGTAAAACCTAATAGTGCCGGGTGCTCTCAGGAGCCTTGATCCAGGTTTCAGTTACAGCACAGACATCGATGTTCTCCATACTGAGAAGGGCCTTGAGTGCATGCATTTTGAGATTTAGACTTCTGGCATTGAGCAGCATTACCCTCAGTTTCTTCCCATTTTTGTTTTCTAGGGTGGTAGGTTTAGAATTTGAGCCTTGCCTAAAAAAGGCACTATGGGGGTGGCAAGAGCCTTAGCCAATATCCAGAATCCCAGGGGTGACAGGTGCAAGCCGTCCCTTGCGAAGCAGCGTGGCTTGTCAAGCATGTCATCCCAGGCAGGCAGACACTGGATTAAGCCAATTGTTAAAGCTGATCATCTTGTCTCTATATTGTGGCATCATTCTTGGTGAAGGAAGGATACTGCTCAGGGTCAGGGTCATACCTGCCTGGGCTACATAATCAGAGAGCTCCTCTATGTCTCTTTTCATGTAGTCCAGGGAGGTACGTCTCAGGTCGTTCACACCAGCATGGACAATGACTGTGTCATATTTGTACTTGCCGTGGAGTGACCTGAGTGCTTGTGTTATGTGGCAGATTCTAGCGCCCGATAGGCAGCTTACTGTGACCCTCTCCTTGTTCAGCCTGGTGAGTAGGACGTCAGTGTGTCTGACTATGGAGTCACCTATGACAAGTATGTTTGGTGTTGTGTTTGGCCTTAAGGGCTGTGACTGCTTTGCACACTGATTTTGTGGTTTATGTGTTGCTTGTGGGGTGTCTTGAGGTAGCAGTTGTTTGGGTGTCTGCTTTGGAGGCCTCTGCTGTTTAGGTAAATTTTTACTCAGAGCCTCCGAGTATGTCTTTGTGTGTTTATGTGTTTGATTCAGTGGTGTGGTAGCATTATATGAGGCTGGTTTTGTGGTGTGTGTAGTTGCCTTCTCCTCCTGTCTGGTCTTGCCAGTCCTGAGTTGAGAGAGCTCAGCCTCCAGTTTGGCTAAATAGCTGCATCTCTCGCAAGTATTTGCATTATGTGGGAGGAGGAGAGGGTTGTCTGTGTACATGAGACAGTTATAACATTGCCTCAAGATTCCCAGATTCACCAGCTGGACCGGAGAGGAGATTGACAACTGACCTTTGGACATGCTAGAATAATATTGGGAATTCCTTAATAGTTGAAAACAAGGGCCAGTGGGGAGTGAGGGTGTAGTGCTTTTAATTTTTAGTGCTGACTTATATAATTGCTTTAGTGAGCAAGTGCCAGGTAACTCGAGTGCAATGTGTTACAAGTAACTAAATGCAAAAATGACAAACAGTAACTTTCTTTCAAGTGAAACAAGGAAATAAGTACAGTAAGCAATGCAGATATCACTAGTGATCCACAGAAGCGCTGAGAAGCCACGTATTAGGTGGAATTAGCGTTCCAGGGAAATGACAAGCAAACAAACAACAAGCATATAAACAAAGCTAGATTCAGCAGGCCTGGATCTAGTCTATGCTACAGCAAACAAGGTGTACCAATTTCAGTAAGATACAGTTCAAATATTCAGGCACTATAAACCTTTAACCAGAAATTCCCAGCTCAGAAGGGCAGAGTCCAGCCTCTTCTCCCACAAGAGTGCAGACCACGAACCTTCTTAATGTAAAATAACTGGCCTGAAGCCCAAGTGCTTAAACCAGAACTAATACACTTGGACACTGGGCTCTCAATCAGCAGTTCCCAACTTAGAAGGATGAAAGCTACCTGTCCTGCCACCACAGTGCTTCCCACAAACCTTCCTAATGTAAAACAACTGGTCTGAAGCCCAAGTGCTTAATCCAAAAGACTTAGAATGATAGCTACACTTTAATCAAGTTACAACCAAGCAGTAATAAATACAATTGAATACTTTAGAGAATGTCTGGATTAGTGCTCAAGTTACACAAACAAAGCTAGATCCAGCAGGCCCGAATCCAGTCTATGCCACAGCAAACAAGGCGCACCAACTTCAGTAAGAAGCAGTTCAGATATGCATGCACTATAAGCCTTTAACCAGAAATTCTCAGCTCAGAAGGGCAGAGTCCAGCCTCTCCTCCCACAAGAGTGCAGACCATGAACCCTCTTAATGTAAAATAACTGGCCTGAAAGCCCAAGTGCTTAAACCAGAATTAATACGTCCAGTTGAATTCTCTTATACGCCCAAGTATTTAAACCAAAAGGCTTAGAATTAGTTACACCAAGCAGTAATAAATACAACTGAGTATTTTTAAGATGATGCAAAAGTAAAATGAAGTAGGTAGAAACACAAGTACAGTAAAAGCAGATGAAATTTTTTTTTTTTTTTTTAATCTGAACAAGTGCTGAGATCAAAGAAAACAGATTTGAGTGATGAAACTAGAAAACTGGCTAGTTATAAGAAAAAAAAAAAAAACAAGCTAGAAGGCTTCCCTCAAACACAGAAGGGCTTGGGGGCTCAGAAGCCTACAAATAGTTTATACCACTTAACAGGAAAGGCAGGAAATAAGCTTTATTTATTTATTTATTTATTTTGTCTGTTTCCCAGATGCTCTCTTTGTACACAGTAGGAGTGCCTGAAATCAGAATATGATCTCACTGCACTCAGTTGAGTGAGCAAATGAGATGGGCCCAGAGGCAGGCTGAGGGGCGGGCAGTTTCAAGGCCACTAAGATTAACACCAAAACAAAAACAGGGAGGGTGGGTGGGAATAACTTAAGAGCAGAGTTAAAACTGCCAGTTCAGTTAAATATTCCTTCAACACAGTTTAAATCAAATTAAATACTGTATTTTTTTTTTAAAAGTGCAGATAAAGGTACTTAAATTCTCTTATACGTCCAGTTGAATATAACCAGGTTCTTAGCCGGCCAAAGCTGAGGTTTTTAAGCAGAAAATATGTCACACTGTACCACTTAAAAAGGCAAGGACATGAAAAAAAAGAATGTGGCTACCCCCACACCTCTAATTACTAGCAAATAACAAACAGCAGAGTTAAAACTGCCAGTTCAGTTAAATATTCCTTCAACACAGTTTAAATCAAATTAAATACTGTATTTTTTTAAAAAAAGTGCAGATAAAGGTACTTAAATTCTCTTATATGTCCAGTTGAATATAACCAAGTTCTTAGCCGGCCAAAGCTGAGGTTTTTAAGCAGAAAATATGTCACACTGTACCACTTAAAAAGGCAAGGACAGGAAATCAAAGAATGTGGCTACCCCCACACCTGTAATTACTAGCAAATAACAAACAGCAGAGTTAAAACTGCCAGTTCAGTTAAATATTCCTTCAACACAGTTTAAATCAAATTAAATACTGTATTTTTTTTAAAAAGTGCAGATAAAGGTACTTAAATTCTCTTATATGTCCAGTTGAATATAACCAAGTTCTTAGCCAGCCAAAGCTGAGGTTTTAAGCAGAAAATATGTCACACTGTACCACTTAAAAAGGCAAGGACAGGAAATCAAAGAATGTGGCTACCCCACACCTGTAATTACTAGCAAATAACAAACAGCAGAGTTAAAACTGCCAGTTCAGTTAAATATTCCTTCAACACAGTTTAAATCAAATTAAATACTGTATTTTTTTTTAAAAGTGCAGATAAAGGTACTTAAATTCTCTTATATGTCCAGTTGAATATAACCAAGTTCTTAGCCAGCCAAAGCTGAGGTTTTTAAGCAGAAAATATGTCACACTGTACCACTTAAAAAGGCAAGGACAGGAAATCAAAGAATGTGGCTACCCCCACACCTGTAATTACTAGCAAATAATAAACAGCAGAGTTAAAACTGCCAGTTCAGTTAAATATTCCTTCAACACAGTTTAAATCAAATTAAATACTGTATTTTTTTTTAAAAAAAGTGCAGATAAAGGTACTTAAATTCTTTTATATGTCCAGTTGAATATAACCAAGTTCTTAGCCGGCCAAAGCTGAGGTTTTTAAGCAGAAAATATGTCACACTGTACCACTTAAAAAGGCAAGGACAGGAAATCAAAGAATGTGGCTACCCCCACACCTGTAATTACTAGCAAATAACAAACAGCAGAGTTAAAACTGCCAGTTCAGTTAAATATTCTTTCAACACAGTTTAAATCAAATTAAATACTGTATTTTTTTTTTAAAAAAAGTACAGATAAAGGTACTTAAATTCTCTTATACGTCCAGTTGAATATAACCAAGGTCTTAGCCGGCCAAAGCTGAGGTTTTTAAGCAGAAAATATGTCACATTGTACCACTTAAAAAGGCAAGGACAGGAAATCAAAGAATGTGGCTACCCCCACACCTGTAATTACTAGCAAATAACAAACAGCAGAGTTAAAACTGCCAGTTGAGTTAAATATTCCTTCAACACAGTTTAAATCAAATTAAATACTGTATTTTTTTTTTAAAAAAGTGCAGATAAAGGTACTTAAATTCTCTTATACGTCCAGTTGAATATAACCAAGTTCTTAGCTGGCCAAAGCTGAGGTTTTTAAGCAGAAAATATGTCACACTGTACCACTTAAAAAGGCAAGGACAGGAAATCAAAGAATGTGGCTACCCCCACACCTGTAATTACTAGTAAATAACAAACAGCAGAGTTAAAACTGCCAGTTCAGTTAAATATTCCTTCAACACAGTTTAAATCAAATTAAATACTGTATTTTTTTTTTAAAAAAAGTGCAGATGAAGATACTTAAAGTCTCTTATACGTCCAGTTGAATATAACCAAGTTCTTAGCTGGCCAAAGCTGAGGTTTATTATAGTGGGACATACACACGACCATGCACACAGCTCAGATAGACATACACACACCATACACAGGCAATGATACAGTAAGTCTATGGCATATACGAGTACAGTGACAGTACAGCAAGGATAGCCGTCTGCCAAGATATATAGCAGATGTCTGTAGGGCGTGTAACACCTCCCGGAACACGGACGTTGCATGGACATGTGGATCTGCATCGTACCACATTGCTATGTGTAAGCTGTGCACATATGCGATACATGGGACTGAGAGCTGTCCATGCAAGAGCAGCGCCACGGGCATAAAATATGTATATGTATATACATCGAGAGAGATACAGACAGACACATGTGGCAAGGCCGGTAGTGGAACCTACACATCAGTACCCTTACACACCACAGCAGGACACACGTAGAGAACATGCTACGGAGGTCACTAAGCACAGCAGACATACAGGCAGTCCACTAGCTGCGTCTCAACATCCGCAAACACAGAGATGTCAGCAGGATATATGTGTGTTGCGAAGCGTCTAAAACCATAACCTACAAACCCATGCGGCTGGAGCATAGACACACACACACACATCTGGCAGGCATGGGAATTGACCTTACACCTACCTACCCTATTGCACGACAGTATGACACAATGACAGAATGCGCTACTTGGAGTACTGAACACAGCACTGTCAGAGGCATACATCTAGGTGGGTGACATCATCCGCAAAGGAATAGACACTGATAGCAAATGTATGTGTTGTGAAGCATCTAAAAGCATTACTGTCCCCAGAGGCAGCTGGAAACACACACACACACACACACACACACACACACACACACACACACACACACACACACACACACACACACACACACACACACACACAGTGGGAAGGGCTGGGAGTCGAACCTACACCTAACGACATGAAGACACTACAGCATGATGCATTTACAGAACGTGCTACCAAGATTACTAAGCACTGCACTGTCAGAGGCATACTCCTAGGTGGGTGACATCATCCGCAAAGGAATAGATGCTGATAGCAAATGTATGTGTTGTGAAGCGTCTAAAAGCATTACTGTCCCCAGAGGCAGCTGGAAACACACACACACAGTGGGAAGGGCTGGGAGTCGAACCTACACGAACACACTACAGCATTGTGCATTTACAGAATGCGCTACTGAGATTACTAAGCACAGCACTGTCAGAGGCATACTCCTAGGTGGGTGACATCATCCGCAAAGGAATAGACGCTGATAGCAAATGTATGTGTTGTGAAGCATCTAAAAGCATTACTGTCCCCAGAGGCGGCTGGAAACGCACACACACACACAGTGGGAAGGGCTGGGAGTTGAACCTACACCTAACTACATGAACACACTACAGCAGGATGCATTTACAGAACGCGTTACCGAGATTACTAAGCACAGCACTGTCAGAGGCATACTTCTAGGTGGGTGACATCATCCGCAAAGGAATAGACGCTGATAGCAAATGTATGTGTTGTGAAGCATCTAAAAGCATTACTGTCCCCAGAGGCGGCTGGAAACACACACACACACACACACACACACACACACACACACACACACACACACACGCAGTGGGAAGGGCTGGGAGTTGAACCTACACCTAACTACATGAACACACTACAGCAGGATGCATTTACAGAACGCGCTACCGAGATTACTGAGCAGAGCACTGTCAAGAGGCATACTCCTAGGTGGGTGATATCATCTGCAAAGGCAAGGATGCCGATAGGGAATGAATACAGAGTGAGCAGTCACACAGCATGTTACTATCCCAAAGTGGACGTTCAGTAACACGGCGGTGCTGCACTCGGGAATGCTACCTATCTATGGAGCAATACAGCCCGAAATGGATATGGGATGCACCACAGACAGTACACCCTTTGAGAGAGCAACCAGTGTGTATGATGTAGGCATCCATTGTGGCATAGCAACTACATATAATTCGCATGGACAGCCACCATGGCTATGCAGGATGTCATTGGGCATGGCTACACGCCTAGTATCAGATGTCGGTGCCGAATGTACTGTGTGTCCATGCATGGCATACTGGGCATGCTCACACACTTAGCATTTGCAAAGTGCAAACATGCATACACATGGAGTGTAATCATGAAAGGGCAGAGTGTGGAACGTACTGTGTGTCCACCTACACAACAGCAAACCGGGCATGCTCACACACTTAGCGGTTGCAAAGGGGAAACATACATGCACACGGGATATAATCACAGAAGGGCGCAGTGTGCACTGTACTGTGTGTCCATCTACGCAACTGCTTACTGGGCATGCTCACATACTTAGCATTTGCAAAGTGCAAACATGCATTTGCAAAGTGCAAACATGCATACACATGGAGTGTAATCATGAAAGGGCAGAGTGTGGAATGTACTGTGTGTCCACCTACACAACAGCAAACCGGGCATGCTCACACACTTAGTGGTTGCAAAGGGGAAACATACATGCACATGGGGTATACACACAGAAGGGCGCAGTGTGCACTGTATTGTGTGTCCATCTACACAACTGCTTACTGGGCATGCTCACACACTTAGCATTTGCTACGCGCCATCCAGCATGCAGACAGAGTGTACACACTGCAGGTCACAGAAAGGTAAACCTGTCCACATGCACAGGGTGGTCACACATGCAGTTGCTCGTACACACACAGATGACATCACAGGCATCACGGGTGCAGGTCAAACATGTACACACTGCAGTGAACACTGTAGCTGCCATGCCAGCACCATGTCATCGGTGCAGCAGTAAGCCTCACGGTCCAACAACAGCATGTGACATATGTCCACAGGTCTGTATAGCAGTGTACACCAGTTGTGCAGAGTACACATGTACTAACAATGATCCAACATGTGTGATGTAGTCCACCCATATCTGTATACATGGACAGGTCAGCTCCACACATACCACGGCCCTGACACAGCTGTGACACACGACTGCTGCTGTACCAGGGTGAACCAACGTCCGGATATGTCATACATGTGACTGTCTGGATGTGTGCATGGACTGCACACATGACACATACAAAGCTTGTGATGTACCACATGCATAACACTGGCGTACGCAGTGCTACACACACGAATGGAAGGTGGACCCATGTCTGTGGAATGCTCCCACTACAGGGTGTAGCGGTGTTGACTGGGACACATACCCTTGTATTGTTTGCCTGTGACAGCTGTGATACCATACCACAGTCCATGTTCCATGTATGTCAACACACATGTCATAACGTAGCAATGCATACACACATGGCAACAGGAGACACATGTGACATGTGTACTGTGCACGGAGCAGCCATGCATGAGCAGTGGCCAATGTCCATAACATAGTTGCAACACCCTACCACATGCGTACCCATCATAGGGGCCGTTATATGGTGGCATAGAAACAGCACGTATGGAGGTATGCATGTACATCATGTGTTTAAACACCTGTCTACATGCATGTGTGCAGGTGGTGGCTCACAGGTGTGTCACACACCATCCTACCCTGCCATGTGCTTACAGTATGCTATGTTGCTGTTACATGACAGTGCTGACATAATGCACACCCAGCTGTCAGGTGTCATCGCCTGTATGTCACATGGCAACTGTAACACCTACCACCTACCAAGTGCATATATCGGCACATCTGCCGGATACAGTGTTGGTACACATACTGCACTACATACCGCTGCATGCCTGCACACGTATCATATGGCGGGTGTAGTATTCCCAGCACTGACATGTGTGCATGAATGTGTGCCCATGTATGCCACATATCGGGGGGAATATGTCCCACGTGCTACACATCCCTGTACACCATAGTAGAGATCTGTACATACCTCAGTGTGGGGTGCATGGATTTGGATGGTGCAGTACATGCAACACGTTGTCTCTCTGTGTATACATGTGTGGTCACCACAATGTGCGTGTGTCGACATGTTGGTATGTCTGCTGCTTGGTGTGAGGGTGTATGCAAATATACTGTTGTGAACGGACACTAACCACACAGGGTGACCATCCCGTACTGGTGCTGCATTGCACAACCCTGTCGATGCCATAGGTGTGAGCCATACTGGCCACCTGTGCAAGTCCACCCCCTGTGACATGGCGTGTGGGTGCATAGTATTGTGAGGGTGCTGACCACACAGGCAGGTGTCCCCATCTGCACACTATGGGGTGTGCATCATAGTGGTGTACACCCTGCGATTGCGACCATATTCCTGTACTGTTACAGGGTCCAACTGCTGCACAGCATGCCCCACAGCTGATAGGTAACATGTGCAGTCAGTGGCCAGCACGCTGTGTACGACACCTGCACCATGTCACCATACCTGTAGTGTGTCCTGCTATGTATGTGACGTCTCTGTCCACTGTAGCCTGTGGCACCGACCACATGCATCAGGTGCAGTATATGTGCAGACTTGTGTGTCATGTAGGTGTCCAGGCAGGTTGCGGGTACATGTAGTATGCTGCTATTGCCAGATGTGCCTGTGAGTAGTCCACAGCTACACGTGGGGGACCGATAATTGTGCTCCCTGTAGGCACATGCGAGTACACCATAGGAGGGATTCAGGTTATCAGAACCAACTTGGTGCTACACATGTAACCGTCACACATACCGTGAACACATCACAATGCATGCTGCACCTGCACAACATGGTATGTCTGCTGCATGTTGTCAATACACAACCCACATCACATACGCATTTGTCAGTTTTCATACACAACCACTGCAACATACACATCCCACGCTATGCATACATAGGTATCACATACACCTCTCACTATCCTGTCCACCCTGTGCATCAGAATATATTTGCATAACCCTGCACCAATGGTGTGGATGACAGGGATGCGGCAGAGGCTTCATCATATGCACAGGGTGATATGTTAGCCAGGGGCATAGGCTGCAGCAATGGATAACATCATGTGTGTGTGTAAGGGCCGGTGAGTTTACTGGGCAGGTCTGTGCAGAATGCATGTGGATGTGGTGGAGCCCTACAGTTGTGTCTGCTGTGTGTGGGTATGTGTGTACACAGTTCAGCCATATGTGATACCTACACGGGGTATAATTGACAGCCCCAGACTATACAGTGCAGGTTGTACAGCTCACTGTGTCCGTCCGCGGCCACGTGACCTGTGCCTGCCTGGGGTTGCACGGACACTACCAGGTGAGGTATAGAGTGGCTACTGTCTGATGACACATGTCCGCTGGAACCGTGTCCACGATGGGACCGGCCAGGGCCACGTCCACATGGCCTGCTGTGTCCTGATGTGGACAGTGCAGCACCAGCTTCACTGCTACTGCTACCGGCACTATGGGAGTGGGCATGAGAGGTGGCACGCACACGTCGACCTCCACTAGGTGGTGTTGCTGGCCTACGACCACGTGTCCTATGCCTCACCCCTACCAGGTGTTCCAGCACAGACAGCTCACGCTCGTGGATTGCCATGCCTCGGTCGAGGATTCCAACCATTTCACCTAATCGCCTATCCAGTACATTAGCAATCTGCTGTTGAGCATTCGCCAATGACTGGATGTTGTCATTTAGGGTACGGATTGCAGCTCTCTGCAGCCTCTGCCCTTCTTGGTTCTGCCGTTCTGCACATGCCTGTGCCGCCATTACAGTCTGGAACATGTGTCTGGTGATACCAGCTGCTGCGCCCTGTACTGCAGGTGCATGTCTGCCAGAGGTCCTCCTATGAGCAGCACCAGCCACATGCCTGTGTGGCACATCACCAGTCACTACACTGGCAACATGGTGTGTAGTCACACCTTCTGTAGCCACCACACATTCCTGTTCAATGCCAACAGACGCTGACTGTCCTTCCTCTATGGGCAACGGTGATGTGGTATGTGTTGGCATCAGAACCGTGCGGGATGAGGGGACATAGGTGGGATGGTAACCAATGGCACAGATTCTGCCCCTGACAACCCTGCCTGTACCTCATGCATATGGTCATCACCGCTAGTATCCGTGGGGACACTAACATCAGATGGACTGCAGGAGGGTAACGCACCTACACCACCTGTGAATGCAAAGACTTACTGTAACGTACATTACACACTGACACACACACACAGACACACACACACAGACACACACACACACACACACAGACACACACACACAGACACACACACAGACACACACACAGGCACACACATAGACAGACACCCACAGACAGACACACAGACAGACACACACCCACAGACACACACAGACACACACCCACATACACACACAGACAGGCACAGACACACACAGACAGACACACACCCACAGACAGACACACACCCACAGACACACACACAGACAGACACACAGACAGACACACACACACAGACACACCATGCATGTGATATTACAGATGGCATGCAGCATTCCTGCACTACAGCACAGGGAATGCAGCTCAGACATTAATAGTGTTAGTATGCATACCACCCTGGGGTGCACACTACATCAAGCAGGTGTCATATCAGTAGGCATGCAGTACACACAATCATGGTAGTTTGCATGCATCACTGTGATACACCATGTGGCCACAAACAGGTTAACAGTACACATGGCTGATGTTACCTTGACATGTACTCCACTGACATGTGCAGTGACATGTATACATGTGTGACACAATGGTGTCCCGCCACATGCACCGCATCATAATGGGCTTCACAGTGCAGTGTTGTGTACAGCCTACAGATAGAATGCATGTTCAGCACATATGTATGTGCAGGTGTGGTTAGTGTGGGCCGTGTACATAGCTATACAGTGTGGAGTACTGACACTGTGCCACTGCATGGCACAGTGCCAGTACTGTGCCACTGTGCCACTGCATGCCACTGCATGGCAACATGACACATGTATGGTGCTGTGCAATGCATAACATGGATGCATTGCAATGCCATGACTGCAACACAGTCATGCTGTTCCACAGCACGTAAATGGTAGACATCGGTGACGTCTCTGGTGGCTGCAGACAGGCATTCCGGTTGTCCGGTGTAACACATCATATGTACAGGTGGTCCACTACGGCTATGCTTGCACTATGTGTGGACAATGTGCAACGGGGTCTATCCACATCAGGCGTACTGTGTGGCAACATGCCTGTGGCTATCACCCATGGCCATGTGTGAACGGGACTTGGACAATTGTGTGTGATGGGCATCTTGTACACATGTCTGTGGTGTCCCATGTGACATACACACATACATGTCAGAGGTGTCACACTCCACAGGGCTATGCAGACAACAGTGTGGATGTTTGTTATGTCGGGTGTGTGTCATGTGATGGTGTGACAATATTGCAGAGAGAACATCACCAGCTTGGGACATGTCGGGTGGCATGTCACAATGTGTGCACACAATGTAGGGGCATATGTCACATTGGTGACACCTGTGTGCTGCCCAGATCACTGCTCACTGTGTGGTACTGTGTGCGTACCACGAATGTTGTTCCAATGCATACTACATATGCATCCATTGTAGAACACCTTCACCATGCTATGCACAGCTGACCGCACATATCACATTGACAGGTACTGTGGTTTCATGCCAGTGTATAATAACGGTTGTATCTACTGCACATGGGTGGAATGTGTGTGTCTGGTGGTGCAACCTGTATAACGTGACTGGAACTAAACCCAGGTGTGCATGTTATACCTGGCCACATGGCAAATAACTCTACACTGTAACAAACCTGATACTGACAACAGTCTCACCTGCGACGGACCCCTGTCTGTGCGACACGCCAGAGGTACCTGTATAGGGGCGACACAACAGTATAAACATTAGCCATGATGGTATGACAGCCACAGTTCGCACTGTGCATGTGACATCATGTACCTGTGTGATAGCATATGGTATGCACACGTCTGCATACACAACGTAGCATACTGTAGTATGCGGCTTGTGTCCCCATATACCTGGCATCTGTTGTTACTTTACATGATGTACAGTGACACCTGCAACTACAGTGGATATCATACTCATATACAAGACTGACTTACCAGGCAACTCCAGGCTCATTGGTTGGGAGACACCCACCTCCACGATGGTGGCTAGTGTTTCAGCATGCTGTTCCCTGGGTGTCCCCAGACTGGCCAGGAGCTCCTCTGTGTGTGTGAGTGGGGGCTGGGTTGGTGGCCCACCACCTGTTCCACCTTGTTCTCTGGCGATTGCAGTGGCACGCTGTTTCGCATGCCGTATGAGGTCCGTGCAGTGTCGGCATACCTGCTGGTAGGTGCGGTTGTTGGCACCGACGTCATTCACCCTCCTGCGCATATCCTGCCACTGGTCATCCCGCTGCTGCGCTTACTGTGGTACATGGCTGAACAGCACGTCATAGTTGTCATGGAGCAATGGTATGATTTCTTCATCCTCCTGGCGGCTGAAGGCTGGGAGTCGTGAACGTGGCATTATCTGTAAGACATAATGATGGTGACAGGTAACATTCACACTGATGTACTGGCATACCGCTGAACATACATTGCTATGACATGTACGACATCTGCACAGTAATCTCTGAGACGCATCATGACACTGACACTGCTGACGTGTTGCTGTCACACCTGTCACACCGTTATGCAGTGGATAGCATATCTCTGTGTCAACTCATCACACTTTACATACTCCATGTAGATGGTAACCTGCTGTGGACATGTGTACCTGCCTGCAACTGTGTTCTTACCAATCTGCACTTGGCCCGATGTGTCCACCGTTCTACTGTTCACCTGGATGCTGTGTATATGTCACATGGCATCACAGACGCAGCCGTTATGGACGTCAGCAGTGGCACTGCACACATACACATGGACACCTGTACATGCATGTGTTTTGCCATATACATCTACTCAGCACTGTACGCATGTTGAACATCCTGCCACGGCTTGCCTGTATTGCACATGTGATACACATGGGACAATGTCTAATCATATGACATGTGCTGGGATGGTCAAACATAGCATGTGTGCGCGCACATTGTACACGCTGTCACACAGCACTTGTGACACCACAAGGTGCATCAGTGCCACATTACTGATCTGGTCAGTTGATAGTGCATGTGCCATGTGGTCATCACACCATGTATGACTGTGATGGCACGTGCAGCCTTGATGGACAGGGTTGCATGGTATGGCAGGGTATATCACATAAATGGCACAGGGATGTGTCCAGCCTGTGGAATACCAGTATTGGGAGGGTGGCTGTCCATTCCATATGTCATTTATATGGTTATATGGACATGTCGCATGTCCATCATCATGGTGTGGACAATGTCCTTCTGCAAGGTAGGCAGCATGCTGCATGGTGGGGGTGTGTATGGTGCATGCTGGTATCGCACACCCATGCATAAACATTACCCCTGACAGGTGCTATGTGCTGTAATATTGTTCAACAGAGTGCTGTATATGCCCGCACGGTGATATCCTGTGCACATGGATGGTACCCCGACCTGACATGGGTACCTCATATGTCTAAATCCAGTGCCTGCTGTCACCACCATGTCGGCGGGTGCACCGCACAGCACCATCCCTTCCACAGTGACCATGATGTTGAGCACAGCCGAGGTATTCATTTATGGGGACGGGGATGTTCACATAGCGGTGGCAATGCTGGTATCATCCATCAGACCATACACTTATGACACACACCTCACACACACAGCCCATTCAGTATGTCGTTTGCAACACTGACACAGCTATACTGCTAGGCTAGGTCCATTCCCAGCCGTACATACAGATGCATAACATGTCTCTCTGTGGCATGGGCTACAATGACGGTGGGGTTCAACACATACTGTGTTCGACTGTAACTGGCGCTGATGTTCTGTGCACATGTCAACACATTAACCCTGTTCTACTGTAGCCAGCGGTGATGTGCTGTGCACATGTCAATGCTGCACATTGTGTTGATGTCTGTCTGTCAACAGGCCACTGGTGGAACACGCAAGGGTATTTGTAATCAAATATACATGCCGCCCTGTACAGCTGTACTGCTAACATCTCAGGTGCTAATGTGTCATGGACATGCACACCTTACCCGGAAAGGTGTAAGTGCATTGCCACCCATACTCATCACCTCTTGTGGGTTGCTATTATCCAACACCCTATTTGTATTGTATTGTCAAGCTATGCACCTGTGCAGGACATGTGAGCATGTCATGCGCTACTGCGTACCTTTGCACCCATTGCACAACATGTCACACAGGTACACTGGCAGTCATACACTTCACAGCTTGCTGACGGTATGACAGGTGTTGTACACACTTAACACATATCCTGTGGGACATGGCCGTATGTACAAGCATGTCCAACCGTCACGTACCAGTGCTACCCCTATATGACGGATATGTCGTACATGTGGCAATACAGCAACTGTCACATATACTCGTGCAATGCCCCCTACCACTGTACAGCGGTACTGCCTGTGGGAGATGTGCTTCTGCATCCATGCTGTGCCCATAGCTGTCAGTTGTACATCATTACGTGCAACGTACCTCATTTGGTATTCTAACGGGTGCATGTTCATCACGGCACCACATTGGAAGGGTCAGTCACACAGTCATTGTTGTACACGGTTTACATGCCAGCCATGGCTTACTAGATGGGAATCATTGTAATTCATTGGGATATCATATTTATACATTGGAGCAGCGTACTCCAGCCATCATATACCCTTCCTAGATGACACTGTTAGGCAGCCAGTAGTAGGTGTTCTATGATCTGCACATTAGTCACACAGTATGAGGGCTACTGTTACACATTCTGGGGACAGGGTGCTGACAGCTGTGGATGGGGGTGATGCTGTCGACAACCATGACTGCACCTGACGGTCATGTCTGGATGGGTAACAGTCACAACACACACCGACCATCACGTAGTAACACATCATCTACAATAATGGACATTCCTGCAAGAACAATGTATGCAATATGTCTGTATGACCACTGTAGGCACCACTGGTGGCCCCCAGTATGGCAGCCAACATCAGTGTATATCCCTCAGACTCATGGGTTACACCATTCACAACACACCAGTCACGGATGACGCTGTTGTGAATCACACTGCAGTTCCACACATCATGTTACACAAGGCATCATGCACTGAGATGTTGCGGACGGGTGAACACCTCTGACACTCAACATACGCACACATGTCACATCACCTGGTACACTATATCTCTCATACATCATGTTATTGTGACTGCCCTGTGATGGCAATACACAGACTACGTGTACCGGGACATGCAATGGCTCACCAATGTTATAGCCCTCTGGGTGTGTGTCTAGCCATGGTGTACAGTCAGCAGCGGTCTGGACATGGGGACACTGTACATTGACCTACTGTGTCACTGCAACAGTTGCCTATGCTCCTACTGTTATTGTACAGGCATGTGGTATCTGACCGCTATGACAGTCCAGGTCAAACACAATGCTGTGGCAATCATGACCTGCAGCCATCGGCCTGGGGTGTAGAGCACACATGTACATCATCACATGCTATACTGCCTCTCTGGCAGTTTCACATAACTGTCACCAGCAGGGCTGTAACTGGCAGGCATGGCATGGGGTCATGTGGAACAATGCTTGCATCTTCCACTGTGATGCACACAAGTGGGGCACACACACTATTGCACCACTCACATATCTCTGCGGTGACTGGGACCTGCCTCCATGCTCTGCGCAGCATACCTGCGATTACGGATTGTACATGGACCGTACCTTCCAGGCCCATACCTGGACCGGAACACCCACAGATGAGGGGTTCACACATCACACAGTGTTTTGCACACATCCTGGATAGTTGCTTAACACAATGCATCATAGGTGCTCCATGTGCAGATAACCGTGTTTGTGACCGCTATACACATTGTAACACGCGACAGAGTCGACAGTGTACACCACAGGTTACATACCGTCTGTGTTGTTATAGTGTACATTGGGCCTCAGACAGCTACCACTGCTGTGTGCTGACAGTAACCCACACTTCCCTGGGATAGACACCCATGTACCTACACATGCTTGAGTCATGCACTTCGCTCAGCTGGGTGAAACAATACACAGCACATACCATACCTACACTACCCTTAGCATGAACACTACCTCCATGTGACTGGTGTGACACACCTGGGTTATCCCCTCTTTGGTGGATTCAACACATATGCTACACGGCCTTGCTAGCCATACCCTGGAAACACGCCCATCACAGCATGCATGGAACATGTGTACTACAACAACTACTACGGACGTCTGCTGACAGCAGTTGTTAACATCATGACACCCAAGCAGATGGACACTGCACATACATATGCTGACACATACCACAGTGCGCTGCAGTAGCATGTACACAATTGCAGGAATCATGCTACTCCACACAGAGACGTGGCGGTACTGACCAGTTCACAGACGCCACTGTGGTGGTCATGTTCCATGCACATATGTACACCCACATGTACAGGCTGTTGCACAGTGATGTACATGCACATGTGTGGGGTGCATCACTTTTCAGCCATGGTGGGTCCCCGAGGTCCATCATCACATACTCCAAGGCTAGCTACCTAAACATGACTGCCGCACATTGTGGTGTGGGGCCTCAGGCATTGTGGTGGTATGTCAGTATTCTTTGGCAACATCCACATCTGATGTCACATACACAAGTCACCCAAGCATTGCAGACTGAGCTAATGTTGGCAACGTGCCAGGCGATGGTGTACTTACCGTCAATACACCCTCTCACTCACTACAGGGTTGCAATCCATACATGGACATTGTAGTGTCCCTGTGGTCACATACACAGTACTGATATGCACACAATATGTCCTGGGACACTGGCCCAATGTCACCTTCCAATGTCCCTGGCTGTAATGCCCCACCAACCTGTTCGGATAATGTCTCCACACCAGGCCACTATATTCACTGCTAGTCTTTTGTCGGACATTGTGGACCCTGACCGCCGCACAGTGGCATTTATCGCACTACACACGGGTGGCACTGCATTGCACGAGTGGGACTATAGTCATACACCCATGCCTGGGCCATTCTGCATGGCAATGGGGCACATCCTCAGGAACGTGAGTCCCACACACATTGATGGGCTCCAGGCCTTTCCGAGCACCTGTGTTGGGCTTGTGTATGCCACAGCTAGGCACATACACATGCTGGCCACCTGTCATACAGTTGCATGGGCAGTTGAGGATGGTACAGAGGCCGACACATCATACATTGTCCTCACATTGCCTTTCAGCAACATTCCACATTCTGGTATTGACAACATACACATCCACCTGCACATCATACCCTGTGTCTCCGGATGTTCTGCTATGTGGCTCATGGACTGTACACACAGTGGTGCCAGCATACCATAGTACCTACTACATGTCAGGTACATATTGCATTACACAGTCCTCAGTCATAGGGCCACTCATGTTCACTATATGCTTACATACGGAACATGCTGTCACAGAGTACTGTCCATGCCTAGATTTCCCACACTTACATACCAGGCACCATTATTGCTCCACCAGCTCATACCGATACCAACCATACGGGTGTCAGTGTGGCGGATACTTCATATGCGTATCATGGCATCAGGATGCATGACACATGGTGCATGCACATCACCTCTGCATAACTACATTCACCCACTGACTATCACATGGATAGTGGTCCCGTACATACATATCACATTGTACATGGTTGCAGTACACACATATGCCACACACAGTCCTGTGGTTACTGTATTCCACTGTGGCATCGATATCCTTCTGCAAGGCCACACCTATCTGTACTGTGTGTGATGCTGGTACATAGGTAGCCATTGTACCTGTGAACTACACACATCTACACACAGACAAGGGTACAATAACACATTTATGGTGTACTTTCAACAACAGCTACAGCTTTACATGGCACAACAGTGACATGCCACGATGTTTACTGGGCTCAGACAGTTTACATATGCGGCTGACATACGGACAACACATCTGTACACATCTGCATACCACATACTCAGGGGTGTCTTCTGCTCTGACACGGCCCATGTCCTCCACATTAGTGATGCATATTTATTTTATTTTTATTTTATTTTTATTTTACATTTGTTGACCGGGCTAGTCTAGCTGGATAGATGTCCATTTTCAGTAGAGGCCTGGGGAGGAAAAGCTCCACACACAAAGAGAAAAAGCCCAATAGAACAATGTAAACATCTTTGTAACAAATGACTACGATAGAAGAATGTCCAAAATGGACAGGTTACATAAAGACTACAGTAGGCAGAGACATATACCAATATATATATATATATATATATATATATATATATATGTGTATATATATATATATATATATATATATATATATATATATATATATATATATATATATATATATATATAAAACTATACTCCTCATACATGCCATCTGCGGTGGGCAGTGTGAACGGAATGCTCCTGGATATGTGCACACATGCCACACTGCATGGGCTGGGCTTTTGTGTTACTTCCACGAACACAACACACACCATGCTGTGGAACATAGGGACACATGGTAGCACTGTTCATGTTATACCTCCCTTGCTGTTTGAGTGACACGTTGTCCTGGTACCACCACAGCAACGGTACTGTGTAGTGGTGCAGTTGACACCTGCCTCTGCTGTTCACAGGACACTACCATGGAGAGGTGACACTACTGTGTACACTGCCCATGTACTGACACGTGGACCTGCCAGACTGCATTGTTGCCCACTGTGCACCTGTGCAGCTACTACATGTCCTTTGGGCATGGTTACTTGGTGTCCCTTCCATTTAGACTAGATATCATGCTACTACTCTGTCCCATACCTACAGGCCATATGTATCCTGTGATTGTACATTCAATAGGCGATACCTGTGTTATGTATGATATGCCTGTGATACTGTGTATGATATCTGTCATATCTACCTAGACAACTTTACATTACACATATTTCACATACTATCCCCTAATGCAGGGCATACTTGCACGTTGGCCACACCTTACATATGACATCAACGGTATATGCTCATACACATGCGTGCTGGGACAGTATACATACATATACTATCCCCTGCTATGGTGCTTCCTTGTTGGACATCCACTGCCAGCAACAGCGTGTGGTATGGCATTGTTCTCTTTAATGCCCTCCTGTGGCATCCCTTGTGATGTCTCCGCTGTGTACATGATGTCCCACTGCTGTACACACGGTGTCTACAAGCATTGGTATGCTCAGCAGGATATCACTACATAACTACCTTTCACCACTTTCTGCATTACGGACAAGTGTAATTAATTACAACCACCATTCAAATACAGTACAGCTTATTAATAGAGATCATGCGTTACACAACCTTACATATCGTGTGTTCTACATACCTTGTTGGTGTGTCGTTCCGTGTATCGTGTATCGTTTTTCCATTTCCTTTAGTTTTCGGTAGTACAATGCTGTTTCGGTATGAGCATACGGTTTGATTATCCTGAGAGTCATCCTTATATACGTCGATACCTGCAACATGTGGATTCATCCGCAGGATCATATTATGTAGCATGGCACATACTATGAATATGTGGGCACATGTGCCTGGAGAGTACTGCAAGGCTCCACCAGATGTATCCAACCACCAGAACCGTGATTTCAGCATCCCGAACACATGCTCTATGATTATTCTGGTTTGTGCATGTGCCTCATTATGGCGTTCTTGCATGTGTGTGTGTGCATTTCTGATGGGAGTCATCATCCACGGCTCCAGTGCATAGCCAGCATCCCCCACGAGATGGCCTTGTGGGATGTCCCCCCTGACAAATACCTGGTACAGCTGTGAGGCATGCCAGATATGGGAGTCGTGGTAACTTCCAGGGCTGCCAGCACACACATCCATGATAATGCCCTGGGCATTGCACACGACCTGGCAATTGATGGAGTGGAACCCCTTATGGTTTATGTAGTGTCTACCCTGCTCGCCAGGTGGTGACTTGATTTGTATGTGCATACAGTCTATCGCACCCAGTACCTCCGGGTATTGTGCCACATGGTGGAAGTGGCGCATATTGCTAGCCAACTCCTCCTGAGATCTGGGGAAGTATATATGCTCATTGGCATGTGGTAACATGGCATCCAGGAACTGGTGTAGTACCCTGGATGCTGATGCCTGTGAGATGCCCATTATATCTCCAGTTGGCCTTTGAAAGGTACCTGTGGCCAGTATTCGCAAGCTTACACATACCTTTGTGTCCACTGGGATGGGTTCCCCTCTGTTGTTTCTTGTTCTCAGGCGTGGCCGGCACAGCTCCAGTATTTGCTGTAACATGTCCCTGTCCACCCTGTAATGCTCCACTATCTCCTGGTCATGTAGCCCCTGGTAGGTTGCCCTTGGTCTGAACACTCTCCTCCTCCTCCGAGGCCTGCGGTGGTTGTCGGCACCCTCATCCACAACACCGTCTGTCTCTAACACATGCTGATGGATCACAGCTACGGCAGCACCCAACATGTACATTTTAAAAGTTCCCCATGTGTTTACACCTATGGTGCGGTGTTTGGGAATACATGGCTGTGTGTTGTGTGCATTCACACTTTATACTATTGTGCTGTGCACACCGATGATGTCACAGGGTGTGTTTGTACGGCCGTATCTAAGGGTTATCTTCCGTGTTTTACCGGTGGAACTACAACGGTGTTGCCTTTGGTGTTGCATTACTCTTGCCTGCCATGGATTACCTTTCGACATTCCCTTACTATTTCTGCACGTTGCACCTACCATTTTCTGGCATGCATCCTGCAGAGCACTGTCATTTCTACTTTCATGGACATGCCATATCATGCATTTTGTGTGCTACTGCCGTTGTGCTGCCTGTCTGCTTTGCTCTGCTGTGTCAGGTCTTCTATCTTTGCAGTCTGCTACCTCCCCTACTTTCTTTGCATTCATATGCCTCCCCTATCCCGTTTTTCAGGTTTCTGCATGCAGAGTTATCAGCTGCCGCTGATTCGCCTTCGTGGGTTGATTAGTGTTGATTGCTCATTAGTACTCCAATTACACTTCTTCCGCATTTCCTTATATTCTTCACATCACCTTCCTGTTTCCGATGTTGTTTGCGGGGTGTGCGTCACACGACTAGGTTCCGGGAACGTTGACATCCTCGTACACATGCACTTTTGCGTGCATTGTGTGCTCTCAGCTAAACTATTACCCCACACCCCGGTCCTGCAGCTTTGATTTGCGATGTACAGCCCAGGTTTGCTGTGCTCCAATGTGCTTACTGCTACGGTGGTACACCCCTCTGCAGATGTCATGTATTCCCTCTGAGCCACTCCTCGGTGTATTACCACTGCGCCGTTTGGTACAGCCTTACTCCGGCGGGGGATTTGCGATTCAATATTATCTGCCTCATTTGCATGGCATTGACTACTAATTCATAGTTACCACGCTGAAGACTGCCACGAGTCCTTGGCAACCCTTGCACCGTGGTTGTATGCCCATGCATACCATGGTGTATTATGCTGTGGACCTGATGTCTATTACGATGCTGTTTTATAACATTGTTATATTATTTCATTATGTTGCACCTTCCACACACATGTCCTGCGGTTCTGATGTGAGTTACTGTGGATATGCCATTTAAGTTGTTATTTACGTGTTGTGCATGTTTTCTTTTGCCATTGTCTGTGTATTTCGCCATTGGCATATGGTAACAGTGTGATACCTGGGTCTGACACTCTTCCGTTACTCCGATGTTATGTTTGGGAAAATGTAAACCGTTTTTTTTGGTTTACATTGCCGTGGGCTTATGCTACGCCTGCACCACTTCATGAATTGCTGTATGCCTTCATTTGCATGGTGACACACCGCACATGGGGTGTTTAGCATACCTACACCGGGGGCTGCGCAGATCTGGCGCACGCCGGTAGTGCACGTGGAATTGGATCATACCTGAATCGCTCGGCGGCCATATTTGGCGTTGTAACGCCTACGCTATGCCTGCGCCTGGCACAAGCTTCATGAATCCCGGGGATAGTTTATAGAGCTAATTAAACATTTACAGATAAGCTCCATGATATTTGCAATTGGCTTGTCCCAATGTTACAAAAATGAAAAGACATAATTCAATACAGAAGCTCCAACATTTACATAAAGTGAATATTTTTGTTATAAACTCAATTGTAGGTTTAACATTTCAAAATATATAGCTACTAGCCATTAGTAGGTTAGGAAAATATGCATGGAGAGGGTAATAGTATATTTGAGATTGGAGAGTATAGTACAATAAATATTAGAGAGAAAATTAGTTTTTAGTAGTTGAGGGATTGTTTTGGGTGGGATGAAGTAATAGTAAAGGTAGTTGGATGAGTCAGTGCAAGGTGAAATGAGGGGGGGTTAAGTTGGAGCGTGGCAAGGGCATTCCCATTTGGAAAAAAGATGAGAGAGTAGCTGAGATTTGAAATTTGTATGGTTAGGTAGGTTGCGTAGGTGTGTGGGGAGAGAGTTCCACTGTTAAGTAGTGGGACAGTAGTAGATGGCCAGGAGGTCATGCAGGTTTGTGGACCTGAAGGAGATTTTGGTTTTTGGATCTGAGTGAGTGGTTGGGAATGTAAGGTTTTAAGGAAGTAGCAAGAGCTGGGCAGTTGGCAGGTTTAAAGATGAGCTTGTGGGCAATGGTGAGTTGTAGGTAACTGAGGTAGTTGGGTAGTTCAAGCCAGTTGAGGGTGAGGAGGGAGTGACAATGGTGGGATGAGTTTTTTGAATTGGTTGCAAATTTGGAGATCTTGTGGTAGCAGGATTCAAGATTGGACCAAAGGCCAAGATGGAGATTGGTGAGAAGAGGGGCACCATACATAAGGGAGGGGAGTAGGAAGGTGGATGCAAGAGTTTGATGGGTAGAGGGGCATAGGGAGTGGTTGTGCCTGTATAGGAGACCTAACTTTTGGAGGATTCTCTTGATTGTGGAGTGGATGTGGGTGTCAAATTTTAGTTCTTCATCAATAATGATGCCAAGAAGCTTGGTGTTGGGAAGAATTTAAAGGAGGGTGTTGTTTTGGCTCTGTATGGTGAATGTGAATTTGTCAATAGAGGTTTTGGTAGGGGAAAAAACATTAGTTTGGTTTTATTTGCATTTAGTACCACATGGTAAGACTGCATCCAGGTTTTTGTTTTGGAGAAGGCTTGTTGTTTTTTTGCTAGGAGCTCAGAGGGGGAGAAGGCTGAGCAGATGATTGCTGAGGGTTGGGAGGGTGGCCTAATGGTTAATGTGCTTGCCTTACAAACACAAGGTGCAGGGTTCGAGTCTCACAAGGGATAATTGCCTAGGCTTAAAATGGCTCGCAAGGGCAGTTAGCTTAATACTAATCTATGAACCAATGAACCTGAGTCATCTGCATATTGGATGATAGATGAGTCTGGGATGGATTGGTGAAAGTTGTTAATTAATAGTTTGAAGAGAAGAGGGCCAAGAACAGAACCTTGTGGGACACCTGTGAGTGTGGGAAGGGGGAGGTTGAAGTTTTCCATTGGACAGCTTGTTGGTGGTTGGACAAGTAGCTGGAAAACCAGGCGATGGTGGTGAGAGAGAGGTGTAGGGTGGAGAGTTGGGATATAAGTAGGGTGTGTGAGATGGTGTCAAAGGCCTTTGAGCGATCTAGGAATAGTGTGGATACGAACTTGCCTGAGTTGTGTTCGAGGTTTATGGTTTCATTGTTAATAGTACATTCAAATAAATCAACTCAAGGCAGAATTTAAATGATAAACTCAGCATGGCAAAAGCACTGTAATGTGGTCACTAGCACCCCTGTTACCAGCTGACCTATGAGTAGAGACAGTGTACTGATAGGGAGTAGTGTTGCTGAGAGAAGTGCTAGGAACTGTCAAGAGGTTTAAGAACTAGATGCTGATATGGATTTATAGCCCACAGGAGGTGCTTAGTAATAGAAATAAATTAATATGAAATGAGTCAGTTGCAGATTGCATGTGATCTATCAGCTTGACTGGTAACCATTCGGTACAATTATGCATAATATAGTGACCTCAGGCAGCCCAGTTTGGAGACAGATGCATTGTGTGTTGATCTGTTTGCTAACATACAGTAGATGTGTAAGAAAAATGCTGTAGTCCATGGAGCGTGGTAATTATGCTCTGAAATTCAGAAAAAGACAAATCAGTTAAGTGCTAAAGTGGTGTGAGACCTGACCTTAACAATTGTTGTCCACCTTGCTTAAATTGTTAAGATCAGGTCTAGTGCTAGATAGTCGAATCTGCCAGTACACATCATAAATGACAGCAGCAGTACTGCTGACTGAAGGGATAATGTGTCCCTTCCTCTTACAAACTTAGAAAAGTAGCTGGAATAACAGGATGTGTTTGCTGGAAAAGTTTTTTTTTTTCTAAAACCTACTAACTCTTAAACTCACATGTATGTCACTATTCAGGGACTTCAATCAATTTGCCAACCATGGACTTTATGAGGAACAGACCAAACAAATGAGGCAAAAATCTGAACATTCTGTGGAAATCTGGAGTGCTGAGAGCCACGAATGGTATGTGTAAATGTAACAGAAAGTGTTACACTGCCTTTTAATTTTGCCCCCCAAGTGCTTTATAGCTTTGAAAGCCATCAGAACACTTGGCATTTCTTTTTCTTTTTTTTTCTGTGAATATTATTTTATTTTATTTATTTATTTATTTTATTTTACATTTGTTGACCGGGCTAGTCTAACTGGACAAATATCCGTTTTCAGTAGAGGCCCGGGGAGAAAAGCTCCAATTACATGAAGTAAACAGTCATTAACATTAAAAATATTTAGCAAAATACCATAAGTTCAAGGGTGGACTTATACAAAATTAATGGAAACAAAAAATCAAGCAGAACAATATTCAGAAAATAGTTGGTTAATAATAGAATTACAAGGTAAGCAACATTCAGCAGTTAGATACAAAAAAAATTTACGATGTGATAACATGGTGGAGAGAAGAAGAAAAATGTTAGTGACATTCTCAAAGATAATACTGTCAAAAGTTAAAAAAGTCTTTTAGAGGGACAATTGGGCAAGGTGGGGAAGTTGGGAGTAGTAGAGAAGTAATTTCAGTCAGGATTAGCACAAGGACACAGCCATTGAGTTTTAAGATGTTCTTTGATATGTCTTTTGAAAAGGGATGTAGAGTCAAGGTTTGTTATTTCCTGAGGTAGTTGATTCCAGATCTTCCCGACAGAATTTGAAAATAATGAGTCCCCAGCTTTATTCTTTGATTTGGTTAAGGCTACAAGGAGTTTATTAGCTGAGCGAGTGTGGCTAGGTTTTATAAGGTGAAATCAGTTTTGTAAGGCTAGGTAGCATCAGGAAAGTAAAGGGTTTTATGAATGATAATTAGTTGTTGATAGAGTAAGTGGTTGTTGATTTCTAACCAATCTAGTTGCTTGAGGTTAAGACAATGGTGGGTTCTAAAAGGGCTAGCAGTAATGAATCTAGCAATACTATTGTAACAGGTAGAAAGTTTGGTGATGTTATTTTTAGACAAGTTTGTATATATAGCAGAGGCATAGAAAAGGGTGGAGATCAGGTGGGTCTGGGCCACTGTTTTTCTAGCAGTTGGGGTAAGAAAGGGTTTAATTCTGTAGAGAGTACCGATTTTTTTGTTAACTGATTTAATGGTGTTGTTAATGTGGTCATCAAAATTAAGATGGTTGTCAATGGTTACACCTAATAGTCGAGTGGTCATATCTGGGACTAATACAGGTAGTGTTGTTGGAGGAGATAGTGAAGAAAGGTGTTGGTGATTTGTTTGTAGGGGTAAAGAGAAGAAGTTTTGTTTTTTGGGATTAAGAAGGAGGGATTGTTCCATAAACCATTTTTCTACATCATGGAAGACTGTTTGGGTGAGGGACTGGAGGGAGGTGACGTTATTAGCAGCACAGATTAGAGTTGAGTCATCAGCATATTGAATGCAGATGGCTTGGGGTATATTCAGATGAAGGTCATTAATAAATAAAGAAAAAAGAAGGGGACCTAGCATTGAGCCTTGTGGATCCCCAATGTTTACTGGAAGTAAGGAGGATAGAGTGTTGTTCCATAGCACTGCTTGTTGCCTATTTTGGAGGTAACTCCTGAACCATTGAAGAGTTTGTGAGCCAAGTGAATAGAGATTTAGCTTGTGCAGAAGTATATTATGGTTAACCATGTCGAAGGCCTTTGACAGGTCTAGGAATAATGCTGATGAGAAGAGATTGTTGTTCCTATTATTATTTATGGCATCAGAGAAGGAAAGGAGGGCAGTTGTAGTACTGTGGGAAGGTCTAAAACCATGTTGACTATTGGCTAGAAGTTTGTTTTGTAGAAGGTGGTTAAGAATTTGTTTATGTATGCATCTTTCCATAATCTTAGCTAATGGGGAGAGTAAGGCAATAGGGCGAAAGTTTGAGAGCTCAATAGAGGAGCCCCCTTTATGTAGAGGTATTATATGAGATATTTTCCATAGGGTGGGGATTTTTCCTTCAGAGACAGTCCTATTAATAAGAATGGATATGGGGTAGTAAATAGCTTTTGCAGCGATTTGAAGGTATTCTGATGGGAGTTGGTCAGCGGATGGGGTGCAAGGTTTAAGTTTCTTGAGAAGTTTATAAATAAGGGATGAAGGAACTGGCTGAATATAAAAGGCATTGGATGAGGTGTTAGAGGTATTAGGTAAGGAGGTAGTGGAAGAGGGTAATGAATTAGCTAGTGTTTGAATGGCTTCTGTAAAATACTTGTTAAAGGCATCTGGGATCAGGGTGGAATTGTTGAGGTTAAAGCCTGAAGGGGTAGGAGTAGTTGAATGGCCTGGTTTAAGAAGTTTGTTAATACCTGTCCAAAATTTTTGGGGATTGTTGATTAGTTTGTTGGAGGTGAAGATAATATTCCTTTTGTCAGAAAGAGTATCCTTCTTAGTGGCATTTCTTAATTGTTTAAAGAGTAGGTGATCAGATGTACTTTTGGTAGTTCTCCATTTAGCCCAAATTTTGTTTCTAAGGAGCATTTTTTGTTTAGTTTGCTTAGTAAGCCACGGGGCTACTTTCGTTCTTATCCTAGTAGAACGAATGGGAGCATGATAGTCAAGGATTTTTAAAAAGTTGGTATTAAAATAGGCCACTGCTTCGTTTAGTTCGAGGGTAGTAATTGGAGACCAGTCACATGCATTCAATTCAGTCAGAAACTTATCAGGGTTAAAGTATTTGTTTGAGCGAGACATCTTTAGTTTATGGGTAGTTGGGATATGCGATTTTTGTCTAATAACATATGTGAGCATATGGTCACTAATATTATCGGGAAGAGTTCTAGTACATGGAGCAGATAAAACTCCATGCACTACAAAGAATTATGATCAGGTCACCCATCATAACTCTTTATTATGTGTTCTTGACATGGATGACAGAATTCACCTTGAGAGAGAGATTTTGCGGCATCCATGTCTTAAACACATGATAAACAGTTATATGATTAGCAAACTGATCATAGTCTTTTATGTACTGCATTGAGCAGAGTGATTATGCTCTGATATTTGGAAAAAAAAATCAATTAAGTGATGAGTGGCATGATACATGTCTTTAACAAATGTTAAGCACATCCTGCTTGAGTTGTTAAGGTTGGGTCTCACACTAGGTAGACAAACCTGCCATTACTGTCCAGGAAATGACAGTGGCAGAATAAAAGATTTGGTTCTGCCTGTCATCCATACTGAAAAGGTGACCCTTCCTCTTACAAACCTAGAAAGTAGTTAGAATAACATGTGTGTTCACCTGCATTTTCTCTGAAGGATATGAACTTTGAAACTGAAATGTATGTCACTATTCAATGACTTCCATCATCCATGATTTTTCTGAGAACCACAGTTTTTATGAGGATCAGACCTAAAAAAAGAGACAAAAATCAGGCCATTCTGATAAAATCTGGACAGTTTAGAGGCATGGCAAGGTGAGTATAAATGTAAGGATGTGTGTGTTACACTGTTTTTCTGACAGTACTCACTAAGTGACTTAATGATTTATGGTTTTTACAAGCCAACAAAACACTTAACACCCCCCCTTTTTTTACTATAACTAGTAGTATATGGAACAGATAAAGCTCCATGCAGTACAAATAATTAGGATCACGTCTCCAATCCATACCTAAGATTATGTGTACTCAACATTGATGCCAAGCTAAACCTCTCAAGCTTCGCTGTCGAAAATTTCATGGCATCCATGTCTGGAACACATAAGAAATGGGTTATGATTAGTGACCCAGTCATAATCCTCCATGATATGGTACAATTAAAAATATTAATGTTTGCAACAGTTAAGATATTGTTACAAAGCACAAAAGAACACACATTACATCTGCAAGTTGACTCTCACAGCCTGCAGTGCTGATTTCTGAGTTAAGGACAACAGTTTGTCATAGAAAGGATTAAGTGCATTATGAACCTTAAAGTCTAAATATTACTACTCCCTCCAGGTGAACTTATGTCACGGTGAATTTACCATGCTGCCACATGAAGTGGATGCATATCTGAGTGACAGAAGATCTAAAAGAAACAGAGCAAAGCTGGCAAAAGTGCAGTAGCCAATTTAAAGGAAATCATTGACTCTGGAAAGTTCTAGGTGGTGTGGAATGGCAATGTTACTCTCTGGAAAACTACATACACAGACATTTATAATCTCAGCGTGCTGTACTATGACTTCTTGGCTGTAGCTGGTAATGCCAAACATTGTCAGCATGATTTTACCACTGTGGAGTGTCAAATTAACAAAGCAGGACTCTAGAATGGACAGAAGTGGGCTAACAATGGCCGAACATGAGACCTGTGTTTAGCTGTAGTTGTTAATTCTACATACTTTGGGCATGGGTATGCCACTGTGGAGAATCATAATAGCAAAGCAATAACCTAGACTGATGAGATACAGTTTGATAGTAATTGACAGCAACCAGATCTTATAGGTTCATAGGTTCATACTTAAGTACTAGGCTAGATGCCTTTGTGGGCCATTTTAAGCCTAGCCAATTTCTCTTTTTTTTTGCATTCAAATTAACCTATCCCATTTGGTTATAGAAGGGTCTTACCTATCCCATGGTTAATAATAACATATTACCCCTATTGAGAATAAACGGGATCATTCCATAGATAATTTGAGGGGACCCATGCATGGCACAAAGCATTTTAAGCTACATTTGTCCACTAGTAGTACAGGGGGCAGTCCTGGGGTAAATATTTTGTTTCCCATTCATAGATCTAAGTTGTGCTTGAAAATGGACAGGGATAAATTTTGTTTTATGTGGATGGAGAGTTTGTGCCATAGCAGTTGTATCCTCTGTGAAATGTACCTTTCCCTCCAAACTATTCTGTTTATGTTTTATGTGAGATTTAGATCTCTAGAGTGAGTATTTATGATGCCATTTGACTTGCTGACATGCAGTAAATCCATCAGTAATGGGTTAAAGGATGCCTTCTATGTCATACACAGATCATCTCATAGCAATCTGTAGGATATTGAGTATAGTGACAGGGCTTTGAGTCAGTCCATGTAGGACATGTTGTTTAGGCTAGATAACCCAAGAGTACTGACAGTGTCCTTACAAAAAGTAAGACAGCCAGGAAAGTTGCTAATGGGAAACTTAATTCCATTTTTCTTCTGTTTATTCTATTGTCAAATTTTCCATATGTTGGCAGTTTGCCTTCTTCAATGTTTTATCTATCCAGGACACTATGTTCATAATCTGTGTCCAGTTCCTCTCTGTACAGTCACTATAACACAGAGTGGGAAGGAACCCCACAACACTTTTATCTTTCCATAACAAATACAGTAATACAGTCATAGGTTGTGCATCACACTAATGTATTAAATCAGTCTTGCACTCGTGCCTTTTTCAGCACATGCAGGACTAACGTATTCCTTGCCTTTGCTTTTTTCAATATTCACTATTTTCCCTTGATCTTGGCTTCTTTTTGTAGTTTTTTCCCTTTTCTTCCTCCTCCTCCAAACCAGCTGGCAGGTATTTTGTTTTGACTAATATCTACTCCCACTACTAGCTCAGCTATCACTTCAAGTCCTGGGATTTTCAGTCCTGGTAACCTAAACCATTCCTTGCTGGATGGCTTCCTGACTATATGGTGTTTCTTAATTCTGTCATGGAGATGGGGCTCCTCTGATGCAATGGAAACATTTATGGTGTAGGTTATATTTTATTATACAATGGCCCCTCATTAATATTCAAAAACGTGCATGCTGATTGGTCAGCGTGCATGTGGTAAATCAGAGTTATAGTAATGGAAAATGGAAAAAGGTCCGGTTGCCCACACTTTTTGCATTAATATAACTCTTTTTTTTACAGCAATGGAGAACCCAAGATCTCTGTTGCTGTTTAGACACTGTCTTGCTATGTTAAAGGTGTTTAACATAGAGAGACAGCTTTAAAAAAAGTAACGGAGGTCTTCCTATCTCCGTTGCTTTCTTTAAAGGTGTCCCACTATGTTAAATGGGTTTAACATAGCGAGACAGCTTTAAAAAAAAAGCAACAGAGATTCTCTGTTGCTTTTTTAAAGCTGTCTCGCTATGTTAAACTCCTTTAACATAGCAAGACACTTTGTAAAAAGCAACGGAGAACTCCCATCCAATTGTCAAGGTTCCTTTTGAAGAGGGTCAAGGAGGCGCTCTTCTTGACATGTATGGGCAGTCTATTCCAGAGTATGGGGAGTCTCTGGGTCAGGAACCTATCCCTCCAGCATATTTTGTTCATTGTGATGACAAGGTTTAGATCCCTGGAGCGTGTGGCTCTGAGGGATTGGGATTTCTTTAAGTGGAGCATGTCCAACAGCTCAGAGTTTGACATGGCCTTGTAAGTTAAGCAGAGATCACCTCTGAGTAGACGATATGCCACAGAATATAGCTGGAGTTTTTTAGATGGTCAGCATAGGGCATCTGCTTTAGGTGTGTGATTCTTTTAGTGAGATATTTCTGCGGCCTTTCCAGCTGTTGCAGATGTTTTGTGAGGTACATACCAAATGTGGCATTGTACTCTATAATGGGTCTAATGAGGGATGAGTACAGTGGGACAATGATCTCCTTTTTTCTGGATGAAAAGCCCTTAGTGATGAGGTGTGCCACATAGAAGGATTTCCTGACTGTTGTGGCGATGTGGTTATCGAAGTTGAGGCCACTGTCCACCTGTGTCCCCAAGTCTCTCATCACACTTTTGGTGTTTAGTGTACTGCCATCTATGTGGTAATTCACGGGTACATGGTTTTTCCCAAAGGGGATAACTATACATTTCTTGGCATTAAGCTTGAGCCCATGGCTCTGGCATCAAGCATCTGTTTCTGTAAGGCCCTTTTGTAGAATATCCACATCATTGGAGATTCAGTAATGGCTCCCAGTTTGCAGTCATCTGCGAACTTTGTTAGCCAGAGTCCCTTAGTGTTGGCCTGTACTTCAGAGAAGTAGATGCCAAACAAGAGCGGTCCCAGGACTGAACCCTGAGGTACTCCACTTGTCACTTGCTGGAGCTGAATTTGGAGTCGGCTATTTTTATAGTCTGGGTTCTGTCAGTAAGCCAGATAGCAACCCATCGAGTGAAGTAGGAATTTATGCCCAGCTTAGTAAGTTTATCTATGATTCCAGAGTGGGGAATGGTGTCAAAGGCCTTGCTGAGGTCCAGATAGGCTGTATGGACTGCCTTACCTTTGTCCACCACTCTGGTGACTGATTTGAAGAAGTCAATCAGGTTCAGAAGACAAGATCGGCCCTTCACAAACCCAAACTGCGTGGGGTCCAGTATTTGAAGGTTGCCAATGTCTTTGTTTATAAGTTCCATGATAATGCGTTCCATGCTCTTGCAGATCAGGCTCATCAGACTGAAGGGATGGTAGTTCCCGGGATCAAAGTTGGATCCTCCCTTGTGGAGTGGATAACTGTAGCTGTACGCCACTCAATGAGCATGAAGTTTGAGGTGAGGCTATGATTAAACATGACATTTAGGTGAGGTGCCAGGTCATTTTGTAGTTCATGTAGTACACAGCCCGAGATGTCATCTGGTCCCATGGATGCTATATTCTTAGCTTTGGAGAGTGTGGTTTCTACCTGTGTGGCCGTGCTTACCAAAATTTGGCAATGTTTTGGTATTGAGATGGGCCCTTTAGCGGGGTGAGAGGGGGGTGAAGTTGGCACTAAATCGATCTGCCAGGATATTGGCAATATCCTCGGGATCAGTATATTTAATGCCATTCTGTTGCAGCTTAGAGCAGATCTGAGCACTGGCATTTAAATTCTTGACATAAATATAGAATGCCTAGTGTTTGTCTTTGGAATCTTTGGCAATTTTATTTTCGTAACTAGCTTTGGAGGATTTTATGAGGGATCTCAGCTTCTTACTGAGGCTAGTAAGGGAGTATTTTGCATCCTGGGATTATCCTCTTTTCTACAGCAGTTTATTCCTTCTGTTGCATTGTTTGTTTATGGCACGGGACCACCAGATTGGCTTCCTTTTTTTGGAGGAGAGCATCTTGGTTCTATTTGGGATGGCACGATTCATGCACGAGTGGATGTTCTTGTACAGTGTCTTAGTGTAGTATTCAGCAGTTGATCTTTCAGCTCCCGTCTGCATGGGTGTCATGAAGTTTGTCACTTCTGACTTGAGTAGCATGAATTTGGCTTTGGAGAAGTTTTTTATGGAGGTTTCCTTACTAGACGGTGGGGGTGGTTTGTGGATGTCAAGGGTGTGGAGCATCTATCTCCCATGTTGGTAATGACCAGGTCTAGGATATTTGAGCCCCTGGTGAGACAATGGATTAGTTGATCCAGGGCGTTGGAATTTATAAATTCCAAGAACCGCTGGGAAAAGGTGTTGGTACCTGAGTAGTTTTCCCAGTTAATGGCGGGGTAGTTGAAATCACCCAGTATTAGGGTGTTTGGTTGTATCTTAATATTTTCCAGTATGTTTAGAAAGGTGTAGTGAGAATCTTGGGGCATGGTGGGGGATCTGTAGCAAGCTATAATTTGGATTGTAGTCTTACCTAGTGTTAGTTTCACCTGGAGAATTTCAGATGCGTTGTGTTGGGCACCTAGCCTGGAGGTGTGGATATCCTTGGTGAATAGTGACATACATTTGAGTTTCAAAGTTCATATCCTTCAGAGAAAATGCAGGTGAACACACATTATTCTAACTACTTTCTAGGTTTGTAAGAGGAAGAGTCACCTTTTCAGTATGGACGACAGGCAGAACCAAATCTTTTATTCTGCCACTGTCATTTCCTGGACAGTAATGGCAGGTTTGTCTACCTAGTGTGAGACCCAACCTTAACAACTCAAGCAGGAGGTGCTTAAAATTTGTTAAAGACGCGTATCATGCCACTCATCACTTAATTGATTTTTTTTTCCAAATATCAGAGCATAATCACTCTGCTCGATGCACTACATAAAAGATTATGATCAGGTTTCTAATCATATAACTGTTTATTATGTGTTTAAGACATGGATGCCACAAAATCTCTCCCTAAAGGTGAATTCTGTCATCCATGTCAAGAACACATAATTAAGAGTTATGATGGGTGACCTGATCATAATTCTTTGTAGTGCATGGAGTTTTATCTGCTCCATGTACTACTATTCACAGAAAAAAAAGAAAAAGAAATGCCAAGTGTTTTGATGGGTTTCAAAGCTATAAAGCACTTAGGGGGCACTATTAAAAGGCAGTGTAACACTTTCTGTTACATTTACACATACCATTTGTGGCTCTCAACACTCCAGATTTCCACAGAATGTTCAGATTTTTGCCTCATTTGTTTGGTCTGTTCCTCATGAAGTCCATGGTTGACAAATTGATTGAAGTCCCTGAATAGTGACATACATTTGAGTTTCAGAGTTAGTAGGTTTTAAAAAAAAAAAACTTTTCCAGCGAACACATCCTGTTATTCCAGCTACTTTTCTAAGTTTGTAAGAGGAAGGGACACATTATCCCTTCAGACAGCAGTACTGCTGCTGTCATTTATGATATGTACTGGCAGATTCGACTATCTAGCACTAGACCTGACCTTAACAATTTAAGCAAGGTGGACTTAACAATTGTTAAGGTGAGGTCTCACACCACTTTAACACTTAACTGATTTGTCTTTTTCTGAATTTCAGAGCATAATAATTGGTTATATAAGTGCATCTCTCACAGGTTGTAGTGTTGGGTGGTATGAGGAGAGGGTTGTCTGTGTACATGAGGCAATTGCTGCATTGCCCCAAGATGCCCAGATTCATCAGGTAGACAGGAGAAAACACCGGGAGCTGACCCTTAGACATGCCTGGATAGGTGCTTATTTATTAAGTACTAAAAACTGTTTTCCTCTAGACAAGTGAGAAAAGTTGAGTGTTGTAGTAATTTGTAGCTTATTTAGTGCTTACAATGAGTGAGCTCAAAGAAACAGATTTGAGTCCTGAAACTAGAAAACTGGCTCGTTCTAAGAAACAAAATTAAGCTAGAAGGCTTCCATCAAACACAGAAAGGCTTGGGAGCTCAGAAGCTTACAAACAGTCCTGGATACTGCAAATCTGTATCTGGACTAGACAACTTATAGGAAAGGCAGGAAACAAGCTTAAAAATATATATATTTTTTTGTAAAGTGGAAAGGAGGAGCAGAAGCTGACTGGGTTGGCTTTCTCAAATGTTCTCCCTGGAATAGGTAGAATGAGGTAATGACACTAGACTGGGAGGAATGTCCCAGATCAAATTTACAGTAGGGGCAGGCAACTGCAAAGCCACCATGTATAAAAACAGGATACCAAGAGGGACGGAGGGTGGGAAACAAAAATCAGAAGAAACAAACCCAACCAGATGCTTAACAATTGTAGAAAATTCTACTTAATACCTCACACACAGTGAGTAAAATAAAAGTGCTATAAATAACTCAGAAATAAGCAAAAAACAGGATACTTAATGTTCTATATCTCAGATTCGTTAGCTCAGATCCCTTTCTCCGACTTCCTCCGGTTAGCTCAGTGTGAAATGGCAGAAACAGTCACAAGTTAACTTCTAAATAACAAAGTTGAAACCTGAAACAACTTTAAAAAAAGCTTGAAAGAACCAATGAGGTGTTTATTCCAAGGTGTAGTCCATGCAACCCCAGTCAGCCAATGACCACAAACAATTCACTCTCACTGAAATGCTTTACTGGCCTTGGCTAAGCTATGATGACCAGGGAAATGTGTTCAGACACACAGCCTCTAATAACAAACAGCTAGGCCCAACACACAAACCTGAGTATGGACAATGCTACACTACCAACACTACTTAAGCAGAAAAAACTGCAGAAATGTTTAAATAGGTAAAGGATCAAGGAGACTCTAGAGCATGCTTTTAAATGCAAACAAGTTATATGATACACTCCTAGCAGGAAATCAGAACAAACAAACCCAACTAGATGCTTAACAATTGTAGAAAAATCTACTTAATACCTCAAACACAGTGAGTAAAATAAAAGTGCTATAAATAAATCAGAAATCAGCAAAAAACAGGATACTGAATGTTATATATCTCAGATTCGTTAGCTCAGAGCCCTTCCTCCGACTTCCTCCAATTAGCTCAGTGTGAAAATCTCTTGTGTTTATGAGGTGAAGACCTTAAACCATTATGCCAAACCCACCCCTAAGAACCAATGTCCACACCTTGTGTTAGTGAGATAAACACCTTAACCATTATACCAACCCCAACCCTTCTCCTTTCATCATCTTCTGTCAATTGTAGTTCAGAAATCCTACTTAGCACAGTTAATAGTCAAAGGTGTTTCATCCAAATCTAAAGAGATTATTGCTCCCATTTATTTGACACTGGTAAGACCTGTTATAAAGTACAATGTGCCATTTGATGTGCATCTTGCTTGATATATCAACAAGCTCAGAAAGCCCCAAATTCAAAAACCCCAAACAAAAAACATCACTGGTTTTACAAACCTTACAATGCCATTAAAAACAGCATGACATGGGAAGAGATGCATTCATAATCAGTGACTCCCCGCCTCTCTGAAATAAACTTCTTTTTGTGGTTTAAACAATGTCATTCAATATTTTTCTTAGACTAAACCTAGATGACTGGATTGGTGCTCTGAAGTTTATTCCAGGACTGTTTTCTCCCTCCTTACAGCTTAAGGGTAGGTATTGGCAAATAGTACATGGTCTTTGGACTAAATGGACTTGAAACTCCTATTAAACCTATAAATCCTATTAGTTTGCTAGTTTTATTAGTTGGTAAATCATGAACTAGGTTTATCCACAAAGAAACATTTTGATCACTTGCCAGGAAAACAATAGAGTACAGAGTATAGCAGTATCTTTTTGCAATAGTAGTACAAATGAACACGCAAATTACAGAAAACAATAGTAAGTACAACATTTTACAATCTCATATATCTTTGGACTGCTAATAGCACATAAAGTGATTACAGTAACACATAATAGTCATTTGTGAAGACTGTCATTATACTACAGTTTAGATGAAAAAGATTATGGTTATGAGTTGCTAATGAGGTTTATTCTGTAGGCCAGTGTACTTAGGGTCCCCTTGAAAAACAACATTTCTGTCTTTTTTTAATTTCTCCAAGTCTTTTGGGTTTCTAATACCATGGCAGGAATGGACTCCATTTTTACGTCAAAGTACAATTAAACTTCATGAAATTAATATTGTTTCAATTTTTTACGTCAGGTAGAAGTGCTCTTCACAGCACCCGCAGTGTGCCTAGTAATGACTCCTTCTGCAATTCATACAGGGTTACATGCATTGGTAATATATCTAAATATGATTGTAGACTCCTTTTTATAAGACCCGTTGCTCCTACTACTATTGGAACTGTCTGGCTATCTTTCTTCCACATTGCTCTCATCTCTGCCTGCAAATCCTGATATCTTATGACTTTGTGCCTCGCTGTACACAAGACAATGTAGTCAATGGGTGTGGCGCTTTCAATGATCAATGCTACTTTTGTCTTCTTTTCATGGACCACTATATCCGGTTTTCTATCATCTGTCTTTTGAACTGTTGGTAAAGCGTGGTCCCATGTGATGCAGACTTCATCATTTTCTATGATGCTTTGTGGCTTATGTTTGAAGTGTTTTTCAGCCAATTAAATTCCATAATGTTTGCACAATCCCCAGTGCAACAGTCTTGACCTATTATTATGCCTTTCAGTATACAGTCCTTCTGCCATTTGTATATCACAATCAGCAATGAGGTGTGCAACGGTTTCCAATTCTGTTTTACAAAACCTACATTTGTCTGTTTCTCCCACATGTTCAATGGACTTTGTAAACCAATGTGTAAGTAGCCCACTATCTTGGACCACCAATATTAACCTTTCATATCTTCATTTAAATTTGCCTCTCCTTAACCATTCCTGTGTTCAATCCTGATCAACATGAGGTTCTTCCAGAAGTTTTATATACTTGTAGCTATATTTATGCATTTTCCACATCTTGCCTTCTCATCAGTTCTTTCACCTTATATTCTTTCTATTGTTTTTTGGCACATTCAGTTGCTGCCTGATTTTTATCCACTTCTGGTTTGATTTCCATTCCTGCTTGACACTGATATGCTTCTGCTAGATTAAGCAGAGACCTTAGATTTAGTCTCCTCATGTTTCAAAACTTTCACTATGTTTGGGTCTTGTGAGGTCAGCAGATATGTGTGCAGTCCCACGATTGCAGAGCTATACATGTAATCAGTTTCAAGGAGGCCCATCCCTCCTTCGGAATGGGGAATATATAATCTTTGTATGCAGTGATTTTTATAAACCATTTGGTGAACATGAAGCATCCCTCTTCTTTTCCTGTCTAATCTTTCTAACATGTTTAGGGGCCAGTCAGTCACTCCAAAACTGTAAGTTAGAACAGGAAGAGCTAATTGGTTTATAGCTACAATTTTGTTCCTAGATGTCAATGCTGTTTTCAGGATTAATTTAAGTCTTTTAAAGTATTCCTTACTAAGTTTTATTCACATTTGTTCATGTTTTATTTTTGATCCTTCATCAGTTACCAAATATTTATACACTCCCTCTTGCTCAAGCTCTTTTATATCACATTCCTGTAACTGATATTTTCTTGGTGCTGCAGCCTTCCTGCTTTAAAGGTTGCTTTTACACATTTATCAAGACCAAATGACACTCTTACATCATCTGAAAAAGTTTTGACAGCGTGTAGTTGTGCTTTCAGTTCTTTAACATAGCGAGACACTTTGTAAAAAGCAAAGGAGAACTTGCTTTCTCCGTTGCTTTTTTCAAAACTGTCTCACTATGTTAAATGGGTTTAACATAGCGAGACAGCTTTAAAAAAGCAACGGAGATGCTTTATTGCTTTTTTTAAAGCTGCCTCACTATGTTAAACTCCTTCAACATAGCAAGACAGTTTGTAAAAAGCAACGGAGATCTTGCTTTCTCCATTGCTTTTGCTCACAGTTCTGATGTACTGCGTAAGCATACGCATGCGCAGTACATCAGAACTGCAGCAGAATACCAGACAGCTGCGGAAGGAGGTATTATACAATGCCATTATTTAAGAAAAATAATAATTTTTTTTCTTAAATAATGTCATTGTATAATAGCAATAACCCACTTCTGGGTATGGGTAATGCTGGATTTACCCTCAGTTGTCTTTGTTTGGCCACTCGGGCTTCACCCTCATGACGAAACCACACCAACTATGGGTATATCCAGCATTACCCACACCCAGGTGTGGGTTATTGCTATATAATCTCATGAGGGGATGATGTACTTTTACACAATTACTCTTTGTGGAAACAGAAAAACTCCCTAGGCAGAAAATAGAAGTTGAAGTTATGGAGTGACTGTGAAGTGAAGGATTTGGTGTAGAAGGTCAAACACAGGTTACATCACAGCATGATGGAATGAGCCCCCAAAATAAGGAGAAACAGGAAGATCAGGAAACATCTGAAGATGAAATATGGACATGGAAAGAAAAAAAAGATATTTAATATAGTGTAATATCTATGCAAAGGGAAAAAAAAAACTAATCAATACAAAAAGAGCAACACCAAAGATATTTGAAGAGAAATACAGGCAAAGGAATCCAGACACAGAAAACTTTACAGTGCAAAAAATAAGAAGACAAGAGGAAAATTAGAAAATGAGATTATTAATGGAGACGTTAAAGAAACAGAAACTGAAGTTATGGAATACTTGTGAAGTAAAGGATTCAGTGTAGAAAATGTAATTCAGAAAGCACCACAACAGGACAGAGCAATGGAACTAAGGGGAAACCAGTGGAAGAGGAAGCAATTGGTCAAGTGCTGTATAAAGATGTTTTGGAGCCTTCCACAGGAAACCAGTATAAACATTCACTTGAAGCTGGAGAGCAAGGGAAGGAACAGGAAACTGTGGACTCTGACGCAGTCAATGTTGAGGAGTGATAGGTCAGTGAGTTCCCTTACGACACAGCAATGGATGGCACAGGCTAAAATTGAAGAGAATGTGCCACAAGAAGATGCTATAGAACATTCTATGGAATGCCCACAGTAAATGAAAAAGAAAAAATGTGCCCTCAGTTTAGAAGAAAATGAGTGTAAGAGAAGAGTTGCTTGATTTAATAGAGATAGACATATTAAGATCAATGAAAGAATTAGACTGCAATAGGTCAATAAAACCCAAAAAGTCATATGTTTGATAAAACAAATGAACACAGCAAGTAGGACTGTCCATAGAGACCCATACAATATAATAGAAGTAAACAAGATATATTACTGTGCAGCTAAATCAATAACTGATAAAGTTCTACCACAAGAACATAGGGTAGTGAGGGAAAGGAAGGGGAGAAATTGAATACCATCATGGGAGTATTGAATAAAGAAAACTATAAAGCAATTAAGGCAAGAAATGTCACTGTTAGAAGAGTATAGAAGAGGGAACATATCAGCAAAAATACTCTGAACGATAGACGTGATAAAAGCAATGCATGGTATTAGAACAGATCTGGATCTATCATGCACTATCGCAAATAACAAACTAAAAATCTCAGCACATGCAGATAAATATAAAGGAAAAGTACAAAATAAGCAATTTATTGATGACCCAAAAATGTTTTATAGAGAACTGGGAAACAAGGTAAAAGGAAATGAAAGACCACCAAAAAAGAACCAATAGATATATTTTAGAGAAGTATTTATGAAGATCCTGTGGAACACAACAAAGATGCTAAATGGATAGAAGAAAGAATAAGAAGTTTAAAGGTACAGGATATGAAACGGGATGAAGTAATAGCCAGAAAAACTGAAACAAAGTTAAGAAAAGCCTCTAATTGGAAAACCACAGGCCCAGCTGCAGTATCTAACTTCTGGTTAAAAGTATTGACATCTTTGCACGAAGAGTTAGCCATGAGTAAGAACTATTTATATGTGCATCTTGGACAGACACCATCCTGGCTAACAATAGGAAAAACAATGCTCTTATTTAAGAGTGAACCTGCAAGCCACACTAAAAATGATAGACCAATAACTTGCCTTCTGATGACATATAAACTTAGAAGAAAACTCAGTTATGGCAACAGAACAAAAGGGCAATAAAAAGGTCATATGGAAATAAGGATAATTTGTTGTTATATTAAGTCATAGTGGAGAACTGTAAAAAGCGGAAGAATCTAAGCATGGCATGGATTGACTACAAAAAAAAGCATTTGATAGTATCACACATTCATGGATAAAAGAGTGCTTAAAAATGTATAAGATGCACCCTACACTGATCGACTACATTACAGTGACCATGAAACAGTGGCAGATCACTTTGCAATTAAGCCATGATTAAGGACAAATTATTATCCCTGGGATAAAAATTCAAATGAGGATATTCCATGGTGACTCTGTCACTGCTGCTATTCTGTCTTGCCCTTAACCTATTATAGGTTCATAGGCTGGTACTAGGCTATCAGCCCTAGGGCCTATACAAGCCTATCCATAACAATTCCCTGGATATTTCTTCCCACAATATTTACTTCCCTGGACCCATGTCTAGCAAGGTGACTGACGTGATCCCCGAGGTGAATTTCCTATCTCCCATCCAATCGTCAAGGTTCCTTTTGAAGAGGGTCAAGGAGGCCCTCTTCTTGACATGTATGGGCAGTCTATTCCAGAGTATGGGGAGTCTCTGGGTCAGGAACCTATCCCTCCAGCATGTTTTGCTCATTGTGATGACAAGGTTTAGATCCCTGGAGCGTGTGGCTCTGAGGGACTGGGATTTCTTTAAGTGGAGCATGTCCAACAGCTCAGGGTTTGACATGGCCTTGTAAGTTAAGCAGAGATCACCTCTGAGTAGACGATATGCCACAGAATATAGCTGGAGTTTTTTAGACGGTCAGCATAGGGCATCTGCTTTAGGCGTGTGATTCTTTTAGTGAGATATTTCTGCGGCCTTTCCAGCTGTTGCAGATGTCTTGTGAGGTACATACCAAATGTGGCATTGTACTCTATAACGGGTCTAATGAGGGATGAGTACAGTGGGACAATGACCTCCTTTTTTCTGGATGAAAAGCCCTTAGTGATGAGGTGTGCCACATAGAAGGATTTCCTGACTGTTGTGGCGATGTGGTTCTCGAAGGTGAGATCACTGTCCACCTGTGTCCCCAAGTCTCTCATCACACTTTCGGTGTTTAGTGTACTGCCATTTATGTGGTAATTCATGGGTACATGTTTTTTCCCAAAGGGGATAACTATACATTTCTTGGCATTAAGCTTGAGCCCATGGCTCTGGCATCAAGCATCTGTTTCTGTAAGGCCCTTTTGTAGAATATCCACATAATTTGGGGATTCAGTAATGGCTCCCAGTTTGCAGTCATCTGCGAACTTTGTTAGCCAGAGTCCCTTAGTGTTGGCCTGCACTTCAGAAAAGTAGATGCCAAACAAGAGCGGTCCCAGGACTGAACCCTGAGGTACTCCACTTGTCACTTGCTGGAGCTGGATTTGGAGTCGGCTATTTTTATAGTCTGGGTTCTGTCTGTAAGCCAGATAGCAACCCATCGAGTGAAGTAGGAATTTATGCCCAGCTTAGTAAGTTTATCAATGATTCCAGAGTGGGGGTTGGTGTCAAAGGCCTTGCCGAGGTCCAGATAGGCTGTATGGACTGCCTTACCTTCGTCCACCACTCTGGTGATTGATTTGAAAAAGTCAATCAGGTTCAGAAGACAAGATCGGCCCTTCACAAACCCAAACTGCATGGGGTCCAGTATTTGAAGTTTGCCAATGTCTTTGTTTATAAGTTCCATGATAATGCGTTCCATGCTCTTGCAGATCAGGCTCATCAGACTGAAGGGACGGTAGTTCCCGAGATCAAAGTTGGATCCTCCCTTGTGGAGTGGGATAACTGTAGCTGTACGCCACTCAGTGGGCATGAAGTCTGAGGTGAGGCTATGATTAAACATGACATTTAGGTGAGGTGCCAGTTCATTTTGTAGTTCATGTAGTACACAGCCCGGGATGTCATCTGGTCCCATGGATGCTATATTCTTAGCTTTGGAGAGTGTGGTTTCTACCTGTGTGGCCATGCTTACCAGAATTTGGCAATGTTTTGGTATTGAGATGGGCCCTTTAGGGGATGAGAGGGGGGTGAAGTTGGCACTAAATTGATCTGCCAGGATATTGGCAATATCCTTGGGATCAATATATTTAATGCCATTCTGTTATAGCTTAGAGCAGATCTGAGCATTGGCATTTAAATTCTTGACATAAATATACAATGCCTAGTGTTTTTTGTTTGGAATCTTTGGCAATTTTATTTTCGTAACTAGCTTTGGAGGATTTTATGAGGGATCTCAGCTTCTTACTGAGGCTAGTAAGGGAGTTTTTTGCATCCTGGGATTATCTTCTTTTCTACAACAGTTTCTTCCTTCTGTTGCATAGTTTGTTTATGGCACGAGACCACCAGATTGGCTTCCTTTTTTTGGAGGAGAGCATCTTGGTTCTATTTGGGATGTCATGATTCATGCACGAGTGGATGTGCTTGTACAGTGTCTTAGTGTAGGATTCAGCAGTTGATCTTTCAGTTCCCGTCTGCATGGGTGTCTTGAAGTTTGTCATTTCTGACTTGAGTAGCATGAAGTTGGCTTTGGAGCAGTTTTTTACGGAGGTTTCCTTACTAGACGGTGGGGGTGGTTTGTGGATGTCAAGGGTGTGGAGCATCTATCTCCCATGTTGGTAATGACCAGGTCTAGGATATTGGAGCCCCTGGTGAGACAATGGATTAGTTGATCCAGGGCATTGGAATTTATAAATTCCAAGAACCGCTGGGAAAAGGTGTTGGTACCCGAGTAGTTTTCCCAGTTAATGGCAGGGTAGTTGAAATCACCCAGTATTAGGGTGTTTGGTTGTATCTTAATATTTTCCAGTATGTTTAGAAAGGTGTAGTGAGAATCTTGGGGCATGGTGGGGGATCTGTAGCAAGCTACAATTTGGATTGCAGTCTTACCTAGTGTTAGTTGCACCTGGAGAATTTCAGATGCGTTGTGTTGGGCACCTAGCCTGGAGGTGTGGATATCCTTGGTGAACAGTGACATACATTTGAGTTTCAAAGTTCATATCCTTCAGAGAAAATGCAGTTGAACACACATGTTATTCTAACTACTTTCTAGGTTTGTAAGAGGAAGGGTCACCTTTTCAGTATGGACGACAGGCAGAACCAAATCTATTATTCTGCCACTGTCATTTCCTGGACAGTAATGGCAGGTTTGTCTACCTAGTGTGAGACTCAACCTTAACAACTCAAGCAGGAGGTGCTTAAAATTTGTTAAAGACACGTATCATGCCACTCATCACTTAATTGATTTTTTTTTTCCAAATATCAGAGCATAATCACTCTGCTCGATGCACTACATAAAAGATTATGATCAGGTTGCTAATCATATAACTGTTTATCATGTGTTTAAGACATGGATGCCACAAAATCTCTCCCTCAAGGTGAATTCTGTCATCCATGTCAAGAACACATAATTAAGAGTTATGATGGGTGACCTGATCATAATTCTTTGTAGTGCATGGAGTTTTATCTGCTCCATGTACTACTATTCACAGAAAAAAAAAAGAAAAAGAAATGCCGAGTGTTTTGATGGGTTTCAAAGCTATAAAGCACTTAGGGGGCACTATTAAAAGGCAGTGTAACACTTTCTGTTACATTTACACATACCATTTGTGGCTCTCAACACTCCAGATTTCCACAGAATGTTCAGATTTTTGCCTCATTTGTTTGGTCTGTTCCTCATGAAGTCCATGGTTGACAAATTGATTGAAGTCCCTGAATAGTAACATACATTTGAGTTTCAGAGTTAGTAGGTTTTAGAAAAAAAAAACTTTTCCAGCGAACACATCCTGCCATTCCAGCTACTTTTCTAAGTTTGTAAGAGGAAGGGACACATTATCCCTTCAGACAGCAGTACTGCTGCTGTCATTTATGATATGTACTGGCAGATATGACTATCTAGCACTAGACCTGATCTTAACAATTTAAGCAAGGTGGACTTAATTGTTAAGGTCAGGTCTCACCCCACTTTAACACTTAACTGATTTGTCTTTTTCTGAATTTCAGAGCATAATAATTGGTTATATAAGTGCATCTCTCACAGGTTGTAGTGTTGGGTGGTATGAGGAGAGGGTTGTCTGTGTACATGAGGCAATTGCTGCATTGCCCCAAGATGCCCAGATTCATCAGGTAGACAGGAGAAAACACCGGGAGCTGACCCTTAGACATGCCTGGATAGGTGCTTATTTATTAAGTTCTAAAAACTGTTTTCCTCTAGACAAGTGAGAAAAGTTGAGTGTCGTAGTAATTTGTAGCTTATTTAGTGCTTACAATGAGTTCTGAGCTCAAAGAAACAGATTTGAGTGCTGAAACTAGAAAACTGGCTAGTTCTAAGAAACAAAATTAAGCTAGAAGGCTTCCCTCCAACACAGAAAGGCTTGGGGGCTCAGAAGCTTACAAACAGTCCTGGATACTGCAAATCTGTATCTGGACTAGACAACTTATAGGAAAGGCAGGAAACAAGCTTAAAAATATATATATTTTTTTGTAAAGTGGAAAGGAGGAGCAGAAGCTGACTGGGTTGGCTTTCTCAAATGTTCTCCCTGGAATAGGTAGAATGAGGTAATGACACTAGACTGGGAGGAATGTCCCAGATCAAATTTACAGTAGGGATAGGCAACTGCAAAGCCACCACGTACAAAAATAGGATACCAAGAGGGGCGGAGGGTGGGAAACAAAAATCAGAAGAAACAAACCCAACCAGATGCTTAACAATTGTAGAAAATTCTACTTAATACCTCACACACAGTGAGTAAAATAAAAGTGCTATAAATAACTCAGAAATAAGCAAAAACAGGATACTTAATGTTCTATATCTCAGATTTGTTAGCTCAGATCCCTTACTCCGACTTTATCCAGTTAGCTCAGTGTGAAATGGCAGAAACAGTCACAAGTTAACTTCTAAATAACAAAGTTGAAACCTGAAAGAACTTTAAAAAAAGCTTGAAAGAACCAATGAGGTGCTTATTCCAAGGTGTAGTCCATGCAACCCCAGTCAGCCAATGACCACAAACAATTCACTCTCACTTAAATGCTATACTGGCCTTGGCTAAGCTATGATGACCAGGGAAATGTGTTCAGACACACAGCCTCTAATAACAAACAGCTAGGCCCAACACACAAACCTGAGTATGGACAATGCTACACTACCAACACTACTTAAGCAGAAAAAACTGCAGAAATGTTTAAACAGGTAAAGGATCAAGGAGACTCTAGAGCATGCTTTCAAATGCAAACAAGTTATATGATACACTCCTAGCAGAAGAACAAACAAACCCAACCAGATGCTTAACAATTGTAGAAAAATCTACTTAATGCCTCACACACAGTGAGTAAAATAAAAGTGCTATAAATAACTCAGAAATAAGCAAAAAAAAACAGGATACTGAATGTTATATATCTCAGATTCATTAGCTCAGAGCCCTTCCTCCGACTTCCTCCAATTAGCTCAGTGTGAAAATCTCTTGTGTTTATGAGGTGAAGACCTTAAACCATTATGCCAAACCCACCCCTAAGAACCAATGTCCACACCTTGTGTTAGTGAGATAAACACCTTAACCATTATACCAACCCCAACCCTTCTCCTTTCATCATCTTCTGTCAATTGTAGTTCAGAAATCCTACTTAGCACAGTTAATAGTCAAAGGTGTTTCATCCAAATCTAAAGAGATTATTGCTCCCATTTATTTGACACTGGTAAGACCTGTTATAAAGTACAATGTGCCATTTGATGTGCATCTTGCTTGATATATCAACAAGCTCAAAGAGCCCCAAATTCAAAACCCCCATACAAAAAACATCACTGGTTTTACAAACCTTACCATGCCATTAAAAACTGCATGACATGGGAAGAGATGCATTCATAATCAGTGCCTCCCCGCCTCTCTGAAATAAACTTATTTTGTGGTTTAAACAATGTCATTCAATATTTTTCTTAGACTAAACCTAGATGACTGGATGGGTGCTCTGAAGTTTATTCCAGGACTGTTTTCTCCCTCCTTAAGAGGAGAGTTACAGCTTAAGGGTAGGTATTGGCAAATAGTACATGGTCTTTGGACTAAATGGGCTTGAAACTCCTATTAAACCTATAAATCCTATTAGTTTGCTAGTTTTATTAATTGGTAAATCATGAACTAGGTTTATCCACAAAGAAACATTTTGATCACATGCCAGGAAAACAATAGAGTACAGAGTATAGCAGTATCTTTTTGCAATAGTAGTACAAATGAACACGCAAATTACAGAAAACAATAGTAAGTACAACATTTTACAATCTCATATATCTTTGGACTGCTAATAGCATATAAAGTGATTACAGTAACACATAATAGTCATTTGTGAAGACTGTCATTATACTACAATTTAGATGAAAAAGATTATGGTTATGGGTTGCTAATGAGGTTTATTCTGTAGGCCAGTGTACTTAGGGTCCCCTTGAAAAACAATATTTCTGTCTTTTTTTAATTTCTCCAAGTCTTTTGGGTTTCTAATACCATGGCAGGAATGGACTCCATTCCTAAGTCAAAGTACAATTAAACTTCATGAAATTAATATTGTTTCAATTTTTTACGTCAGGTAGAAGTGCTCTTCACAGCACCCGCAGTGTGCCTAGTAATGACTCCTTCTGCAATTCATACAGGGTTACATGCATTGGTAATATATCTAAATATGATTGTAGACTCCTTTTTATAAGACCCGTTGCTCCTACTACTATTGGAACTGTCTGGGTATCTTTCTTCCACATTGCTCTCATCTCTGCCTGCAAATCCTGATATCTTATAACTTTGTGCCTCGCTGTACACAAGACACTGTAGTCAATGGGTGTGGCGCTTTCAGTGATTAATGCTACTTTTGTCTTCTTTTCATGGACCACTATATCCGGTTTTCTATCATCTGTCTTTTGAACTGTTGGTAAAGGGTGGTCCCATGTGATGCAGACTTCATCATTTTCTATGATGCTTTGTGGCTTATGTTTGAAGCGTTTTTTCAGCCAATTCAATACCATAATGTTTGCACAATCCCCAGGGCAACAGTCTTGCCCTATTATTATGCCTTTCAGTATACAGTCCTTCTGCCATTTGTATATCACAATCAGCAATGAGGTGTGCAACTGTTTCCAATTCTGTTTTACAAAACCTACATTTGTCTGTTTCTCCCACATGTTCAATGGACTTTGTAAACCAATGTGTAAGTAGCCCACTATCTTGGACCACCAATATTAACCCTTCATATCTTCATTTAAATTTGCCTCTCCTTAACCATTCCTGTGTTCAATCCTGATCAACATGAGGTTCTTCCAGAAGTTTTATATACTTGCAGCTATATTTATGCATTTTCCACGTCTTGCCTTCTCATCAGTTCTTTCGCCTTATATTCTTTCTATTGTTTTTTGGCACATTCAGTTGCTGCCTGATTTTTATCTACTTCTGGTTTGATTTCCATTCCTGCTTGACACTGATATGCTTCTGCTAGATTAAGCAGAGACCTTAGATTTAGTCTCCTCATGTTTCAAAACTTTCACTATGTTTGGGTCTTGTGAGGTCAGCAGATATGTGTCAGTCCCACGATTGCAGAGCTATACATGTAATCAGTTTCAAGGAGGCCCATCCCTCCTTCGGAATGGGGACTATATCATCTTTGTATCCAGTGATTTTTATAAATCATTTGGTGAACATGAAGCATCCCTCTTCTTTTCCTGTCTAATCTTTCTAACATGTTTTGGGGCAAGTCAGTCACTCCAAAACTGTAAGTTAGAACAGGAAGAGCTAATTGGTTTATAGCTACAATTTTGTTCCTAGATGTCAATGCTGTTTTCAGGATTAATTTAAGTCTTCTAAAGTATTCCTTACTAAGTTTTATTCACATTTGTTCATGTTTTATTTTTGATACTTCATCAGTTACCAAATATTTATACACTCCCTCTTGCTCAAGCTCTTTTATATCACATTCCTGTAACTGATATTTTCTTGGTGCTGCAGCCTTCCTGCTTTAAAGGTTGCTTTTACACATTTATCAAGACCAAATGACACTCTTCCATCATCTGAAAAAGTTTTGACAGTGTGTAGTTGTGCTTTCAGTTCTTTAACATAGCGAGACACTTTGTAAAAAGCAAAGGAGAACTTGCTTTCTCCGTTGCTTTTTTCAAAAATGTCTCACTATGTTAAATGGGTTTAACATAGCGAGACAGCTTTAAAAAAGCAACGGAGATGCTTTATTGCTTTTTTTAAAGCTGCCTCGCTATGTTAAACTCATTCAACATAGCAAGACAGTTTGTAAAAAGCAGCGGAGATCTTGCTTTCTCCATTGCTTTTGCCCACAGCTCTGATGTACTGCGTAAGCATACACATGTGCAGTACATCAGAACTGCCGCAGGATACCAGACAGCTGCGGATGGAGGCATTATACAACGCCATTATTTAAGAAAAATAATAATTTTTTTTCTTAAATAATGTCATTGTATAATAGCAATAACCCACTTCTGGGCATGGGTAATGCTGGATTTACCCACAGTTGTCTTTGTTTGGCCACTCGGGCTTCGCCCTCATGACCAAACCACACCAACTGTGGGTAAATCCAGCATTACCCACACCCAGGCATGGGTTATTGCTATATAATCTCATGAGGGGATGATGTACTTTTACACAATTACTCTTTGTGGAAACAGAAAAACTCCCTAGGCAGAAAATAGAAGTTGAAGTTATGGAGTGACTGTGAAGTGAAGGATTTGGTGTAGAAGGTCAAACACAGGTTACATCACAACATGATGGAATGAGCCCCCAAAGTAAGGAGAAACAGGAAGATCAGGAAACATCTGAAGATGAAATATGGACATGGAAAGAAAAAAAAGATATTTAATATGGTGTAATATCTATGCAAAGGGGAAAAAAAACTAATCAATACAAAAAGAGCAACACCAAAGATATTTGAAGAGAAATACAGGCAAAGGAATCCAGACACAGAAAACTTTACAGTGCAAAAAATAAGAAGACAAGAGGAAAATTAGAAAATGAGATTATTAATGGAGACGTTAAAGAAACAGAAACTGAAGTTATGGAATACTTATGAAGTAAAGGATTCAGTGTAGAAAATGTAATTCAGAAAGCACCACAACAGGGCAGAGCAATGGAACTAAGGGGAAACCAGTGGAAGAGGAAGCGATTGGTCAAGTGCTGTATAAAGATGTTTTGGAGCCTTCCACAGGAAACCAGTATAAACATTCACTTGAAGCTGGAGAGCAAGGGAAGGAACAGGAAACTGTGCAAACTCTGACGCAGTCAATGTTGAGGAGTGATAGGTCAGTGAGTTCCCTTACGGCACAGCAATGGATGGCACAGGCTAAAATTGAAGAGAATGTGCCACAAGAAGATGCTATAGAACATTCTATGGAATGCTCACAGTAAATGAAAAAGAAAAAATGTGCCCTCAGTTTAGAAGAAAATGAGTGTAGGAGAAGAGTTGCTTGATTTAATAGAGATAGACATATTAAGATCAATGAAAGAATTAGACTGCAATAGGTCAATAAAACCCAAAAAGTCATATGTTTGATAAAACAAATGAACACAGCAAGTAGGACTGTCCATAGAGACCCATACAATATAATGGAAGTAAACAAGATATATTACTGTGCAGCTAAATCAATAACTGATAAAGTTCTACCACAAGAACACAGGATAGTGAGGGAAAGGAAAGGGAGAAATTGAATACCATCATGGAAATATTGAATAAAGAAAACTATAAAGCAATTAAGGCAAGAAATGTCACTGTTAGAAGAGTATAGAAGAGGGAACAGATCAGCAAAAATACTCAGAAAGATAGACGTGATAAAAGCAATGCATGGTATTAGAACAGATCTGGATCTATCATGCACTATCGCAAATAACAAACTAAAAATCTCAGCACATGCAGATAAATATAAAGGAAAAGTACAAAATAAGCAATTTATTGATGACCCAAAAATGTTTTATAGAGAACTGGGAAACAAGGTAAAAGGAAATGAAAGACCACCAAAAAAGAACCAATAGATATATTTTAGAGAAGTATTTATGAAGATCCTGTGGAACATAACAAAGATGCTAAATGGATAGAAGAAAGAATAAGAAGTTTAAAGGTACAGGATATGAAATGGGATGAAGTAATAGCCAGAAAAACTGAAACAAGGTTAAGAAAAGTCTCTAATTGGAAAACCCCAGGCCCAGATACAGTATCTAACTTCTGGTTAAAAGTATTGACATTTTTGCACGAAGAGTTAGCCATGAGTAAGAACTATTTATATGTGCATCCTGGACAGACACCAACCTGGCTAACAACAGGAAAAACAATGCCCTTATTTAAGAGTGAACCTGCAAACCACCCTAAAAATGATAGACCAATAACTTGCCTTCTGATGACGTATAAACTTAGAAGAAAACTCAGTTATGGCAATAGAACAAAAGGGCAATAAAAAGGACATTTGGAAATAAGGATCATTTGTTGTTAAATTAAGTCATAATGGAGAACTGTAAAAAGTGGAAGAATCTAAGCATGGCATAGATTGTCTACAAAAAGCAGACTTCCAAGCAAACACTACCCTAAAACAAAACACGTACAACACATAGCACACAAAGTCAGTGTGCCAAGCAGTGACAGCCCTTAAGGCTGAATAACACACCTGATACTCTTGTAATAGGTGACTCTATTGTCAGACACACTGACATCCCGCTCACCAGGCTGAATAAATAGAAGGTCACAGTGAGCTGCCTGTCAGGCGCTAGGATCCGCTACATAATGCAAGCACTCAGGTCACTCCAAAGCAAATACAAATATGACTCAGTCATTGTACATGCTGGCGTGAATGACCTGAGATGTACCTCCCTCGACTACGTGAAAAGAAACATAGAGGAGCTCTCTGATCATGTAGCCCAGGCCGGTATGACCCTGACCTTGAGCAGCATCTTACCCTCACCAAGAATGATGTCACAGTATAAAGACAAAATGATTGATTTTAACAATTGGCTAAAATTTTGGTGTCATTCAAAGGGGATCCAGTGTCTGTCAGCCTGGGATGACATGCTCGACAAGCCACGTTGCTTCACTAGGGATGGCTTGCACCTGTCACCCCTGGGCTTTCGGATATTGGCAAAGGCTCTTGCCACCCCCATAGTGCCTTTTTTAGGCAAGGCTCAAAAGTCAAACCTACCTCCATAGACAGCACAAGGAACAAGAAACTAAGGGTAATGCTGCTAAACACCAGAAGTCTTAACCTCAAGATGCATGCACTCAAAGCTCTCCTCAGTATGGAGAACATTGATATCTGTGCAGTGACAGAAACCTGGTTCAAGGCTCCAGAGAGCACCCCAGCACTACCAGGTTATACCTCATATCATGCTTTTCGGCCCCAAAACCTGGACCGAACCACAAAAGGAGGGGGAGTTTCCATATTTATCAAGGATATCCACACCTCCAGGTTAGTGGCATTGCACAAAGTATCGGAGACCATCCATGTGCAACTGACAGTGGGCAAGACTGCTTTTCAGTTTATAGCATCCTACAGACCACCCTCTCAAAGTCAGGAATCCCACTCGGCTTTCCTGAAAACATTGGAGAACATGAAGATCTCTCCGAACACCATTATATTGGGTGACTTCAACTACCCAAACATAGACTGGGAGAATTACTCAAGCCCCTGCACCTTAGCCCAAAGGTTCCTGGAATTTATAAACTCAAATGCTATGGAACAACTAGTCACCACTCCCACAAGAGGGGAAAACATACTAGACCTGATCATTACCAACATGAGGACTCTATGCTCCATACCAGAAGTATATCCCTCATTGGTAAGATCAGACCATAAATTAATTTCACTGGATATCCACATCCTGACCCCACCCCCAGCCCAGAAAACCACAGTAAAAAACTTCTCAAAAGCGAACTTCACACTTCTCAAAACCGAAGTGGAATCCTTCAAGGCCCCAGGGCCAGTGGAAACTATGGCCCAAACTGCAGAATCCTATATAAACGCATTCTACAGACATCTCCAGGAATGCATGGATCATGCTATCCCAAACAAAAAAAAAATAAACTGTATAACAGAAGGAGGAAGCTACTACATGATAGAGCAAAATCCCTAAAAGGGAAGGCATCTCTGATCAGTACTAGCAAAAAATTACGATCTCTCATAAAATCCTCCAAGGCCAGCTTCGAGAGAAAAATTGCACAGGGCACTAACAACAATCATAAGGCTTTTTTCAGTTATGTTAGGAACCTGGGATGCAACTCCCAGACTTGTTCTGAGTTGATTCTAAGCGACAAGAAATACACTGAACCCACAGACATCGCCAATATCCTGGCAGACAGGTTCAGTGCAAACTTCTCCAACCCTTCCCCCCCAAAAGAGCAAGTATCTATCCCGGCAGAGTGCAGCCTCCCAAACATCTCTGATGCTCAGGTGAAGGCCGCCCTCTCCAAAGCAAAAAAACACTGCTTCCATGGGACCAGATGGTGTCCCGGGTTGCTTCCTACATGAACTCCAAGAAGAACTAATCCCTCAAGTAAAACTGCTGTACAATCTCAGCCTCACTACAGGATATGTGCCCAAAGAATGGCATACAGCAACAGTGGTCCCACTCCACAAAGGTGGCGCCTCTGCGGACCCTGGAAACTATTGCCCCATAAGCCTGACTAGCCTAGTCTGCAAGGCTATGGAGGGGATCATCATGGAACTCATAAACAAACACATTGGGGACCTACAGACACTAGATCCTACCCAATTTGGCTTTGTCAAGGGCAGATCCTTGAACCTGGTCGACTTCTTCGAAACAGTCACCAAGGCCATAGATGAAGGGAAGGTAGTCCACACAGCCTACCTGGACCTCGCAAAGGCATTTGACACAATACCCCACTCGGGCATCATAGATAAGCTATTCAGCCTAAATATAAACCCCTATGTCACAAGATGGGTTGCAAACTGGCTCAAAGACAGAACCCACTGAGTCAAAGTTGCTGGAGCCATGTCAGACTCAAAACCGGTCACAAGTGGCATCCCACAAGGTTCTGTCCTGGGACCTTTCTTGTTCTGTATTTACTTTTCTGAGGTACAGGCCAACGTGGGAGGACTATGGCTCACCAAGTTTGCAGATGACTGCAAACTGGGCACCATAATTGACTCTCCAGCTGACACAAACATCCTTCAAAAAGGTCTCGCAGAGACGGATAACTCGTGCCAGAGCCATGGTCTAAAGCTAAATGCCAAAAAGTGTATAGTCATACCCTTTGGCAAAAACAATGTGCCCACAAATTACCACATAGGTGGTAACCCATTAAGTACAGAGAAAGTAATTAGGGATCTGGGGACCCAAGTTGATAGCAATCTCTCCTTTGACAACCACACTGCCAAAGTGGTTAGAAAGACCTTCTACTTAGCCCACCTCATCATGAAAGGATTCACATCTAGATCAAGAGAGGTAATCATGCCCCTTTATTCATCCCTCATCAGGCCCATCATAGAATACAATGCCCCCTTTGGGATGTACCTTACCCGACACCTGCAACAATTAGAAAGACCCCAAAAGTACCTCACCAGGAAGATCAAGGGACTCAAACAGATGCCATATGCTGCTCGGTTAAAAAAACTCCAGCTCTACTCAGTTGCATACCGCCTACTTCGAGGCAATCTATGCCTGACATATAAAGCTATGTCCAACCCAGAATTAATGGACATGCCCCACCTCAGTAAATCTAAATCCCTTAGAGCCATGCGCTCGAGGGAATTGAACCTCAGCACAGAAATAAATAGAACATGCTGGAGGGACAGATTCATAACCCAGAGGCTCCCTTCGCTCTGGAATAGAATTCTAATTCATGTTAGGCAGAGCACCTCACTGACTCTCTTCAAGAAGAATCTTGATGAGTGGATGGGGGATCATAGGTTTGTCCCAGGGATTACTTCTGTGTCACTATTAGACAGAGGCACAGTAAACTAAACTTTAAAAAGGGCACAGTATACTCAAATCAAGGGGTGGCGTAAGCCAAACACAATTGGGCTAGGCTTATAAATGCCCCAGGGCAGATAGCCTAGTATGAACCTATGAACCTATAAAAAAGCATTTGATAGTATCCCACATTCATGGATAAAAGAATGCTTTAAAATGTATAAGATACACCCTACACTGATCGACTACATTACAGTGACCATGAAACAGTGGCAGATCACTTTGCAATTAAGCCATGATTAAGGACAAATTATTATCCCAGGGATAAAAATTCAAATGGGGATATTCCATGGTGACTCTGTCACCGCTGCTATTCTGTCTTTCCCTTAACCTATCATAGGTTCATAGGCTGGTACTAGGCTATCAGCCCTAGGGCCTATACAAGCCTATCCATAACGATTCCCTAGATATTTCTTCCCACAATATTTACTTCCCTGGACCCATGTCTAGCAAGGTGACTGACGGGATCTCCGAGGTGAATTTCCTATCTCCCATCCAATTGTCAAGGTTCCTTTTGAAGAGGGTCAAGGAGGCGCTCTGCTTGACATGTATGGGCAGTCTATTCCAGAGTATGGAGAGTCTCTGGGTCAGGAACCTATCCCTCCAGCATGTTTTGTTCATTGTGATGACAAGGTTTAGATCCCTGGAGTGTGTGGCTCTGAGGGATTGGGATTTCTTTAAGTGGAGCATGTTCAACAGCTCAGGGTTTAACATGGCCTTGTAAGTTAAGCAGAGATCACCTCTGAGTAGACGATATGCCACAGAATATAGCTGGAGTTTTTTAGACGGTCAGCATAGGGCATCTGCTTTAGTCCTGTGATTCTTTTAGTGAGATATTTCTGCGGCCTTTCCAGCTGTTGCAGATGTCTTGTGAGGTACATACCAAATGTGGCATTGTACTCTATAATGGGACTAATGAGGGATGAGTACAGTGGGACAATGACCTCCTTTTTTTCTGGATGAAAATCCCTTCGTGATGAGGTGTGCCACATAGAAGGATTTCCTGACTGTTGTGGCGATGTGGTTAGCGAAGGTGAGACCACTGGCCACCTGTGTCCCCAAGTCTCTCATCACATTTTCAGTGTTTAGTGTACTGCCATCTATGTGGTAATTCATGGGTACATGGTTTTTCCCAAGGGGGATAACTATACATTTCTTGGCATTAAGCTTGAGCCCATGGCTCTGGCATCAAGCATCTGTTTCTGTAAGGCCCTTTTGTAGAATATCCACATCATTTGGGGATTCAGTAATGGCTCCCAGTTTGCAGTCATCTGCGAACTTTGTTAGCCAGAGTCCCTTAGTGTTGGCCTGTACTTCAGAGAAGTAGATGCCAAACAAGAGCGGTCCCAGGACTGAACCCTGAGGTACTCCACTTGTCACTTGCTGGAGCTGGATTTGGAGTCGGCTATTTTTATAGTCTGGGTTCTGTCAGTAAGCCAGATGGAATCCCATCAAGTGAAGTAGGGATTTATGCCCAGCTTAGTAAGTTTATCTATGATTCCAGAGTGGGAGATGGTGTTGAAGGCCTTGGCGAGGTCCAGATAGGCTGTATGGACTGCCTTACCCTCATCCACCACTCTGGTGACTGATTTGAAGAAGTCAATCAGGTTCAGGAGACAAGATCGGCCCTTCACAAACCCAAACTGGGTGGGGTCCAGTATTTGAAGGTTGCCAATGTCTTTGTTTATAAGTTCCATGATAATGCGTTCCATGCCCTTGCAGATCAGGCTCATCAGACTGAAGGGATGGTAGTTCCCGGGATCAAAGTTGGATCTTCCCTTGTGGAGTGGGATAACTGAAGCTGTGCGCCACTCAGTGGGCATGAAGCCTGAGGTGAGGCTATGATTAAACATGACATTTAGGTGAGGTGCCAGTTCATTTTGTAGTTCATGTAGTACACAGCCCGGGATGTCATTTGGTCCCATGGATGCTATATTCTTAGCTTTGGAGAGTGTGGTTTCTACCTGTGTGGCCGTGCTTACCAGAATTTGGCAATGTTTTGGTATTGAGATGGGCCCTTTAGGGGGTGAAGTTGGCACTAAATTGATCTGCCAGGATATTGGCAATATCCTTGGGATCAGTATATGTAATGCCATTCTGTTGTAGATTAGAACAGATCTGAGCATTGGCATTTAAATTCTTGACATAAATATAGAATGCTTAGTGTTTGTCTTTGGAATCTTTGGCAATTTTATTTTCGTAACTAGCTTTGGAGGATTTTATGAGGGATCTCAGCTTCTTACTGAGGCTGGTAAGGGAGATTTTTGCATCCTGGGATTATCCTCTTTTTTACAACAGTTTCTTCCTTCTGTTGTATACTTTGTTTATGGCAGGGGACCACCAGATTGGCTTCCTTTTTTTGGAGGAGAGCATCTTGTTTCTATTTGGGATGGCACGATTCATGCACAAGTGGATGTGCTTGTACAGTGTCTTAGTGTAGGATTCAGCAGTCAGTCTTTCAGCTCCCGTCTGCATGGGTGTCATGAAGTTTGTCACTTCTGACTTGAGTAGCATGAAGTTGGCTTTGGAGAAGTTTTTTACAGAGGTTTCCTTACTAGACGGTGGGGGTGGTTTGTGGATGTCAATGGTGTGGAGTTTCTATCTCCCATGTTGGTAATGACCAGGTCTAGGATATTGGAGCCCCTGGTGAGACAATGGATTAGTTGATCCAGGGAGCTGGAATTTATAAATTCCAAGAACCGCTGGGAAAAGGTGTTGGTACCTGAGTAGTTTTCCCAGTTAATGGCAGGGTAGTTGAAATCACCCAGTATTAGGGTGTTTGGTTGTATCTTAATATTTTTCCAGTATGTTTAGAAAGGTGTAGTGAGAATCTTGGGGCATGGTGGGGGATTTGTAGCAAGCTACAATTTGGATTGCAGTCTTACCTAGTGTTAGTTGCACCTGGAGAATTTCAGATGCATTGTGTTGAGTACCTAGCCTGGAGGTGTGGATATCCTTGGTGAATATGGGCACTCCTCCACCTTTAGTGTTTTGGTCTTGGGTTGGTGGCCGAAAAGTGTGGTAAGAGTTGTAGCCTGGTATTGCAGGGGTGCTCTTTGGAGCCTTGAACCAGGTCTCAGTTACTGCACAGATATCAATGTTCTCCATTTTTAGGAGTGCCTAGAGAAAGTGCATTTTGAGGTTTAGACTTCTAGCATTGATCAGATTTTGCATGCTTGTATCTGTTACGGTGGTTGTTTTGTTGTTTGAACCTTGCCTAAAAAAGGCACTATAGGGGTGGCAAGAGCTTTAACCAGTAACCTGAATCCCAGGAGTGACAGGTGCAGACTATCTCTGGCAAAGCATCGTGGTTTGTTGATCATGTCATCCCAGCCAGACAGATATTGGATCCCCTTTGAATGACACCAGAAGCTTAGCCAATTTTTGAAGTCCACCATTTTGTCCTTATATTCTGATATCATTCTGGGTGAAGGCAGGATGCTACTCAGGGCTAGGGTCATACCTGCCTGGGCCACATGATCCAAGAGCTCTTCCATGTCTCTTTTCATGCAGTCCAGGGAGGTATGTCTCAAGTCATTCACTCCAACATAGACAATGGCAGAGTTGTATTTGTACTTGTTGTGGAGTGACTTGAGTGCATGCATTATGCGGCAGATCCTAGCACCTGACAGGCTGCTGACTGTAATTTTCTCCTTGTTCAGCTTGGTGAGTGAGACATCAGTGTGCCTGACTATAGCATCACCTATGACTAAAGTGTTGCGTACATTGTTTTGCCTTAGGGGCTGTTGTTAGGTGGCACACTGGTGTTGTGAGCTATGTGTCCCTTCTGTTGTGACTGGTGTTTGTTTGCGTTTCAGCTTCCAAGGTCCTTGTTGCTTGGGCCGGTTAATGTTAAGGGCCTCTGCATATGTGGGTTTAGTGTTGCTATGTGTGGGTGTTGATGGCGTGGGTTTTGAAGGGCTACGTGTTGCTTGAGGTGTAGTGCAGGTGTTAACCTTCTCCTCTTGACTGTCTAGCACAATCTTGGCTGTAGGGAGCTTTGCTTCCAGTTTGGCTATATATGTGCATCTCCCACAGGTTGTAGTGTTGGGTGGTAGGAGGAGAAGGCTGTCTGTGTGCATAAGGCAGTTGCTGCATTGCCCCAGTAAACCCAGATTCACCAGGTGGACAGAAGAAATCACCAGAAGCTGACCCTTGGACATGCCTCTTTAGGTGCTTTTTTGTAAAGTACAAGAGGTGTTTTCCCTTAGCTTTGCAAGGTGCTTTGCAATTATAGGCTGTTTAGTGCCTACTATTAATTTCTCCTTATTGACAAGGAGAGTTGAGTGCTTGTATCAGTTTCAGGCTTCCTATTGCTTTCCAGCAGGTTCTAGAGCAAGTGCTAGTCACAGGGGTTCATATTTTAGTGCTGCTACTGAGAAACCAGCTAGTTCTAAGGGAAAAATTGAAGAGCAGACTTTCTGGCACATGGAATAGTTTAACTGTAGCTCTGCGGTGCTGCACGGTGTGAAAAATGCACAAACACATGCGTTTTTAAGCCAGGAAGTTGAAAAGGATAGAAAGCAGCCCAAAAAGGCTAATAAAATTGCAATTTCAGAGCTAGAAACCACTCCTCTAGTGTTAGATAGGCAGTACAATGCTCACCACTCCCACTGGTAAGCAGTAGGACTTCCCTCTACCACAGCAATGTCTGGATAGCTCTGAACACAGAAAATAAAGTCCTGAAACCAGCAAAGCCTGGGATCTGGACTATACTAGCTAGGAAAGGTGGGAAACAAGCAAGCAAGATAGTATTTTTTTTTTGGTTAAAACAGGCTAAACAATGCAATAATACATTAAATAAACACAGAAAAGGCTAACACACTTGAGTGTGTAGCCCTGAACAGTAAATGCAATTAAAACTCTACAAAATTAGCAATTTAAAAGTTTTTAAATGGAGCAAGGCACGTGCACAACTGAAACACAATTTAAGAAACAATAAGAATAAGTAGCTAGTCTATATATACGGAAAAGTCTATATATACAGAAATGCAGCTAAAACAACACTAAAACAATTCAGATGCAGTGTAACCTAGACCACTTGAGTTGTAGCAATATTAAGGCAAATACAGTTTTAATAAATACACTAAAATACTCTGTATTTCCAAAATGTTTGAGAAGCACAGTCAGAACACAAGGAGATTCAGGCAACTTTTTTTTAGAAAGGGAGAAAGGAGGAACAGAAGGAAAGAAACTAAGTGGGTTGGCCTTCTCAGATGTTCTCTCTGTATTAGGTAGAATGAGCTAATGACACTAGGCTGGGAGGAGTGTCCAAGATCAAATTTAGAGTAGGGGCGGGAAACTGCAAGGCTAGCAGGTATAAAGCCAAGATGCCAATAAGGAGGGAGGGTGGGAAGCTATTTTAGGCAGAAAACACTACAGAAATGAACCAGCAGTGGGCCAATAGCTATGAAATACAGTACAAGTATGCAGTATACAACAAAATTGCTATAAATATCTAGAATAAGCAATAAATACTAAAAATAAGCAAAAAAAAAAAAAAAAACAGGCTACTTATTGCTATATATCACAGATCAGGTGCTCCTCCTCAGATAGCTCTGCGTGTAATGGCTGAAACACTCAGAAAGTCAAAACCTGAAACAACTTTAGAAAAAGCTCAAAAGAACCAATGAGGTTAAGCTGTCTAGTTAACAGCTTAGGCCATGGCTATAATTTGGCTCCTAGAAAACAACAAAATGTAAAGATTTCTCAACTTCTCTTTATTGATAATTTAAAACTGTATAGCTCATCATATGAAGAACTGAAAGCACAACTACACTCTGTCAAAACTTTTTCAGATGATATAAGAGTGTCATTTGGTCTTGATAAATGTGTAAAAGCAACCTTTAAAGCAGGAAGGCTGCAGCACCAAGAAAATATCAGTTACAGGAATGTGATATAAAAGAGCTTGAGCAAGAGGGAGTGTATAAATATTTGGTAACTGATGAAGGATCAAAAATAAAACAAGAACAAATGTGAATAAAACTTAGTAAGGAATACTTTAGAAGACTTAAATTATTCCTGAAAACAGCATAGACATCTAGGAACAAAACTGTAGCTATAAACCAATTAGCTCTTCCTGTTCTTACTTACAGTTTTGGAGTGACTGACTGGCCCCAAAACATGTTAGAAAGATTAGACAGGAAAAGAAGAGGGATGCTTCATGTTCACCAAATGGTTTATAAAAATCACTGCATACAAAGATTATATATTCCCCATTCCGAAGGAGGGATGGGCCACCTTGAAACTGATTACATGTATAGATCTGCAATCGTGGGACTGCACACATATCTGCTGACCTCACAAGACCCAAACATAGTGAAAATTTTGAAACATGAGGAGACTAAATCTAAGATGAGGTCTCTGCTTAATCTAGCAGAAGCATATCAGTGTCAAGTAGGAATGAAAATCAAACCAGAAGTAGATAAAAATCAGGCAGCAACTGAATGTGCCAAAAAACAATAGAAAGAATATAAGGTGAAAGAACTGATGAGAAGGCAAGACGTGGAAAATGCATAAATATAGTTACAAGTATATAAAACCTCTGGAAGAACCTCATGTTGATCAGGACTGAACACAGGAATGGTTAAGGAGAGGCAAATTTAAATGAAGATATGAAAGGTTAATATTGGCGGTCCAAGATAGTGGTTTACTTACACATTGGTTTACAAAGTCCATTGAACATGTGGGAGAAACAGACAAATGCAGGTTTTGTAAAACAGAATTGGAAACAGTTGCACACATCATTGTTGATTGTGATATACTAATGGCAGAAGGACTGTATACTGAAAGGCATAATAATAGGGCAAGACTGTTGCACTGGGGATTGTGCAAACATTATGGTATTGAATTGGCTGAAAAACACTTCAAACATAAGCCACAAAGCATCATAGAAAATGATGAAGTTTGCATCACATGGGACCACCCTTTACCAACAGTTCAAAAGACAGATGATAGAAAACCGGATATAGTGGTCCATGAAAAGAAGACAAAAGTAGCATTGATCACTGAAAGCACCACACCCATTGACTACAGTGTCATGTGTACAGCGAGGCACAAAGTTATAAGATATCAGGATTTGCAGGCAGAGATGAGAGCAATGTGGAAGAAAGATACCCAGACAGTTCCAATAGTAGTAGGAGCAACGGGTCTTATAAAAAGGAGTCTACAATCATATTTAGATATATTACCAATGCATGTAACCCTGTATGAATTGCAGAAGGAGTCATTACTAGGCACACTGCGGGTGCAGTCAAGAGCACTTCTACCTGATGTAAAAAATTGAAACAATATTAATTTCATGAAGTTTAATTGTACTTTGACTTAGGAATGGAGTCCATTCCTGCCATGGTATTAGAAACCCAAAAGACTTGGAGAAATTAAAAAAAGACAGAAATGTTGTTTTTCAAGGGGACCCTAAGTACACTGGCCTACAGAATAAAGCTCATTAGCAACTCATAACCATAATCTTTTTCATCTAAACTGTAGTATAATGACAGTCTTCACAAATGACTATTATGTGTTACTGTAATCACTTTATGTGCTATTAGCAGTCCAAAGATATATGAGATTGTAAAATGTTGTACTTACTATTGTTTTCTGTAGTTTGCGGGTTCATTTGTACTACTATTGCAAAAAGATACTGCTATACTCTGTACTCTATTGTTTTCCTGGCAAGTGATCAAAATGTTTCTTTGTGGATAAACCTAGTTCATGATTTACCAACTAATAAAACTAGCAAACTAATAGGATTTATAGCTTTAATAGGAGTTTCAAGCCCATTTAGTCCAAAGACTATGTACTATTTTCCAATACCTACCCGTAAGCTGTAACTCTCCTCTTAAGGAGGGAGAAAACAGTCCTGGAATAAACTTCAGAGCACCCATCCAGTCATCTAGGTTTAGTCTAAGAAAAATATTGAATGACATTGTTTAAACCACAAAATAAGTTTATTTCAGAGAGGCGGGGAGGCACTGATTATGAATGCATCTCTTCCCATGTCATGCTGTTTTTAATGGCATGGTAAGGTTTGTAAAACCAGAGATGTTTTTTGTTTGGGGTTTTTGAATTTGGGGCTTTTTGAGCTTGTTGATATATCAAGCAAGATGCACATCAAATGGCACATTGTATTTTATAACAGGTCTTACCAGTGTCAAATAAATGGGAGCAATAATCTCTTTAGATTTGGATGAAACACCTTTGACTATTAACTGTGCAGGTAGGATTTCTGAACTACAATTGACAGAAGATGATGAAAGGAGAAGGGTTGGGGTTGGTATAATGGTTAAGGTGTTTATCTCACTAACACAAGGTGTAGACATTGATTCTTAGGGGTGGGTTTGGCATAATGGTTTAAGGTCTTCACCTCATAAACACAAGAGATTTTCACACTGAGCTAATTGGAGGAAGTCGGAGGAAGGGCTCTGAGCTAACGAATCTGAGATATATAACATTCAGTATCCTGTTTTTTTGCTTATTTCTGAGTTATTTATAGCACTTTTATTTTACTCACTGTGTGTGAGGCATTAAGTAGATTTTTCTACAATTGTTAAGCATCTGGTTGGGTTTGTTTGTTCTGATTTCCTGCTAAGAGTGTATCATATAACTTGTTTGCATTTAAAAACATTCTCTAGAGTCTCCTTGATCCTTTACCTGTTTAAACATTTCTGCAGTTTTTTCTACTTAAGTAGTGTTGGTAGTGTAGCATTGTCCATACTCAGGCTTGTATTTTGGGCCTAGTTGTTTGTTATTAGAGGCTGTGTGTCTGAACACATTTCCCAGGTCATCATAGCTTAGCCAAGGCAAGTATAGTATTTCAGTGAGAGTGAATTGTTTGTGGTCATTGGCTGACTGGGGTTGCCTGGACTACGCCTTGGAATAAGCACCTCATTGGTTCTTTCAAGCTTTTTTTAAAGTTGTTTCAGGTTTCAACTTTGTTACTTAGAAGTTAACTTGTGACTCTTTCTGCCATTTTACACTGAGCTAAACAGAGGAAGTCGGAGGAAGGGCTATGAGCTAACAAAGTTGAGATATATAACATTACGTATCCTGTTTTTTGCTTATTTCTGAGTTATTTATAGCACTTTTATTTTACTCACTGTGTGTGAGGTATTAAGTAGAATTTTCTACAATTGTTAAGCATCTGGTTGGGTTTGTTTCTTCTGATTTTTGTTTCCCACCCTCCGTCCCTCTTGGTATCCTGTTTTTATACATGGTGGCTTTGTAGTTGCCTGTCCCTACTGTAAATTTGATCTGGGACATTCCTCCCAGTCTAGTGTCATTACCTCATTCTACCTATTCCAGGGAGAACATTTGAGAAAGCCAACCCAGTCAGCTTCTGCTCCTCCTTTCCACTTTACAAAAAAATATCTATATTTTTAAGCTTGTTTCCTGCCTTTCCTATAAGTTGTTTAGTCCAGATACGGATTTGCAGTATCCAGGACTGTTTGTAAGCTTCTGAGCCCCCAAGCCTTTCTGTGTTGGATGGAAGCCTTCTAGCTTAATTTTTTTTCTTAGAACTAGCTAGTTTTCTAATTTCAGCACTCAAATCTGTTTCTTTGAGCTCAGAACTCATTGTAAGCACTAAATAAGCTACAAATTACTACAACACTCAACTTTTCTCACTTGTCTAGAGGAAAACAGTTTTTAGTACTTAATAAATAAGCACCTATCCAGGCATGTCTAAGGGTCAACTCCCGGAGTTATCTCCTGTCTACCTGATGAATCTGGGCATCTTGGGGCAATGCAGCAATTGCCTCATGTACACAGACAACCCTCTCCTCATACCATCCAACACTACAACCTGTGAGAGATGCACTTATATAACCAAACTGGAAGCAAAGCTCTCTTCACCCAAGACTGGACTAGACATTCAAGAGGAGAAGGTAAACACTTGCACCACACCACACTCATCACATAGTCCCTCAAAACCTATACCACCAAAACACACACATAGAAACACAAAACACACAAACCTACATTCATTGAGGCTCTCAAAAAAAATCTACCCAAGCAAAAGGGACCTCCAAAGCAGAAACGCAAGCAACCTCCACCCCCCAACACAACCCAAATGACACATAGCCCACAAACTCACTGTGCCAGTCAACCGCAGTCCATAAGGCATAAGAACGTACCTAACACTCTAGTCATAGGTGACTCTATAGTCAGGCACACTGATGTTCCACTCACCAGGCTAAACAAGGAGAAAGTCACTGTCAGCTGCCTGTCAGGTGCCATGATCTGCCACATAATGTATGCACTCAGGTCACTCCACAGCAAGTGCAAATATGACTCTGTCATTGTCCACGTTGGTGTGAATGACCTGAGATGTACCTCCCTGGACTACATGAAAAGAGACATGGAGGAGCTTTCTGATCTTGTAGCCCAGGCAGGTATGACCTTAGCACTGAATAGCATCCTGCCATCAACCAGAATGATACCACAGTACAAGGACAAAATGATTGACTTCAACAATTGGCTAAGCTTCTGGTGTCATTCTAATGGGATCCAGTATCTGTCTGCCTGGGATGACATGATTGACAAACCATGATGCTTTGCCAGAGATGGCCTGCACCTGTGGCCCTTGGGATTCTGGATACTAGCTAAGGCTCTTCCCACCCCTATAGTGCCTTTTTTAGGCAAGATTCAAATGACAAATTCACCACCATAACAGGTACAAGCCAGCAAAATCTGAGGGTAATGCTACTCAGTGCTAGAAGTCTAAATCTCAAAATGCACTCATGGAGAACATCGACATCTGTGCAGTGACAGAGACCTGGTTCAAGGCTCCAGAGAGCACCCCTGCATTACCAGGCTATAATTCATACCACACCTTTCGGCCACCTAACTTGGACCGAAGTACTAAAGGTGGAGGCGTGTCCATATTCATTAAGGATATCCACACCTCCAGGCTAGTTGCTTAGCATAATGCATCTGAGATTATCCAAGTGCAACTAACTCTGGGCAAGACCGCAATGCAAATTGTAGCTTGCTACAGATCCCCCACCATGCCCCAGGATTCCCACTCCTCATTTCTTGATACACTGGAAAATGTTAGGGTACAACCTAACACACTAATAATGGGTGATTTCAATTACCCCACCATTAACTGGGAAAACTACTCATGTACTAACTCTTATGCTGAACGTTTTCTGGAATTCATAAATTCCAATGCCTTGGATCAACTTATCCACACCCCCAACAGGGGCAGCAATATCCTAGACCTGATCATTACCAACACAGGCAACTGGTGTTCCACACCAGTGGTCAATTCCTTGTTGGTCAGATCTTACCACAAGCAAATCACCCTAGACATCCACATCCCAGCCCCAACCCCCATTAGGGAAACTGCCGTAAAAAATTTCTCCAAACCAACTTCATGCTTCTTAAGACAAAAGTGGCAAACTTCACGACACCCATGCTGACGGACAATAGAGATATGACTGCTGAATTCTATACAATTGTAATTTATAAGCACTTACACGAATGCATGGATAGTGCAATCCCTAACAGAACCAAGATGCTATCCTCCAAAAAAGGAAGCCAATCTGGTGGTCCCCTGCTATAAACAAACTGTACAACAGAAGAAAGAAGGCAACCTTCAAACACTGGACCCCACCCAGTTTGGGTTTGTGAAGGGCCAATCTTGTCTCCTGAACCTGATTGACTTCTTTGAATCAGTCTCCAGAGCCATGGACAAGGGTAAGGTGGTCCACACAGCCTATCTAGACCTTGCCAAGGCCTTTGACACTATCCCCCACTCTGGAATCATAGATAAACTTACTAAGTTGGGCATTAATCCCTATGTCACCCAATGGGTTGCTAAATGGCTTACTGATAGAACCCACACTGTAAAAGTAGCCGACTCAAATCCAGCTCCAGACAAGTGACAAGTGGAGTACCTCAGGGTTCAGTCCTGGGGCGCTCTTGTTTGGCATCTACTTCTCTGAAGTATAGGTCAACACTAAGGGACTCTGGCTAACAAAGTTTGCAGATGACTGCAAACTGGGAGCCATTATTGAATCCCAAATGATGTGGATACTCTACAAAAGGGCCTTACAGAAACAGATGCTTGGTGCCAGAGCCATGGGCTCAAGCTCAATGCCAAGAAATGTATTGTTATCCCTTTGGGAAAAACATGTATCCATGAATTACCATATAGGTGGCAGTACACTAAACACAGAAAGTGTGATAAGAGACTTAGGGACACAGGTGGACAGTGGTCTCACCTTCGATAACCACATCGCCACAACAGTCAGGAAATCCTTCTATGTGGCACACCTCATCACAAAGGGCTTTTCATCCAGAAAAAGGAGGTCATTGTCCCACTGTACTCATCCCTCATTAGACCCATTATAGAATACAATACCCCATTTGGTATGTACCTCTCAAGACATCTGCAACAACTGGAAAGGCCTCAGAAATACCTCACTAAAAGAATCACAGGCCTAAAGCAGATGCCCTATGCTGACCGCCTTAAAAACTCCAGCTATACTCTGTCGCATATCGTCTACTCAGAGGCAATCTCTGCTTAACATACAAGGCCATGTCAAACCCAGAGCTGTTGGACATGCTACACTTAAAGAAATCCCAATCCCTCAGAGCTACACGCTCCAGGGATCTAAACCTTGTCATCACAATAAACAAAACATGTTGGAGGGATAGGTTCCTGACCTAGAGACTCCCCAGACTCTGGAATAGATTGCCCATACATGTCAAGCAGAGTGCCTCTTTGGACCTCTTCAAGAGGAACCTTGACGATCGGATGGGAGAAAGGAAATTCATCCCAGGGATCACGTCAGTCGCCCTGCTAGACAGGGGTCCAGGAAAGTAAATAATGTGGGAAGAAATAGCCAGGGAATTGTTATGGCTAGGCTTGTATAGGCCCTAGGGCTGATAGCCTAGTACCAACCTATGAACCTATGAACCTATAAGAAACTGTTGCAAAAAAGAATAAAATCCCATGATTGGAGGGACTCCATGGTCAGCCTCAGTAAGAAGCTGAGATTCCTCATAAAATCCTCCAAAGCTAGTTACGAAAACAAAATCACCACTGAGTTTAAGGACAACCACAAAGCATTCTATAGCTATGTCAAGAATCTCAATGGCAACACTCAGATCTGCTCTGAGTTACAGCACAATGGCTCTAAATATACAGAACCAACTGATATTGCCAACATCCTGGCAGATAGGTTCAGTGCTAACTTTACCCCTCTCTCATCCCCTAAAGGGCTCATCTCTATACCGGAAGAATGCAAAATACCTGTAATCACAGCTGCACAGGTAAAAAACACACTCTCCAAAGCCAAGAACACAGCATCCATGGGACCTGACAACATCCCAGGCTGCGTTCTACATGAACTACAAAATGAACTGGCACCCCACCTAAGTACCATGTTCAGTCATAGCCTCACCTCAGGCTTTGTGCCCACTGAATGGTGTACAGCAACAGTTATCCCACTCCACAAATGGGGAGCCACCATGGACCCCAGGAACTACCACCACATTAGCCTGACGAGCCTGGTCTGCAAAGCAATGGAGTGTATCATCATGGAACTTATAAACAATGACATTGGTAATCTCCAAACTCTGGACCCCACCCTGTTCGGTTTGTAAAAGGCAGATCACATCTCCTAAACCTGATAGACTTCTTTGAAGTGGTCACCAAAGCTGTAGATGAGGGTAAGGTGGTACACAATGCCTATCTAGATCTCGCCAAGGCTTTTGACACCATCACCCACTCTGGAATTATAGACAAACTCAGTAAACTAGGTCTAAATCCCTGTGTCACAAGATGGGTTGCCAACTGGCTCAATGACCGGGCCCACACTGTGAAAGTAGCAGACTCTAAATCCAACTTCTGACCAGTCACAAGTGGAGTACCATAGGGTTCAGTCCTAGGTCCTCTCCTGTTTGGTATCTACTTCTCTGAAGTACAGGCTAACACAGAAGGTCTTTGGCTAACAAAGTTCACAGATGCTTGCAAACTAGGAGCCATAATCTAATCTTCTAACAATGTGGATATCCTACAAAAGGGCCTCACTGAGATGCCTGGTGTCAAAGCCATGGCCTCAAGCTCAATGCCAAAAAGTGCATTGTCATCCCTTTTGGTAAAATCTCTGTACCCATGAACTACCACATAGGTGGTAGTCTACTTAACACCAAAAGTGTGATAAGAAACCTTGGGACACAGGCTGACAGTAGTCTCTCCTTTGATAATCACATCGCTACAGTAGTCAGGAAATCCTTCTATGTGGCACACCTCATCACAAAAGGTTTCTCATCCAGGAAAAAAGAGGTAATTGTTGCCCTCTACTCATCACTCATCAGACCCATTATAGAGTACAACACCCCTTTTGGTATGTACCTCACAATACATCTACAACAACTGGAAAGGCCACAGAAATACCTCACACAGAGGATTACAGGGCTCAAACAGATGCCCTATGCAGACCGTCTCAAAAAACTCCAGCTTTACTCTGTCACATATCGCCTACTCAGAGGCGATCTCTGCCTAACATACAAAGCTATGTTCAACCCAGAGTTATTGGACATGCTTCATGTAAAGAAATCCCAATCCCTCTGAGCTACATGCTCTAGGGACCTAAACCTTGTCACCACAATAAACAGAACATGCTGGAGGGATAGATTCCTGTCTCAGAGACTTCCCATACTCTGGAACAAATTACCTATCTATATCAAACAAACCTCCTCATTAGCACTCTTCAAGAAAAATCTTGATGACTGGATGGGAGATAGGAAAGTCACCCTGGGGATCAGTTCTGTGGCTCTGCTTGACAGGGGCAGAGGAAAATAATTTTCTTGGGTGGCAAAAGTCAGGGTACCATTTGGCTAGGCTTATATAGGCCCTAGGGCCAATAACCTAGTACCTACCTATGAACCTATGAACCTATGAGACAGGGTTTAATTCTGACCTTGAGCTATTGTCTAGGCTTAAAATGGTCCTTCAAGGCAATTATTTTAGTACTGTTGACCTAAGTGCCCAGGTTTATGACTACCTTTTCCTTTATGTTTTCTATACTGAATATTTTTGCTAATTTCTGCTTTCCAAAAGAGTCAATGCTATACTTTTTAGCATTCCTTCTAAGCCAATTTTCTGCACATCTGCACACCAGGAATTAACTAGACTTCTGTTTGAAGAGTGCAGCTATCTGAGGGGATTCTGACAATTATATCCAGGTTTCAGTCATCTGCATATTTGGTTAAGCAGATGTTCTGGTTGTAGTTTTGGAGATCAGAGAAATATATAACAGACATTAGGCATTCCATCCATCTTATAATATTGAATGTATTGGCCAGATCACAATAAACTGTATGAACAGAATGACCACTGTCAATAGCTTACATAAGCCTCTCAAAGAAATTAACAATGTTAAGCAGGCATGCTCTCCAAATCAGATTGCGGAGGGCCAAGCACAGTTAATGAGACTGTTTAAGATACACACCAAACTTTATAGATTAGACTCATAAAATTTGATTAGTCTGATCTGTAAATAAATGAAATAAAAACTGCAATATGTTGATGTGCTACATTAGTGCTGCATTTAGTATTATAGTGCTTCATTTTCAACTTTATTTGTCATCGTGGGCACTGTCACTGCAGGATCTGCACATCCTTAGAGTGTGTGTGTGTGTGTGTGTGTGTGTGTGTGTGTGTGTGTGTGTGTGTGTGTGTGTGTGTGTGTGTATGTGTGTGTGTATTTACACTGTGATGAGCTGGTACACTCTTCATGACTTTCATTGCATTTTACCCAATGAGTACCAGGAGAGGCTGTGACACCCTACAAACATGCACTGGATTTAGGAGGTTGTTGGAGGTTGAATGGATAAATGTGGTATGCTGATATGTATTTCCCTGTAATACTGTCTTTTCATATACATTTTGGAATATATTTCTGTTTCCACCTCCCAGACATCCTTTTGGATAAGTATTTGTTCATTTGTAATTTGTTAAAAATTCATTAACAGGAAGCTAACTAAATGCTCAGAACATGTTCCTTAATTTTGGTTGAGACAGAATAATATGTTATGCTTTTTTGAATATTCTGTTTTCAAAACACATAACTTAAAAATCTGCAATTACAGAATAAAATCTTTCTTGCAGGGGGCAAGTCACCCTGCACCCACCATGTAGGGCTTGGGCCCCCCACATACTCCTAACTTGTATATACCAATTCCACGGTCTTATTTAAGTGGAAGAAAAAGGGAAAAAGTACCAGAAATGCAGTACCAGTTAGCACAATGATAGCACAAGATGAACTATAATATTCAGTCTACAGCCTTACCGTTAGAAAGATCTCAATGAAGAATCGGTAGGCCATTCAGAGTAATATTGTTTGTGAGATGAGACTGAGAAAAAAAATCTAACTCATGACTACAAGATGGAGCTTTTTCTTGCAGTTCACTTTAACTTTCTGGGTGAAACTACTAGGGCCGGGAGTTCACTGTCTGCTCAGTCATCTGATATCCTCCAGCCATCTGATGCACTCAGCTTATCCCAAAACCTCCATCTCCATGTAGCCACTCAGTTATTAAGTTCTTCTACATGTTCTTCCATGGGCTAGATTTCTTAACCTGCAATGCTGCCCCCATGTAATCCCCATAAAGACCATATCACTGGTCACATGTAACTACATTTTCCAACTTTCTGTCAACATGCAGTCCACCTAAGGGAAATTGTGTTTATATTTGCCACTCCATTTCCACATTTTCTTCCATTATAGGCATGCAATTCCATATTTTGAGATTTAGTTGTATCATTTTTTTCTAAAATGTGTACATTAATATAGGTCATGTAATATGCACTTATGTTTCACTAATAAGTGTAATGTTTCCTACAGCAGCCCTCGGTTGTATCTAAAAAACTAAAAAATATATTATTTCCTTAGTCCCTCTTAACTTTTTACCACTATAGTTCTCATCATTTTTATTCCTTCTGTACTGTCTACCTGGACTCTGGCAAATCTCAGACTCCTAAATACTTTACCTTCATCTTCTTATCCTTATATATGATCTATAGCACCCTATCTCTGTAAAATACAAAGATTATTGTATGTCCTTGTATATACATCAACTGCATTTCTATATGTCCTTCATAAATAGCATCCTATCTCTGTAAAATACAAAGATTATTGAATGTCCTTGTATATACATCAACTGCATTTCTATATGTCCTTCATAAATAGCATCCTATCTCTGTAAAATAGAAAAATTATTGAATGTCCTTTTATATACATCAACTGCATTTCTGTTGATTAATAAATACTTGATAACTGTTCAAATGTGTAAATTCGAACAAAATATCTCTGAAATACCTGTTTTATTTTACTTTTCTCTCTGTATTCATTTTTACTGTATTGTTTAACTAATATATTATTGTAGTTTATAATTGTTCTCTGGAGCTTGTCTTCCCGGTCAACAAATGTAAAATAAAATAAATAAATAAAACAAATTTTAACCATTAATTTTAATGGGTTTATATTATAACATCAAAGTAGTAAAACGTCGAATGCTATAATATTGAACCCAAAACAGTGAACGCTGAAAATAGCGAAGCTGCAGAACATCGAATTCTTTACTAGGGAAAGAATTTGGTGGGCTGTTTCTGCCACTTTGCTATTTTCTCCACTGTGGTGTGAAGGTTATGGACCAGGTAAGGTAAGTGTGCCAACGGACCGGGTTAATGTGAGTGTGGGAATGGGATAGTTAGGGACCTTAGGGTTAGGGAGCAGGTAAGGTGAGTGTGTGATAGTTAGGGACCTTAGGGTTAGGGACTGGGTAAGGTGAGTGTGCGATAGTTAGGGACCTTAGAGTTAGGGAGCAGGTAAGGTGAGTGTGCGATAGTTAGGGACCTTAGGGTTAGGGAGCGGGTAAGGTGAGTGTATGATAGTTATGGACCTTAGGGTTAGGGAGCGGGTAAGGTGAGTGTGCGATAGTTACAGACCTTAGGATTAGGGTTTGGGTTAAGGTAAGTGGATAGATAGTAGTGTATGTAGGGTTTAGTGTAGGGTTAGAAGTAGGATTTTAAGTGTATATTTGTGGATTACTTTTTTTGGTGTGCTTGTGTTGTGTTTGTGTTTCTCACAACAGCGGATTTTTTTCCCTGGGAAAAAAGTTGCTGTTCTGAGCTTGTGATTATATCATATTTTGACATTCCAAGTTCGAGCTTATGGTGTTCAATATTTTGGGATTTCGATTATGTGATATACACCCATTTTAACTAAATGCTGCAAATGTGTAAGTACTTGTTAATAGTTACAAAGGATCCTGATTTTTCCTGAAAGAGAAATTTAAAATGTCACCCTATTCAGAAATTATGTTATGGAGATTGTTAGTAATTATCTGTCTTCTTAGTGAAGGAAAAAAAAAAAACATCTGAAGGTTTCCCTACAGCTGGACCCTGTAACCATAACCACAATATCCTGCTATTCATTTTAGGCAATATAGCCTCACATCTTATTCCCTTTTCTTTAACAAACATCAGAAAGGTATCCTCTTTTGCACCCCAAAAAATACCAACGAATATGTGCCATGTAAACTCATTGTTATAACAACTTATTATAAACAGTGGGAAGGAGCACTTTAAGAGATTTGAACAAAAGAACTGGTGGAGAAGCATTCTCCTAATGAAAGATTGCCTTGAGACTTCTAATTCTCCCATTGGTGGTACAAAACATTGATAGTAATATGATAAAGCTCATATTGGTTCAAAGGGCAGCATTAAGTCAGGATAATGTTTTACATTTAAAATATTATCTGGATGTTCTTCATTCCCGACATACCAGTGCAATCAATTTTAATGCTATTTTATGGTTTCAGCTAGTCTCATGAAAATTCAAGAACCTGCTTCTTCAGGGAAGTACAGACTGAAAATCAATCATATTCAAACTATGATCACTGATTTCTATGGGTCCTGGCATTTACTTTTTTCTGATAAATACTCATCAGTGCAGTTTCCCTTCTTGTTAAGAAATGGCAAGTATGATAACTATTTTGGCAATATATGTCTTAGTTTTAATTATTGCAGGTAAAAATAAAACGTGTTACTATATGGGCTACTTAAAAATATACGGGGAGGTGCAATTTTATCAGAAACACTGTTTCTGCTTGTACTGTACATAAAGGAATAAAATATTGTATTGCCACATTAATTTTTACTTAAAAAACAAACTCAAATAAATGATCAGTGCTCTACCTCCGATTAAGAAATACAAAAACATTTAAAAAATACTTATTCAGCAGGAGTGCTCTACATAAATACTAGTGTATTGTGAAAATTGTTGCAGAGGAGAAAACGGTGAACACTGAACTCTGTTAATGAAGTACTTGCATCAGATAATTTCTAGAATATTCTCAGAAGCTCGAGGTTTGTTCATCAGAAAGTTAGCTACACACTGATCCTGAACATGCAGCCTGAACATGATTCGGCCTGGGTACCTCGGAGCTTGTATGTGATACAGATTTATTATGTGCCTTACCATGAATTCTTAATATGGATTTCTGGAAGCCGTCTGAATCATTTCTTTTATTTTAATTTGTAGCCGACACTTCTATTTCTATGTATGTGAGGATATTGTCACAAACACAATGCATCTACTGTTTGATCACATTTGGCATCATAAGTTTTTATACAGTTATTGAAAAAGCATTACAATGGAAATAATAATTATGCCATGGACAACTGATTATGAAAATACAGATGCAGCTAGAGTGCTTAGAATGTAAGGAAGAGGGATTTTATTTGCATGAAACTGTCTGCAGTTATAAAGAGCTAACAAAAAAAAATGAATGGAGATGAATACAAATGTCACTTTATGAAAGGATTACATTTTCCCTGACACTTGAAATGAAATGAAAATTCAGAAACAGTATCAGGGATTTAATGTTTGTTTGGGGTTAGAGACAGAATGTATAAGGAAAAATTAACATTTTAACCATTAGTATACCTATACTTTCCTAACAAAAGTAGTATTTAAATAAAAATGGAAACAAAGCAATCATAACATACTGTAGCTGTGTTTAAACAAATAAAAATAGCTTATATAATATTAAGATAGCTGTGTTTAAACAAATAAAAATAGCTTATATAATATTAATAAAACATTAATTGGATCTAATGTGCAGTAGTGGTGCTGTGGTAGCGTTGTCGCCTCACAGCAAGACGTTGTCCCGTTCGATTCTCAGCTAGAGCGTCTTCTGTGTGGAGGCATGCATGAATGGGCATGCCTTCGTTGAAGGTTGTGCGTCAGGGCTGGTAACTCGGCACGTAAAAATCCACTATCAAACATTAGCGGACCGGAGTTCCGCTGTGGCGACCCCTAACCGGGATAAGCCGAAAGAGACAACAACATTAATTGAATCTAATCATTAAGCTATATGAAAACCAAGCAAAAGATAAACAACAGCATCTCCATTCTACCAGGCCAGTGTAATAAATAAATGCTTCATTTGGGATTTTAAAACTCCAAGGGAGAGCAGTGTGGCACTACACAATACAGATATTTTATAAAATTAATATACTGAATAAGAATGTTGGAACATCTTCTTTCTGTAACTCGGCACCTGAGTGCAGACCTTTAGTTTCTTATCAAAGAACACAGTAAAATAAAGAAAGGTTGTCAGTGATGTCTTGCTAATATGTGAGTGTCTGCTTCTTAAGAATGAATGCAAGCCAATAGTCAACCTTGTAACATCAGGTTGGTAGCCACTGGTTTTGTCATGCAGAAACAAAGTAATGAAAAGCTGACAAGTGTAAACTAAAGATCAAAAGCTGAAATCTTAGCACACTGTCGTCTGTAGCTCAAATAAATAACAGCCCTGCAATAAATAAACACATATGTAACAATAAAACCCCACACCAGTCCTCATACTGGAGTCAGTTAGATGTTATTTATTTCATCCATACCTCATCCTAATATCACTTAAGGAAAACATTAGCTCCCGGTGCTCCATTTTCTTTCTATAACCCCAATCCCCCAGAATGCTTTCCTTTGAGTCTTTGAATTCCAGCAGCCTCATTTCCAATGCAAAGCAATACTGTTTCATTATTGTACCTTAAGAATAAACATCAATAACAACAGCTGTCCTGATATGAAAAGCCACTGACTAGGATGAAGGGGTACACTTGTAATCTGTCTGTGGGATCTCAGCCATTATTTCCATTAGCTGCCAACAGCTATGGACGGCTTCTCACAGCCAGTGGCCTCTTTATCATACCATTTCCATTGAGTATGACAAATTTGCAGGTCACTTTTCAATATTTTGTATGTACCCTAAACATTATAAGGTGCAGAGTACCAAGCTGATGAGAGAAAATCTGTTTATCTCATATAAAAACCTACTCACACTAGTCAGATCCCCTTATGAACTGCATGTCAGTAATTAATGAGAGACAATATAAAACATGTACTGATATGATTAGGTAATCTAGGAGAATTACCTGTTTAACCTGGGGCATGATATATTCATGTAACGTAAAGGATAGTGCCTTTTGTTACTAATGAAGCCTGGCCTTAAGGCTTAGGCTGATATTGATTTTTACTCCTGTGTGTTGTACATTTAGTAAGGTGTTCGATAATATATTCACAAGTAATATACCAGGATTCAGTGTACTGAGATTATTTGTTTCAGGAGCTCACCAATAATTAAAAGTTTCATTTGAGAAGCACAGTACTGGCTAATGTGAATTAAATAACTTGATGTAACAGAGCAACAGAGAGCAGGTTTCATCAAGTTTAGAGGACAGTACAACACACTGTGCCAAAACCAAAATAGACATGTGTTGATACCATTTTGATATATATATATATATATATATATATATATATATATATATATATATATATATGTACACAGATATATTTATATAAATAATTTGTCTTGAACTTTATTAAGAGCAACAATCAAATCCATGATGACTCTGAATGATTAGACATTGCCTTGCCAACATATTCTGTGCAATAGGTTTTAGCACCTTTTTTTAAACATTCCTGTATGACACCATTTAGATTGCATTTTTTTCTGTAGCCAGGTCAGGATGGAAATATTAAATGCATATAAAAATGAATGCTGGTCAGAGGGCAAGGAAACATGAATATGCCATAACAATGGTTTGATAATGAGAGTACAGAGAGAGAGAGAGAGAGAGTACGCCAAATGTGACAGTGAAGCTGTTAGTAAATAAATGCACACACACACACACACACACACACACACACATATATATATATATATATATATATATATATATATATATATATATATATATATATATATATATATATATATATATATATATGTATGTATATATATATATATATATATATATATATATATATATATATATATATATGTGTGTGTGTGTGTGTGTATGTGCCATGTAGAATCCGATAATACTAACGGTTAAAAATAGTCTCTGAATAATGGTTTCCTAGTAGCAAACAGGCTAAACATGTAATTTATTTATTTTACATTTGTTGATCTGGATTATCCGACTGAGCTGAAGAACCCTTTTTCAGCGGAGGCCCTGGGAGAAAAGCTCCAACCTTTTAAACAATTTTCATTATAAATTAGTAAAAATAATTTGTTTTAATAATAACTTAAGCAAGTGCAGTTTATCTTTGTAGAAGATCATCATAGAAGATTTTAAAGCAAATTGTTCATTACAGTCACTTAAAAGGGGTTTAACTGACATTAATATGTATAAGTTCCACTCACTAGCCCCTTCTCTATTTAGGTTCCAGTGATATCTTCAACTCTTCATATTACAGGGCCAGTTTGCAACCTGGTACCCCCTTTCTTACTTAATTTCCCTAAAGATTCATTGATACATTCCTTTCTCAGGCCAACATTCAAGAAGACAGGAATCTAACATCTACCTGTTTCTCATTCTATTATGTTTCCCAAAAGGCACTTGTTCCATGTTGAGACTTGTATGTTTATTCTATCATAGACTTACAAATATAGTGTTCTCTAGGCTGAACAACTACAGTGCTGCATGAACCCCCCCCCCCCCATATGGAAGCACTTGCTTGAGCCCTGTGGATGTGATGTCCTCCCAGGTTAGCCCAGACACGTTAAGGTGACTGCAGCCCAGTCTTAAAATTGTAAAATTGCTAACACTCAATGAGACAGTCTGAAGTTACTGTCCTTCAGTCAGCAAAGTTTTTGAAGAGGAACATGGTCTGTAATAAGTTTAATGTCCGTTTCTAGCAAATAATATTTGATGGTGATAAGAGCTCACTCCATTGACAGGCACTCCTTTTTTATTGCCGAGTATACTTCTAAGTGTTGCTGAGGTTCTGCTGACGTAACAGATGAATGCTCTTCCCGCTCTAACATGTGCGACAGCACTGCAGTGGTGTGGACCAGAACCTGTCTGGACAAGTTAATGAATATCAGTAAACATAGCTGACCTTTCAGTTTCCACAAGACCTGCTCAGCTTCATCTGCTTACTGAACTTTTATTGGAGCCTTACCTTTGGGTAGATTAGTCAACGGGTAAGCAATGGTAACAAAGTCCAAGATGAGCATATCATGCCCAATATGGTCTTTACCTACCTTTTTTGTATGTTGACATGAGCCAGTTCTGAATTGGTTTCATTATCTATTATATAGCCCAAATCCTGATCCCATGTGCAAAAATTGGAAGAAGGGATTGTGGGTGGATGAATAGATACTTGGATAGATGAATGAATGGATATTGGCCAAATAGTAGGTTTCTGCCATGTCTGACTTGACTTAGCTTCATTTAACTTGGTTAATTGTCACTCCATTTTCCACAGAAAGTTCAAATTAGCTTGAATTTTAGGAAGACCTCTTTCCTAATCTTAAGAGAATATGACAAATTCATCCATGTAGGTTGAAGCATAGCTAGTATGGAGTCTTAGAGGCTCCCTATTGAAATGTCAGTCCTCACAATATCAAGTGCTGACAGAAAAAAAACACACACACACACACATATATATATATATATATATATATATATATATATATATATATATATATAGATAGATATATATATATAAAATGTGTGTGGTTTCACTTTACAATCCCGAAATACTGAAATATCGAAATTCAGTATCTCGAGACTGTAAAGCCAAAAACTAGCAAACCCAAAACCCCAAAAGCACGAAATTCAAATTTGCGACTACCCACATACACACTTCACACACAAACAAGCACACATACATCTTCCTCCCTACACTATAAGCCAACAAAACACACACAAACACAATGAAACAAACACATGCGCTGACCCTACATATAATAGGGGGGCAAGCCCCCTGCACCCCCACACCCCCGCTACTTATATATAGTAACTCCGAGGTCTCACTAAAAACACAAACACACAAAAATACCACTACACATTCTACACTCCCCTTGCACAAACACACATCACATACGTACAAATACCACCACTTGCAACACTGACACACTCACAATTTTACCCACCTACCCTAACCTACAACTCAAAACTCCAAGCACACTTACACACACTAAAATCCCTACTAAAACCCCTAGTACAACATCACTTACCTGAATCTCCAGCTACATCCACACTACAGATTTGTCATTTCTGCATTCGCCATTTCTGCACTCGGTATTCTGCACTTTCACGTAAGTGCAGTTTTGACACTTCGGTCTCGACCTACTGAAGATCGATACACACACACACACACACACACACACACACACACACACACACACACACACACACACACACACACACACACACATGCGCACACACACACACACACACACACATATATATATATATATATATATATATATATAATTATATAAAAAATGCAAGAGAAGAGGGAATCTCAAATATCACTATTCTTTACAATTCTTTTTGTTGGAGGTCAAGCCTCCTTGCAACTTCTGATGTGGGTGGCATGCTTCCCATGCTCCCCCCAAATGCATATATACCAGCTTAAAGATTGCCATACATCAGAGAAAAGGGAATAGTACACAAAATGGCAATCTCAGACTCTGTTTTTCAGTCTCTGTGTTTCAAGACTTGCTTTAGCAGGTCCTGACATTTTAAATGGCTACCGGTCATTGCATATTGTCCATCAGTTTTTTGGAATACTGCATTGTAGAAAAAAGAGCAGGACTCTATAATAGGACAGTCTGTAAGCTGTAGAGTCCCATCTTTTTCCTAGCATCTTCATCTAATGGAATACAGTAAAAGCCTTTGGTTAGGTCATAAGTGGACAGAAATCAAGCTGTGCCTGATTTTTCAGTCAATTCATCAATATAAGACATGGGGTATGACTCAAAATTAGACATGCCATTTAACTTTCTAGAGTCATTGTAAAACCTTACAAACCCATTAGACTTGGGGACTTGTACAATGTGATGTTCATTTCACCTTTGGATTTTTCTATGACCCTATATTTAAGCATTTCCTGTACTTCTTCGCTGACTACTTCTCACTTGCACTTTGGCATCCAAGTGAACTTTTTTCACCAAGCGTGATTTCTACAGTGTTATGCATTAAACCAATATTCTATCATGCAACTCTGAGACTATGTCCTGCTTCTGAGTACATATTGTTTTACTTACTGTTTTTGAGACATGGATAGTGCATTCTCTATTTTATCTTCTGTAGATTCTACAAGGTCTAAACTTCTACAAGTATACTTACTTCAGAAACTTCAGTTTCTGGGGGGCGTGGCCAAGGATGAACACAGGATAGCAGCAGATTTCTTCAGCTCCACCAATTTCATTACACTGACAGGAATTAATTACTTAAAAAATTAATTTTTGAAGTAATTTTCTTTCTAAATATGTTTGTTTTATATAGTTCTTGAACTATATCTAAAAAAGAAAGGAACTTTTAACAATATTCCTGTCAGAAACCACATTGGAAATTTTCCTGTCAGTTTATCAGTCTGAAATGAGTTCCAGTCAGACAAATTCTCAAGACTCCAGCATCAAGAAAGAACTTCAGTCTCTGATAACTATAATCCAGCAACTTACTGCTAAGATGGATAAAATGGATACTAAAATTGATACCTTCATAGAAAAAACTACAAAACAAATAGACTTGTTACATATAGACCTGCAACAACAGAAGATCCAGATGACAGGCATAGAAGAAGCTGTGAATGACATGGAAAATAGAATCCAAGAAGAGGAAATCAACATTGAGTTTCTGCTGAAACAAAATACACATTTACAAACAAAGCTGGATGACTTGGAAAATAGATCTAGCTTAATAACATTAGGATTTTTGGACTGCCAGAAAATATTGAAGGTAACAATATTACTTCTTTTTTAACAACATGGCTCCCTAAAACTTTAGACTTACCAGAAGCATTCTCTTTGGTATCGAAAGAGCACATAGATCTATAGCTAATACTAACTCTAACAAAAACTATCCTAGATCAGTTATAGTTAGATTTCTATCATCTTTTGATAAAGAGATGGTTCTTAAATCTGCTTGGGCTAAAGCTCCTGTTAAGATTAATGAGACAACTGTGCATTTTGACAATGACTATTCTTCCTTGGTAATAGCTAAAAGAAAAGTTTTTTTGCCACTAATAAGGGAGCTTAAAAAAGCACAGTTTAAAACATACCTTCTGTTTCCTGCCAAGCTAAAATCTTCCTTCCTGATGGTCCTAAAATTTTTGATGACTTAGACTCTGCTTTACTGTTTATCAAAAAATAAGATTTTGGATAAAATAGAGGAAATGGAATGGGCTAGTCCTTCATTAAAGAGACTGGCAACTGAAACTTTGTGGAAGACTTCAGAGAAGAAGAAGAGACTAAAGAACAAATGATTTGTTCTATGTTTTTTTCTTTTTTCTCTCATCATTTTACTTCATTATTAATCTTTTTAAATATAGTTCCTGCATTTCCAGAAAGCCACAAATGTTCTGAAAAAGATTTAATCAAAGTTATTCTCTGTGTGCAAAGAAATGTTTTGTTTCATAACCAGTCAAAATATCTGAGGAACTAATAACAAGCTATCATTCAATTTGTTTCTCTTTCTGAAAAAGAGAAGTAAGGTCAGTAATTTGATACATTTTTTTTTCTTTTTTTCTCCTTCTCTTCTTTTCTTTGTTTAAACAATGACATTCTATTTAGATTATGTAGTGGGTAAAGGGTGGGGGAGGGCAGGGAGAGAAGAGTAATGAAAATATGATAAATGGAATAATAACATATTTATTCCTTGTAAAAAGTTTATATGTTCTTCAAATGCTATTCCTAATTATACTTTCTTGATTATACTGCTTATGCTTGTTTGTAAATAATCTGTCATGCTTTAACTAATAATAATTAGAACTAAATAATAGTAAATAATATGTTTTATTTTTAACTCTATTAATATAAACAGTAAGTAATATTCCATTGTATATACTTCTTATAGCTTTCTCTTACATTTTTTTTATTTATGCTTTACACTCTTTTATTTTCTACTCTCTTTTTCTTTTCTTTATTCTTTCTCTTTTTTTTTCTCATATTAATATATAGAAATGCTTTTGATCATATAGACACAGTAAATAATAAGATTTGCATAAAAATTGAGTTGGGACAAAAATATTGAGTTTTATTACTTATTAATAACTTTGGGCTTAATTTCACTTACATAGAGGCTGTAATAACCTGTAAAATACATCACAAAGGTTTTGTCATGTTTAGATGCATTTACACTGCTAAATGAATGTTTGTCACTAGTTTTTAACAAGTTTCCCACCAAAATGTTAAGGGAGACAATATGGGATGTGGGCTACCTCATGAGCAGTGTCCTTGAGCTGTTTCAAAAGCTTCAACTCTCAGAATTCTCACAGAGAAGCTGAAAGCAGTCAATCTGACCTTTGACCCAGATATCACACTGACACAGCACAGATTCAGGAAGAACACTCTACCAGGAAGTAGAACTGATGCAAATGCGACTATGTGAAGGAAAATGAACTCTTTGACATTTAAATGTGAGTTATTTTATATAATTACTTAAATATCTATGTTATAATTCATAAAATGTCAGTTATAATGATTTTAAATTATGCAGTTTCTTGTAGTAAGTAAATGTCTTATTTTAGAAGGCATAGAAAATGAAACATTTATTCAAATGTTTTTGAAAATCTACTTGACTGCTGCATACTAATCTGTGTTGAAAACTTATGTTCCAAACATATACATTACTATAACTCATTTAATTCATCTGATTGACAAGCATAAATAACTTTATAACTCTATACTGGAAGAAATTGTCATGTGATATATTTTAAAGCAGTAGTATAGACATACAAAATACAGATGTTTTTTTTACAATAATGCAAGTGTTTCTGAGAACTTGCATAACTATGCAGTATGATTTATAACAATTTCTATAAATATAATATTTTATTCTATTGACAATAATGAGTATGAGTAAAATGCTCATATACAAGCAATTCAAGGTTTTTTTTTTTGGAAGCTGTTGACTGCATTTACATGACAGAAAATAGATGCATCTTAATATATGTAATGTCTGAACCATATTAGCCAAAGTTTTTGATTTAAATGAATGTTAGAACTTATTTTTACATACTTTGAATAAATTAATATGTAAATATGACTTCCTTTTTTTTTCTCTCTTTCTTTCAGTCTCTCTCCCTCTTTCACGTCTTTTATTTCTCTCTCTCCTCTTGGTTCCTAATATCAAGTTTATTTGAATGCTATTTGAATACAAGTGTATTATATTACATAGATGTATATAGTAGTATGAATAGTTTTTTTAAAAAAGTTTATTTTAGTTTATATGATGCTGTTTTATCAAATGTGTAGTCTTGTCTTGCTAGATAATTGAATTGAAAGCTGTTAATTTAAGTTAAATATAACCAGTATTAAATTGATAAGGTGGTAGCTGAGGTACTGTTGCTTAGGGTAGGGGCTTAACTTGAGTGGTAAATACTACTCTAAGTTGGAGTTTTTAACTCCAGGCTGGATGCAAGGTTTAATCCTTACATTATTTTCACTTGTTCATTGTTATATGTATATAGTTTTGACATCCACAATATATTTTGTACACTCATTGTCACTACAAACAAAATTGAATCCTATACAAAATCCCATAAGAGATTCAATAAATACAGCTATATTTAAAGGTACACCTAAAGGAGGAGATGTAACATTACTTATGTTGTTATTTGTTATTTTGATCATAAGATTCTTAAGTTTTAAAAATGCCAAATGACATCTTTAAAAGGAATTTCTTTAAACATTAATGGATTGAATAATCCATGTAAAAGGGCAAGCCTAATAAGATACATTAATTTACATAAGGCCAACTTAGTCTTCCTGCAAGAAACCCATCTCTTGAAAAAAGATATTGATAAACTAGCCACAAACAAATATACAGTATTGGTTAGTTCAGAGCACACTCAGAAAAAAGAGGAGTGGCTATTTTATGGAATAAAAGTATGCCCATTCCTAAAACCATTAAGTCTTATCAGGATGACAAAGGAATGTTTTGTATGGTTACAATACAAATTAATGGGAAGACTTACACTTTAATTAATGTATATTGGATACCTGGAATTGGTATTAATACAGTGAAACATCATCTTGAGAAGATCATATCATTCTCTATAGGAGATATTATTTTAGCTGGTGACTTTAATTGTATACTAAATGAAAGTGATACTACCACTATAGGAAAAAGAAGAATTACATCTAATGCAAAACATTTAAATGATTTTGCTAATTCTTATCATTTGAATGATATTAATAATCAGATAGATTCAAAATCATTACCATACACCTTTTTTTCCAACAGATACAAAACTTATTCAAAAATAGATAGGGTCTTTATTTCTAACCAGATGGTAACAGATTTAATTAATTCCAAAATCATTTCATGTCCTATATCTGATCATAATTCAATTGTTTTTGAATTCATGATAAAAAATACTCATAATGTTCAGATCAAAAGGATACCAGCATACTTAACTCAACTAAAAGACTATAAAGAATATATACTTTCAGAAGTACAACATTTTCAAGACATAAATAATACTCCTGAAGTCTCCATTGTCTATGTTTGGGATGCCTTAAAATCATATCTATATGGACAAAGTATAAGATGTTAATAAAAGGAAATCTTGGGATAAGGAATTGTTAGATATTCAAAGTAAATTAGACTCTTATAAACATAATAATAAAGAAAATATTATGGATAAGAAAGTCATTGAAGAAATAAACAAACTAAATGAGAAATACAAAGAAATTTTAACTCATAAAGTTAAAATAACTCTAGAGAAATACAAGTTTTTGTCTTACTCAATAAGCCCCAAATACTTACATAGACTTAAAAATAAAACAAAAAGGTTGAATAAACAAAACCTATCAAAGAAATCTTTTCTCTAAGGAAAAAGAAGAATGTTTCTAGTCTACCAGAAATACTAGATGAATTTAGAAATCACTTTCACAATATTAACAATAATAACATTAACATGGAACCTAAAGATAAAATAAAGGAGTTTATAACCACAAATATGAATAAAAAGCTTAATAAACAAAAGATTAAACTATTGGACAAAAGTATTTCATATACAGAGGTTATTACACAAATAAATAAGCTTAAATCAAACAAAGCACCGGGTAATGATGGTATTATACCAGAGATATATAAACTCCTTTCTAAAAGTACATATTCATTAATACATAAGGTTTTTATTTTGGCCCAAACTGAGTTAATAACCCCCCCATCTTGGCAATATACATTTATTTCGCCAATTTTAAAACCTAATAAAGATCCAACTAGATGTACTTCATATCGCCCATCTCATTACTTAATGTTGATTATAAAATGTTTATGAGTATTTTTGCTGATAGATTGAAGACAATCATTCCTGGCATTATAGATATAGATCAGACAGGCTTCATTGTAAATAGAAATACTTTTGATAATATAAGAAGAACTTTAACATTAATTGATTTTGCAAATAGGAAAAAGAAAGATTTAACACTTATTAGTCTTGATATAAGTTCAGCATTTGATTCAGTAAGTTGGGACTATCTGTTTACCTTACTGAAGTGCACAAACTTCTCAGATGCATTTGTAAATCTAATTGAGCATTTATACAAAGGAACGTTGTCTTATATTAAGGTAGGAACATATGTTTCACAAAAAATACCCATTCTTAAAGGTACAAAACAAGGATGTCCACTTTCTCCACTATTATTCACTTTAGTAATGGAGCCTTGGGCTAATTTGATCAGAAACAGTACTGACATAGATGGTTTTGAAATAGATGAAAATACAACATCCAAAATTCAACTTTTTGCAGATGATGTTCTAATTACATCAGCAGGATCTAATTCTTCTATGCAGTCTCTATTTGATAAAATGATGAATTTTAAAAGTATTTCTGGTTTAATATTCAATGAAGAAAAACTAAAATACTACCTATATATACACGAAAAAATATTCTCATTAGTGATTTTACTAAATATGTACCCAATTCAGGTCAGATAACTTATTTAGGTATAATACTATCTAAAGATATTAAATCTATTATATATAATAATTATAATACCTGTTTTCTTAATATACAAAATCTTTTTAATACCTGGAATAATATGTTTTTACTATGGAGGAGAGACTTACAATTATTAAAATGATAATATTCCCCAAGATTTTATACTTAATACAATCAATAATACTTCCACCTACAAAAATAATTATCAAGAAACTGAATACACTAATGTTAAAATTCCTATGGGCACCTAATAGACCTAGGATTGCATTAAAGAAACATACTAATAGCTGGTCTCAAGGGGGTATTTATTTTCCAGACTTTAATTTATATACTATCTCTTCTATTGTAAAAGTTATTACTTTATTAATAGATCAGTCATATGTCGCAAAATGGAAAGATTATTGGGAGCTAATTAGTATGCACTTCATGAAAATCTCCTTAACACATAAAAATATGATTGTAAATAACTCCATGTTATGGTTACTAAATGAATTTTGTACTTCACCTATTACACCTAAACATATGGTTTGTTACCCATTAAATATTATTATTAGCTATCGTAACTTTATATTCATGCACCCTAAGTATAGGGAATGGAATTTTATTATATTCCTATAATGTATACTCAGGGTATGCTTTTGTCATCTACTTCTGAAGGAACTCATTTAGCTATAGATAATGATCTAAAGTACTGGTATCAGTTGATATCTGATAATAAAGTTAAAAATCTAGATTTCTTAAAACAAGAATTTGATCTAAGAGAAACTTGCTGGTTAGAGGTTCAGACCTTTAGACAACATCTCATTGATAGAATAGATCTAATGTCTATAACAGTTAAAGAATCTATTCCAACACTGATTGATTACTTGATATTAAATTTACAACATAAAGTTTCTGATAAAGGTAAACTTTCATACATACATAAAATTATCAGACAAGAAACTTTTTACAGTGTAGATACATACTGGAATTATTTCACTTCTATTAATGGGGACCCACCAAATCAACAAGATAAAAATATATATTGGATTCTGCCTATAGAACTACGTCTTCCATTGTCTGGAGACTTTATACATGGAAATTTTTACATAGATCTTTTTATACACCTTTGATGATGAATAAAATAAATAATAAAGATAATCTATGTAAGAGATGTAATGTAGAAATTAATGCTGACTGGGCTCATATGTTTTATGACTGTATAAAATTGAAAGAATACTGGAAGTCAGTTAATGAATTTTTGCAGGCTCTTTTACAGATAATTTCATTATTTCTAAATCTCTTATATTATTCAACACACCTGTACCTCAAAGTGTTAAAAGGTTAAGCTTCCCTTGTTATGGTCTATTCTAGCAGTGGCTAGGAAAATAATAACCAGAAATTGGATTTCAGATACACCTCCTTCGTTCAATGCATTTAAAAATGTTATGAATATAGTGTGCCATATGGAAATAAACACAATTAGGTCAAGAACAACTAGAAAAACATCTTATTATATTGTATGGGATAATTTACAAAATTTGTTAAAAAAATCCTAATTTCAATAGCATGGTATTTTAGTTTAATTAATTGATCTGATTGTAGTGGATGTCTTTGTAAATACTTTAGTTGTTTTGTTGAATGTTATAATCATATCTATTTTTAATTACTTGTATAAAATTGTTATGATATTTCTCTTGTATGTTAAAACAATAAACCTGTTTTGAAAAAAAAATAAGAAACTTCAGTTTCTCTCCTGTGCTTCAGAGCAATTAATTGATATAACTGTTTTGGTTTTCAGTTCCCTGGTTCTCTCGCCTTATAATTTACTTCACTTACTTTTTCTAAAATGTCAAAATGTGGTTGCGGTTGAAAGGAATTTATTTTCATCAGTATGTATAAATACAAGTACATTATCTCCTCATTTGAAGTCTCTGAGATGAATTCTTTGTTGCATCTCCTGGTTCTTTCAAAATAGTATATTGATATGGCTGTTACATTTCTTAGCCTACACTGTGGTCAGAAAAAAAATGTTTTATCATACTTTTAAAGTTGGTGCTTTCTTCCTCCCATGTTTTTGACTATATCTAGCAAACTTTGTGGATTCTGCCATATAGCATTGCCAAGAGTTTTGAATCAAGTTGCGGCTTGGGGTACCTCCCATACAACAAAGAGAAGATAAGGCAGGTGTCCATCCCAATTTCTCCTGTCCACTTCTATATCCTTCTACAACATAGATTTCAAAATGTTATTAGTGTTCAACATGCTTATATGTGTAAGGGTGGTATACAGACTTCCTTAACTACTTCACTTTAAAAATTTGACAGAGCTCACCCATTACCCTGGATGTGAGTGGGGCATGCTGGTCAGTAAGCTACAAAAAAAGCAGTGAAAAATCTTTTGTTATGGCTTTTGCATTGTCTCGTCTTATGGGTGTTGCTTCAGGAAAATTTTGTTGTATAATCAGTAATTACTAAAATATATTGATGGCCCTTACTTGATTTTACAAGTGGACCCAGAAACGTTATTGTTATATATTGCAGTGGCTCATCCACAATGGGTAAGGGTATCAAAGGTTTCTTAAATCCTGGACTGGGTGCTGTTGTTTGACACTCTCATAAGACTGCACAAATGTTTTCCTTGTCCGTTCATAATACCTCGCCATTAAAATCTAGCTAAGACCCTAGCTTTTGTTTTGTCCATCTTTGAATGCCCAGACAAAATATGTTGTATGCCAACTTCATTACAAGTGTCCTAAAGTCTTAGAATTAACAACTGGTTCAGCATCTGTACTCTGTTTTATATCACCCTGTAGAGCAAGCGATTTCTTGGGTTAAAGTAAGGGTATATAATTGGGATCTTCTGTTCTTCTGGTTCCTCATTTCCTCTCTCTGTTATTTGTAGCTGTGCCTAGAATATCGTCTTCCCACTGAGCCTTCTTAATACTGGAAATGTGCCATTCTGTTGACTCTTTTTTCACTGAGATCTGATTGCTAGAAGTAATTTGAAACAAAATTCACTGGCAGGAGAACTTATGTACTCTTTTTTTTCCTGTGTTGAGGGAACTTGGAGTTAGTGTATATATAAGTTTTGGGGGGGCGGGAGATGGGTGTGCAGGGGGACTTGTGCTTTATAAAACAAACTACCTCTGATATCCACCAAAAGTCATTTCAGTTTTTTTTTCCTCAAACAGCACCCAAAATAGTTGGTGATTAATCAGTATATGTACCCTTATAATTTACACTGAATAAGCTCAGTCTCCAGATGTCTCAGAAGGAATAGGAAGTTTTGGAGAAACTTGCATACCCTGATAAAAGTAGTCTGAAAACAGACATGCTCCAGCACCTGACAACGAGCAGCCAATGACTCTTTACTCTGTGTCAGGGATGATAGCTCTCCTCTTGAGGCAGGGCAGGAATAGTCAATGATATGACACTGCCATTCAGAGAAAGCCCAACATTGTAAAGCAGAGTTACTGTTTTCCATCCAGCATTTTTTTCCTCTAATTTCTCTCTTAATCTTTTTGAATATCTTCTATCTGGAAAATCTGGACTTATTGCATAATAGTAACAATACATAATTTCTTTCTTATCCCCAGTAGTCCACTCTATAATCTTTATTACTCTTTTTTGGCCTGCCAGTTTCTGTGCTTTTATCGAATACTACTGCTTTCTACAACAGGGGACCATCCCCCCACTGAGCCTGACCTAACCCCATTGTGGAAATGTTTCTGTGTTTTGAGGATTCTACACTGTCATTTTCCGCAGTCCTGGCACCAGTCTGCATACCAGGGTTGGGCACTTTTTTATCCTGGGACTTGTGCACCCAGCTGTCTTTTTCATTTTTTTAACCTGCTTCTGTTCATGTTATATGCTATATAAAATACAGACTATATATCAGTGCTATTTTGGTGAGATTTTGTAAAAAAACAGGGTCCCCCTAGTGAAGATACTCAGCAAGACTTCAGGATGAATTCAGTTCCAGTAATAGTACTCTCTTTTGCTTGCTGATTTTATCATCTCTCCATTCAGACCCTTATCGTCTCTTTATTTGGACCCTGGAATGGCGCTGTATGGAATGACTGATGCTTTAGGAGACTGCATTAGGCTGTAGTATGAGGCATGGAGTAGCCAGATCTCAGAAATGTGAAGTTTGATGTGGAGGGCCATGTCTCCTTGTGCATGTTGAGAACTTTGCTTGCATAATCCCTTTGCTTTAATTAGCTTTCTCTGATGTGATGCATTTCAGCCAGGGGAGAGACTCAGTCCTCTCACAATGCAACCTCAGACACCACCATTATACTTGGGTGATCTTCTGGACCCCACAACATATACAATGAAGCATGGAAAGTAACATTTGCTTTCAGAGTAAACTGCTTGGGAATCTTACATTTAGTCCTCATTATCTTAACAGCTCAGATTGCTTCTGATCCTAAAAAACTGTGAATAAAGCATTATAAATCTGAAGTAAATATGCCGAAAACTGCCAAATGTACTATGCCACATTCACTTAATTTGATACCATCTTTTAGCTTTGACAATGTTCAGCATTTTCACCACCCCCCCATACAAAACCTGAACTCATGCTAAGAAAATGTTTCTCTCTACAGCACTGAAATCACCCTTTGGCAGGGATTAAGACTAAAAGAGCAATACATTTTGAGGTCAGGTACCATACCTGAGTAGTAGGACAACTATGTAATTCCACTGTGTTTGAATGTTATGTGTTCAAGTATTGCAGATGAAATGTTGTATTGTCCAAATCACAGATGCTGGAATTATGCTCCACTGGGGCTACAGAAAGGAATGCATTGCTGACTAAAGGGTTGTTGGCTGACACTAAACAAAGCAGTACTTTCCAGCCAAGAATGATGTCTCAGATCTCAGTAGTAGTTTCTTCTCTGTATTTCAATGATACTGGAGTTGCTAAGAGAATGGAACCAGACTCTCCCACTTTGAGGTAAAGATGGTGGTACTTTCTTATGAACTATGAATGTTCCTTTAAAGCTGGTTCCATGATGTAAAGAATAGCACTCTGGACTCTGAATGGAGTGATCTGAGTCCAAATCTTAAGGAGGGGAACCTTCTATGCTTTCTGATTTGGTGGGGGGGCTGCTATAATGGTTAAGGTGTTTACCTGTGTCTATATTAGAAGCTCGAAGAGTGTCTTCATCGAGCACTGAAATGCCGACATGTAAAGAGCGAATGCTGGAAACCATGAATAGCCACTTCTGCAAATTTTTTGCCTGTGAAAAAATTCACTTGGCCGTTATCAGGAATTGCCCTTTTCTCCAATGTAGAGCGATCTTGGAGTTGGTATATTTAATCGGGGGTGTATGGGGAGCACAGCCCCCCCCATATCAGGGAGGTGTGAGGGGAAAGGTCCCCCACTTGATTAGGGTTTTTAATGTTTGTTTTTTTTGCTTACGGCCAAGTGAATTTTTTCCCTAGGAAAAAATTAGCAGAAGTGGCCATTTCCGGTTTAAAGCTTTTGCTCTTTACAGGTTGCTGTTTATGTGTTCAAAGAAAAGATTCTTTGAGCATATAATATAGACCCATTTGCCTTATAGAAACAAGATGCAGGGTTTGATTCTTCCATGGGGTGATTGGCTAGGCTTAAAATGGCCCACAAGGCAGTTAGCTCAGTACTAGTATATGAACCTATTGCTCCCCTAAATAAAGCAAGAATCTGGAAATGTATTTGTTTCAGTTCAAAGAGCTGTTTTCACCTATTCTTAATAAAATAACTTGTGTGGTGCTCTAGGAGCTTTTTTGCCACTTATTAGTGTGTTCATTCATTTGCTGGTTGAAAAAGTGGCATCCTGATGGTAAGAACATTAAAAATAATAAGTTTTGAAAAAAAAAACATGAAACTAGGAAGGGTGAAAATGATGCAGTGTAGCATTTACTTTACTTCACTTCCAACTCTTCAAGCTCTGACAATGGATTTTTAGTTTATGGAAGTAACAGTCCTTGATAGCCATGGATTGTGGGGGAAGAGGATGGTAAGCATTATATTATGGTTGATGACAATGCTTTCAGTAAACTAAATAGGGCTCAAACCTGCAATTTTTTTTTCTCACATGAATAGCAAGCCCCTTTGCATTGCCCCTGCATTCCTATAATTAATATATCTAATTCCAAGGCCAGAAAAACTTTGGCTACATTTTGTGTTCAAGCTCATTTGATTGAACAGTATGTTTGCCAGGTTTTTCTGTTTGTATCTCTGTAAAAGGTGATCCAGTGAAACCAATATAATGATAAAGCTGTGTGGAAAACTGAAAAAACAATGTTGATAAATGTTTTTCACTACAGAGGAGAAAAGGAAATGAAGCATAATTTTAATAGTTTTATGAAACAGTGATCAACAGGTCATCCATCAATATCATCTGGCAGTTCATGTAGAATTATAACCTCAGGGTATGTCATCCTGGCTGCAGTGACCATGCATACTTAGCTTCCTCACTCACCACAGAACAGGCAACAACAACTAATCCGAAGTAGCTCAATGGATTCCAAAGAGCAATCGTAGACCAAAAATAAAGTAAAATTAAATCCAACCATCTTAATAACAAAAAAAAAATTGATTTATTAGCAAAGATTTCAAGTTATACAAACTCTTTCTCGATGCTTTTAGAATCAAACCATATACAACCATTTTCTCAAATTCCAAGTTTAAATTACATCAGCCACCCTGTTAGGAAAGAAGTAAAAAATCATGATACATTACATAAAAATCACATCACATAGTAGATTATATTAGTTAAAATATGGGTCAATATCACATCATTGAACTTGTATAAGTTTGAACGATGTAATATCGAACCCAAAAGCCTGAAATGCAGAAATAGCGAAGCCACAGCACATCGTTTTTTTTTCCACAGGGAAAAAAAATTGGTGGGCCGTTTTCAGGGCCTTGCTATTTCCTCCACTGTGGTGCAATCTTGGAGTTTGTATATTTAAGTAGGGGTGTGTGTGGGGGGTACAGCCCCCCACATTGGGAGGTGTGGGGGCGAAGGCCCCCACTTTAGTTTTAGTTTAAGATTTATGTTTTTTTTTTTTTTTTTGTTAGGGAACAGCGATTTTTTTTCCCTGGGAAAAAAAATCTCTGTTCTGTGTGTTTGTTACTGTGTGGTTTTGGACTTTTGGGTTCAATATTACATCGTTCAAACTTATACAAGTTTGACAATGTGATATAGACCCTTAAAATATATACAAAGCCTGAAAATAAAATGGCTTCGTGGATAGAACAGATGCTAGTTATCTACTGAATGTACTATGTTCTTCATCTGTAACTATGTTTGTAATATTTTAATTGCTAGGATTCTTAATCTGTAACTATGTCTGTAATATTTTAATTTGTGGAGCTTTTCTCCCCGGGCCTCCGCTGAAAATGGACCTGCATCCAATCGGACATTCCCGGTCAACAAATGTAAATAAATAAATAAAATAAATGTTGCTTTAACTTTAAAACTGGTTTAAGACTGTTCACAGTATTTAGCGCTGGTGGCAAATCGGCTCTAAAATACCTAATCCATTTATACTCAGCTAATTCTGTATTATTTAATAAATCACCTCCAGTTTATTCAAGAAGACTTTTTGGATAACCCTGAACTTAAATGTGTTTTATCTACCCATCTGATAATTATGTTTATATAGTGCATTAGTATCAACACATTTGCGAATCTCTGATAAGTGGGAACATATTCTCTCTTTAAGTTTTTCCTTTATAAAGACAGTCACATTTCACACAGTTAGCAAAATAAATCATGTTTTCTGTATAACATGTCATAAATATCTTAAATATAAAATTATTTTTACTAATGGGATGTATGTATTTATTATCTAAGTTTATATAGCTGCAGTATGCAGTTATAGCAAGATATAATTCTATTTTTATTGAGTATCTCCTGTATTTTTCTAATAAAAGGTATTAATAGCACAGGGATTGCTTCAGCTTCTTCTCTTTTTTAAAAACAAATTAAGGTTTTTCACCTAGTACATTTTTAGTTTCAGAACCTGATTTTAAAATTGTCCAATTCTTTTGTATAATCTCCCTAATTTGGGTAGTATGCCTATTATACTTAGTAACATATCCTAAAGTGTGTTCCCTTTTCTGCCTATTATGCCTGTGATTATTAGTTGACTCAGAAAAATATGGTTGGCCTAACTTTTCACGCTCAGAAATGACAAAATCCATGTTATTTCTTATTAACTTAGTATCATAGCCTCTAATTTGGAAATTATTAGCCATAATTTCCACCTCTGCCATAAAATGTATATTAGCAGTATTGAGCCTACTGCCAATAATTGACTTCTAACAGAACTTTTATATACATGTCTAGGGTGCATACTCTTTGAGTGTAAGTACCTGGTAGTTTGAACTTCCTTTCTATGTAATTATCCCTTAACTGATCTCACCTTCACCACAAGCTGTCTTTTAGGTTACCCTCACTACAAACACATCCCTACTCTACCCAACTATAGTCTGTTAGAATATGTTTTACAAGCCATTCTTCCCTCTTGCTATACAATAGATTGTAAACTTGTCTAACAAATCCTGTTTCTTCCTTTACAGCCTGCTGTGCATTGTTTAAAAACCCCAGGTGTTTCCAACTCTTCTAAGTGATTCCCCAGCTTTCCGGCCTCTGAAAGAACCTCCTAAAGGGAAATTGAAGTGCCTACTGTTACTACTATCTCACCCCAAGACCTGTCTACAATGTGGATGTACCCTACTGTGCTAAATATCACTCAATGTACTTTAATTGTATTATCCCACTGAGCGCATGCTAGCAGCCTACCCTGGACTCCAAGTATCCCTATTATATGGGTCTATATTATAAACACGAACACTTACCTTATTAAATCCCTAAACGTCGACCTGTCCTCATCGAACCACATAAACACTGAATGCCCTAAACCATGAAATTCAAAACATCGAACTATTATACTTGTCCCACCCCACCGCCTGCTACATACTACCTACACAAACAAACTAAAAAAACACATACATACACTAACCAAAACCCTACTTCTAACCCTAAACTAAACCCTACTTCTAACCCTACACTAAATCTTACATATACCAAGTATGCACTTAACTCGCACCCTAACCCTAAGATCCGTAACTATCGCACACTTACCTTAAAACGCTAAACCCAAACAAACTAAATAATCCATGCACATACACTTAACAAAACCCTACACTAAATCTAACATACATTACCATCCATGTACTTACCTTAACCTGCACCCTAACCCTAAGGTCCGTAACTATCGCACACTTACCTTACAGAGCTATACCGCAGAAGGCCAACCATGACGATTCGACGTTTCCGGTTTTGTTCTTCTGGACGTTCGATGTTTTCACGTTTCAATAAGGACGGGTCGACATTTATGGATTCGATAAGGTAAACGTTCGAGTTACTAATATGGACACCCTATTATATAGCTCCCTTATTCCTGTATTACAACCCTTGCTATTTCTCACTTAAGCCACTAGGTGGCAGCACTTACTTACTTTTTTCATTCTCTTTTTGCTACAGTCACAAAATCTTTTCTCTGTAACTACTACTCCCCTGCTTTAGCTCCTACATAAGTATTTAACCAGTCCCTGACCCCTAGTGTCTCCTTACTTCTGTGCTTGCTCCCTGTTCCACTGATAGTTTTTCGCTGGCTTGTTCTGCCTACTTCTCCTTTATAGCCACTAGACCACACCCACAACCAACCCAAAACAATTGGTACTTCAGAACCCCACCCATAATTATATATATCCCACACCTCCCTTGCTAATTCTCTACTACACTTCAACACACTACTATCCTCCCCTACACTGCTGCAGACCACACCACTCCACCCCTATTTACCATGACTATAAAACCTTTTTCAGCACTGACCCTACCATTATGTCTTCTGACTTTAACCTGTCTTACCTATCATTCTAGCCCTCTCAATGCCCATCATTTTAACTATTTTCATATAACAAATGCATTCATATCAGAACACTCACACACTTCTTTAATTCTATCCCCTTATCTATATAGCCTCAATAATAGCTTTCTCTTTCCCTTCAAACTCAAATCCACCTATAAACCTACTCTAGCCCAAACAACCTACATGGCCTCAAAGCAAACAACCCACAGACTACATACTTCTTCTTCTTTCGGCTTTTTCCCGGTTAGGGGTTGCCACAGCAGATCACATGTCCGCTCATGATTGGCAGTGGAGTTTTACAGTGTCGAGTTGCCAGCCTGGTGCCCAACCTTCCACAGAAGGCACACACACGCACGCACTCATGCCTAGGGCCAATTTAGAGTGTCCAATCCACCTACAGCATGTCTTTGGGACTACATACTAAACAGTCTAAATACCTCTTCATCACTACACACCAACTTATTACCATCCTCCTCGCAGGTGATATTCATCCTAACACTGGCCCTGTTAACCCCTCTAAATCCAAGCCCCCCCCCCTCCTTCCCTCTCCTCAACAGGAAAATCTCTCATATTCTCAGCACTAAATGCTCAAAGCATATGCAACAAAATCCCCAACATCCACCTTGGCTCATCCACAACCACCCAGATATCCTTTCCATCTCCAAAACCTGGCTGAAACCCCATATAAAAGACACAGAAATAACTCTTTCCAATTACGGCATCATCAGAAAAGATAGACTACACAAAAAGGGTGGTGGAGTTGCTCTCCTCTACTCATCCTCCCTCTCACTTATTTCCTTCACAAACCCATTCCAGAACTCTGTCCCTTGGTTAACTAAAGTTACCCTAGCAGTCATGCGCCTCCGAGATAAAGCCTGGAAATATTACCATAAAAACAAAACTCCCATTACCCATAATGAATACAAAACACTTCATAACAAAGCAAAAAAAAACATCATCTCAGACCGTAAATCCTACTATTTCACACTCCAAAACAACCATAAGACAAACCCCAAACAATTCTGGAATGGAATTACCTCTCTCCTCAACCCTGGTAAAAAAGAAAACCCCTGCCCAGATCCAAATGCCTCTGACATTGATTTAGCCATACAATTCAATTCTTTCTTCATTGATTCCATTGCCAAACTAACAAAATCCTTCTCCAACAATCCTATATGCCCACCTCTATTACCCTCCAGCTCATCCTCCTCTACTGCTTCCTCCTCCCAACCCCCACTTTTCTGTATGAATTCCATCCCTATATCTACTATAAGAAAACTCCTATTAAACCTGAAGCCATGCTCAAATGCCCCTGACAATATCCCTTCCTACTTCCTAAAGATCACCGCAGAAGCCGTAGCCATCCCCATCCGCATTCTAATCAACCAATCAATCAACAAAGGCTACGTACCACAACTTTGGAAAAAATCCTTTATTATCCCTCTTCACAAAGGAGGCAACAATAACAATGTTTCCAATTTTCGACCTATTGCCATCCTATCCCCCATCTCTAAACTGCTAGAATAATGTATACATTTACAACTCTTACCATACCTTATAAATAACCACCTACTCTCTCCCAAACAACATGGATTCAGGCCCGGTCACAGCACCACCACCACCCTCCTCTCCTTCTTAGAAGCCATCAACAAAGCCCATGATACTGGCTGTACAGTTTCCTCTCTTCTCCAAGACCTATCAAAGGCTTTTGATACTACCTCTCATAATATTCTACTAACTAAACTTTCCAAGCTAAATCTATCCCTTTCCTTAATTAATTGGTTCACCAGTTACCTCTCTGATTGGCAACAATCAGTTAAGTGGAAGAATGTTAGCTCCCCGTTCCTCAGCACTCCAATGGGTGTACCTCAGGGTTCCATTTTAGGGCGACTACTGTTTAACATTTTCATAAATGACTTCCACCATACCATTCCCAATCCTAAATGTATTCAATATGCCAATGATTCAACAATTATCTGCTCTGCCACTTCTATTCCCACTCTCATAAAATTAACTCAGGATGCCTTCTCCTTTACTGAAAGATGGATGCTAGATAATCATCTGGCACTTAATGCAACAAAAAAACAAACTTTTGATATTTATCCCTTCTAAGACCACCATCATTGATAAAGACACATTCATTATCACTAGTCACAATAATACTCCTCTTGAAATTGTATCTAATGCAGAATTACTAGGTGACCTCATTGATGATCAGCTGAAGTTCGAAATTCACCTACATACAAACATTAAGAAAACACATCAGAAACTTGGAATGCTATACCGCCATAATCGCCACCTCTCTTCTTCTACCAAAATAATTCTCTCCATCACATACCTCATCCCATCTCTCCTATATGGTGCCCCACTCCTTACTAACCTATGATCTTCCCTTAAGGCCAAACTAACCTCCTGCTACAATAAAATTTAAATTTTGCCACAGGTCACCGATCTTCCACTCACCACTGTATTGCTATTCATAAACTGAATTGGCTACAGCTGCCCCACTATCTCACTTATATCCAACTCATCCAAGCTCACAAACTTATGTTCACTCCCTCACTCTGCCCCTTTCTGGCTTCCACCTTCAAAATACACATACCTTATAGACTCCTAAGATCAAACACTCAAAATCTTATTGAATTACACAAACCTGCCCGCCCACCAGGTAAACATATATTATCATTTTCTTTAGCATGCCTCTGGAACTCACTACCACCCCTGATCAGTTCCACTAGCAGTCGCTCCTCCTTTAAAACCATGCTTCACTCACACCTAACATCCCACTGGGAATGCTACTGTACTCCATCTCCTCCTACATAAACCAAATCTGAAACCCAGCCTCTCTCTCAGTACTAGTTCACTTACCTCTAAAGTAACTAAAAACTGTCTTTCTTTTCTCTTATCACTGTAAGAACCTACTTTCATGAATAATACTTATTATGCTTATGCTTCCTTTAAATTGTATCTAAAATCATGCTTGTAGATGTACTAGTAATATTGTACACAATTGTTTATTATATCCTGTGTATTCTGCTGCATGTTTATTATCAAATATTTTTGTATATTTGTATGTTTTGGAGCTTTTCTCCCCAGGACTCCATTGAAAACGGGCTATCTTAGCCCAATAGACCATCCTGGTAAACCAACTGCAAATAATAAAATAAATAAATAAATGTATAGTAGTATCAAACAGACAATTATAAAATATATTATTATCTAAAAATGTATATTTATAGTTTAATATTTCAAGTTGAATATGGGCACTCTGGCCAATCAGCGTGCACGTTTTGGGGGGGTCATTGTATAATATAATCCCTTAGCTGGGGAGCCTTTTTTTCTCCTAGATTAATGCAACATAATCTGGGATCGCACAACTTTTCAGTAAATTATAAAATCACAAGTATGTTGGCAGACAATTTACTAACAAATCTTTTAAGCTATATAAACTCTTTTTAAATATGTTTGTAAATAACTTGCAGAAAATGACCAGGTTGGCAGCAAAATAGTCCATAAGGCTTCCTTAAATGATAATCAACCCAACCGTCAGGCCTCTTACTGTAATAGTGATATAGATGGATCAGGCCTTAACTACAGTCCTGTTGGCCTGAGTTTGATTGCCATTTAAGGAAGCCTGATGGTGGTACTGGCAGGACAGATGGGAGTGCCTATCCTGGAAGGAAAGAATATACTGGCCAGATTTACTCAGGGAGCTCTACTGGAGGTCAGCCCTTGAAGAAGTTTGGCTCTGTTGTTCTGTGGTGACCAAAAATAAAGAAAAATGAAATCCAACCATCTTAATAACAAAAAATTAGACTATTTTGCTGCCACCATGCTTATGATTTTATAATTCACTGAAACGTTGAGTGATCCATGATTATGTTGTATTAATCTAGGAGAAAAAGGCTCCCCAGTGAAGGGATTATAGTAGGGGAGAATAAAGCTCTCAACAACTGCTTGTCTTCCTTTCTTAAATTTTATATGCATTAACATAGCAGCCTGGTGGCACAGAGGAAAGTTCTTTGCCTCCTGGTTTCAAAATCTGGTGTTTACTGCTGACTTCCACTAACGGTGTATGTGTGAAGTCTATATCTCCTCTCCATATCTTCACAAATTTCCTACATAAACTATGCTGGTTGACTGACTACACTGAATTGTTCATATGTTTGCATATTTTATTTACCCCTGCCATTGTGCCTGATGTTGTTGATGAAATAGTGTATGGACCAACAAACTTACTCAGCTACCAAATGTTAAAAAAACAACAAACAGCATTCTTAATGATGACATTCCAGAATAAACTACTAGTATTCAATGTTGTGAAAGCTGCTAATGATGGCTGTTCTGGCTTATTAGTGGTGCTACAAGGGATATGATGATGGTGATGATGATGATGAATATTTCTTAATTCCTCAGAAAAAGGAAAATGAAAATATATAGTACTGTGTACACCAGGGGACTGACTTTACCTTATGTCTCACATTATGACTAATTAAGATATGTGGACTAGTCCAAGTACATGCTTAACAGATGTTGAAATATAAAAATGATAAAAATATTCTTAATGTTGACATGCCAGAATAAGCTGTCAGTACCCAACAGTGAGAAAGCTGATAATGATGACTGGACAATTCTGTCACTAATGGCACAAGGCATTTGTCATGAATGCTTTTTGCCTCTTGGAAAAAAGAAGAAAAATGGAAATATACACTACTACTCTGGCAGATAAAAACTTGTGGGACTCGGATCCGCCAGCATAAGTAGTGATGGGAGGGAGAAGAATACCGCCATGGTTATCATCACCCTCCGGTGATATATACTGGGTGGGAGGTTGCATGTTATGGACTTTGAAATGCCGTGTTGCCCTTATTTTAATAGCATGAACCACTGCAGTCCCATTAATACTACTAGAAGTGTTGGTATTATGTCACACCAGATTCATCTATAGATAGCAGTTGGTGAAGTAAGAAATGTTCCAAGCGAATGCAGTCTCTGTATTCTAAATACCCCCACACCTTTATACTTCTAATATAAACCTTATGGCAGCTTTATGTACAATTGTCAATAAATCTGCATTATACCCCACGTCTTAACTGTAATATTAACATTTTTGCTCTACCAAGTTCCTTCCCTTGCCTCTATTTCTTTGAATTTCTAAGCAATAATCACATTGTTTATTATCTATCTGACAAACACACGAACGCACCTCTTCAAATGCTCGAAGTTCAATATTTGCTCATACATCTCTTACACAGAAATATGTCTCTACTTTCTCGTGAATGTAATCTAATTAGCAAATGTATGTGTAATTGTTAATATATATTATTTAATGTTTGTTCATGTAGATTACTGAATGTCTGTTTAAAATATTTGTAATATGTGGGAGCAATTCTACTCCTGCTTCTGCTGAAAAGGGGTCTTTGACTAAACCCAGCTGAACAAACCCAATAAACACGAGGAAAATAAAATAAATAATTTAAAGAGGATCAGGGCAGGCAAACATGGAAATTTAGAAGGACGTGACATTTTAGTGTGTTGCCAGGATACTCAAATTATTATTATCTATATCTCAAAGAATGCCACAGAACATTATGACTAAAAAAAAAAGTCACAGCTTTAGAAGGATGCAACGAATGTGCTATGTAGTGGGACTAAATACAGAACAATCAAATATAAAATCACCAAACTGGCAACTCATAATTCAGAAAACCTAGAACTCCACAATAACAAACTGAATTTGTTATTCTGAAGTGTTAATTTTAACAATTATGCATTTCTACTATAGAATTACATTTTAAAACATCAACTAGGAGCATTTTAAACTATTAGTCTTGGAAAGTATACAAATATACATTTTACCTATTATGAAAAAAATGTAGGCACATATTACGCGGGTCTGTAGTTTACGAAAAAAGGAAAGATAGCTTTAATGCAATGGATAAAACCTACATGCAGAGCAAATATCACACTAAGGCTTTGCCCAACAAAATGAAAAAGTGACAAATAATAAACATACTTAGTAGTGAATTTTCACTATTTTTGCAGGAGGCATGAGTCCCCATTATTTGTATTCTAATAGTCTAACTCCAAGGTTGCACTTCCTCAGACAAATGTACCTAATTTTGGTGTAGAATTAACTGCCTTTTCATTGAGGTTGAGTGATATTAGTTAGACTGTTATTAGTAAGTGTGAGATGCAGGGTAACTTTGTCAGATTTTTTCACTGAGTCATCCTTTTGTGTGAAACGGTTGTGTTGAATTCCAGAGATCTTGTAAGCTGAATGAAGTGCTGCTGGGAAATGTACAGCTACATGGCAGTTTGACAAATTATTGTTAAATACTTTTCTGTTTGCTTGTATCTTTCTGCGACTTGTGTAGTCAAATTTCACATAGCTTTATGCACATGCTCCTCTAGACTAGACATCAGTATTTCTTACAGGTTTAACTAAGCAGCGTTTACAAATGTCCCTTGCAGTTGATGATTTCTAGTGCTCGACACTCTGTGCTGGAACTCTGAATTTTTAAACATAGTGATTTTTAACTTTTGTCACTTTTAGCATTCAAGGCTTTTAATTGTATTATTTCAGAGTTTTTTTCATTTGATCTTAATCACAACCTGTTATGAAGGTACAGCTTTTACCTGTTCAGAAGTGTGATGGAAACATAGTAAAATATTTATTTATATATTTTGCTAATTGGCTTGAAGATCAGGATCCTTGTCTGGATAAGTGACTTGCTCAAAGTCAAAGCAGTAGGCAAACTGAGAATGAAGGAATCAAACCCAGGACTACAAGAAGAAGGTAATTAGCAGTCACAGCTTTAACCCTCTATGCCAAGTTGCCAAACCATGAAACAGGTGCCATGCGGATGTGTAGTTATAGAAAATATGTCAGCATACATTTCCACAATGTAGCAGTCTCAAAATGGTCATGATACACATTTCTGGAATTTGACACAAGACATCATTTCAAAGGGAAACTAGGAAAAATATTTTGAATCAAGAAAAGTGCATTCGATAAATGTGCAGGTTTTTGCAAGTTTATAAAGGTGACATACATATTGAGAGTTATTTAAATATATTTGTTTCATAGGACTACAAGTGCCTTGCTGATGTGCTGTTGTAGTGATACTGCGCTAATTAGCAAACCAGAGACATGCAAGAGTTGTAGTGAGCAAAAGCTGTTTATCATCTCATTTGCATATCTCTGAATGAAACACAAAAATACATCCCCCCTACTAGCCCAAGCAACATTGTTGTACAGGCAGACTATGGACAGACAGACAGGCAGATAAAATCTCTCTCTCTTACACACACACACACACACACACACACACACACACACACACACACACACACACACACACACACACACTCACGCCTGAGTGTCAAATGCCTGGTGCCTGAATTACAAGGCACTGAGAACCATAGTGTCAATCACTGTTTCCATAAGCAATAGCTGCTGGTGTGGTTTCTGTGTACGCCAGCATTAAATCTTTTGTTTGCAAGATGTTTCCTTTCTTCATTTTTGTGTAGCAGTAAATTTGGGATATAGAAGTTTATGGGGTGTGCAAGATTTGCATACCCCTCATATGGGATATGCATGGAGGCTTCTTCCTCACCATTTTGGTATTTCATGCACTTGTGTTTGGAGATATAGTTCCTTAGTGTCTTTTGATGTGAAAATACACACACACACACACACACACACACACACACACACACACACACACACACACACACACACACACACACACACAGACGGGCACAGCCTCACAGTACTTACCTGCTGCACCGATAACAGGCATTCTGCTGTCATAGGCAACAATGGGTGGTCACTTGTCAAACTCCCACATTCAGTCCTCACTGCTCTGCTTTGAAATATCATAGTACAGTTTGTCTTTGAATCATTCTGCCACAGTATTGCAATCCCAGTGTGTGACTTTTGGGGAGCACATGGTTAGTTTACATTAGCTGCTCCCTGAGACTGTTGCATTTGCATGTGGTGCTATCCAATGAGACAGCTGTAGTGTTATTTGCTAGAGTCCTCACACCACACTACTGTAATACAACAGATGCCTTTGAATCACTTCCAAATAATGTGCTGCATAATTCTGCTAGAAACTGGATTGTGCAGTGCATTTTGTGTATTGCAAAATGTCCTCCTCATTTTTAAATGTGTTTGGCAATTCAAGTTTCAAAGCATGCCGAGGATATGCATTAGATGCATATCAACTGCAATCATATAACCATGAAGAAAAAACACATTTAAACATACTATGTATAAGACCATAGGTTAACTTCTTCCAAAGAAATTAATCAATCTCTTATCACTGTGAGTATCATGCTCCTCTTAAAAGGGCAATCTAATAATGTTGACCTTTCTAAGTGTCGTTGTACTTCACCAACCAACATTAGTAAGTCTTGTGCTTTTATTTATTTAACATTTGTCTTGTGTTTTTATTTAACATTTGTTGATTGGGAAAGTCCAACTGGGGCAGAGCCTATTTTCAGCGGAGGCCCAGGGAGAAATGCTCCAGATGCATGCCTTTGGAATGTGGGAGGAAACCCATGTGAACACAGGGAGGAAATGTAGGTTCCACACAGAAGGCACCCCACTCAAGAATCAAACTGGAAAACCTTTTGCTGTAAGGCAACAATGTTAAACCGCTTCACCACTGCACCGCCCACAATGTTTTGATGTCATAAACTCATAAGAGTCATGGCACAAACTATACAAAGAAGACATAGTACAGTTATTTGAACCTGTCTGAAGTTATGTTTAACACTTATCTGTAGCTCTAAACCAAGTTTGAAAATATCACTTGCAACAAAATATGACCCAGTGCAACAACCCATTTTTACTGAAGTATCCTCTATAGCAGAAGAGAAAACCAAAGACGTGCAATAGATGAACAGTCACCAACATACCTTACCTTGCAACAGACTTCCTTAATTATGGGCTGACCAAACACTACAGACATTCTTGTATAGCTGGTCACACATGCTGCAGGAGTGGCAACAATAAGGAAAAGTGAAAAAGGACAGCAGAAGGATTACCGATGGTCTTATTTCACTGTTATTGTACTTACACTTTTGTGGCCTGTCCTCCTCTGTTACTCTCCCTTCTTTCCCCTGAAAAGTGCATAAGCTTCCAGTTAATGGTTTGCAGTTCTCAGCCATTTGCATGTCCTGGTTGTGCTACTAACTCTTTGCAGTTTGTAATGGCTTGACGCTGGTGCTGGTGTGCCATCAGTTGTCTGAGGAGCTAACAGGGCCTACTCTGGTTCAACAAAGTTCTTGTTGTTAGAAGGAAGACACACCCGTAACAGTGCAGGGTAAATTGTCCAGATCTTATTACCCTTATCTTTACATTTAAATCGCTGTCACAAAGGTGTTCCTTCATTGTCTTATTTCAGAATTTAGTGTTGATCACACCAAATACTCTAAATCTTCGCATCCTAGAATTGTAACATTGCCTGGTCTCCTCTGGTCCAGTAATAGGAATTAAACCTGACCAATGCCAATGCTGTGTGTTGAAGCTGGAACAAATGTTCTCTGCAGTCTTTCTAATGCTATTTTTTTCTCAGCAGTACTAGACCACTGGCTTATCAAGCTCCTCAGGAAAACATGTGATCCCCTCCCATTCAAATGACTTATATGCCCCAAATATATCAGTTTCTCTTATAACATCTCTATTTTAATTTGTGCCTCTACATGTTTATTTTACATTTCTGTCTGGCTTATGTTTAAAACAGTTGGAGTGATCCAACAATGCCATTTCCATATTTGATACAGTTTTTTTGCACTTTTCTGCATTTTTTCAAAGTTTTAGTCAAAAAGTTATCTGTTTGCATTTCTTCAACTTGTCCTGCAGCCTTAATCTTGTAGCTTAATTTGTAATTGTGGGAGAATTGTGCATTACTGTTAAGATCTGAACAGTCTTTATACATAAATTTTACTTTCCTTTCAGTAAGTAGAATTACTTATAAAAGTTAATTGTTCATATTTGAACTCAGTCTGGGACCTTAGTCTTTTAGCTTTATTCACAAAAGTGGGTCAGTTGTGAACTACTGCAGGATATGAGACTAATTTTGTCAATTATTACTGCAATTTTCATAAAGCAGTCTTACTGGTAAAGCTCTGCCTGACATGGTGCCTTAGACTGCAATTTGAATTGCAATAGTGGCTTTGGGGGGATCCAGGGTTCAATTATTTGGCAAAGACATTGTCCACCTGTAACTTGTTTTAGTCAATATCAACCTAACATATGTATCATCATAAGCAATTGAAAATATAAAGGTGTTACTGATCAATACCAGGAGCCTAAACACGAAACTTCACTTCCTACAAGCCCTCCTCACCCTGAAGGATGCATATGTCTGTGTAAGGATTAAGACATGGTTTAAGATGATAGAGAGACTCCTGTTGTGCAGGGCTATAATGCCTTTCATATGTTTAAACCAGCAACTGCAGAGGACTGGAAAAAAGGTGGAGGTGTCTTAGTCTTCATCCAAAGAGACTCACATCAAGGCTGGTAAAATAGCATGATGCACTAGAGTTTCTTCATGTCCAAATCACCATCAGAAAATCTATTTATTTTATTTACATTTGTTTACCGGGTAGTATCTGACTGGGCTAGTAGCCCATTTTCAGCAGAGACCCAGGGAGAAAAGCTCCAAAAACAAGACATATAGAAAATAAAAAAATAAAAAATAAGAATTAACAATAGTAAGATCTGAATAATACCATATATAATTATCTGTTAAAAGTCAATCTAGATAAATTATTACATCATAGGAGCAATTTAGAAATGTAAGCCACAATTTCTTGATAACTGAGTAAAATATGAAGCTGTCAGAGAACATGCCACATGAAAATAAATGTATACATAGTGCAATAGAGAGTTAACAGAGAATATTTGAAATACTGACAGTGTTTAAAATCTAACAGAGAGGAACCAGTCAATTATAATTATCAAAATAATCGCTGCAGCTGTAAAAGGCGGATGAGCCTAGGTGGGAAATAGTTGGAGAGAGGAATTATACAGGAAAAGTCCTGTACCATATATTAGCTCGCTACAGAACTGCCTCTATGACCCAAGAAACCCACAAGGAACTAGAATCACTCAATATTAAACCCAATATCATTTCCTAGGTGATCTAAACTGTCCAACTAGTGACTGGGAAACCAACACCACCATTTATGCACAAGCACAGTGATTTCTGGACATTTATAATACATACACCCTGGAACAATTAGTCAAAGTACCCACTGGGGAAACAAGATATTGGATGTTGTCCTATTCAATAATGGGGGGCATCTTGGGGTTACTTAACTTCATCATTTTTTAGATCTGTTCAACAAGAAAAGAACACTGTCAGGGTAAGGTATCACCTCCCAAAAAAGCACAAATCCAAAATAAGAAGAGGATTTTTTAGATCTGACCACAAAGCTATCTCCTTTGAAATAAAATTGAGACCAGAGACCTCTCCCACCAAAGGTAACTTCAGAAATTTCTCCAAGACAATCTACCTACTCCTAAGCAATACATTGGCACGTTTCAAATCGCAAACAAATGCAGTTAACTCCACTGAATTTGCAGAAACATACACCGCCACACTATACCAGCATGTAAACAGCTACATATATGCAGTTGTAGGATCAAGTGCAAGAAAAGCCACAGAAACAAACCCCCGTGGTGAAACCACAATATCACTAAGCTTTACAATAAAAGCAAAAGCATTTTGACCAAAAGTGAGAAGAATAATTTCTAGGAGGACAGAGCCCTCAGGAGCTTACTAAAATCCATCAAAGCCAAGTCTGAGGCTAAAATGGTCACCCAAGCCAAAGACAATCCCAAGGCCTTTTTATAGTTATGTGCATCATCACAGAATTATAATGCAGCAAAGTGCTGAGCTGATGGTGAATGATGTTACCTACCCTGAATTTGAAGACAGAGTGAGCTTACTGGTTGAAAAATTCATTTTAAAATGTACTCCTCATTCCCCTCCATCTATCCTACAAGATATAAATGAAACTGACTCACGTCCAGCTATCTCACAAGACCAAGTCTTAAAAGTGTTATCAAAAGCTAAAAATACTGCATTGATGGGTCCTGATAATATTCCAGGATGCAACTTTAATAACATGAAGCACAATTTAGCTATCCCACTAATAACACTATTCAACTTCAGCCTCCATACAGATTTTGTACCAAGTGAATGGAAAGCAGCTACAGTCATTCCCATGGATAAGGAAGGACCTTCCACAGACCAAGGCAGTTATAGATTCATAAGTCTAACCAGCTTCGTATGGAAAGCTATAGAAATAGTTATCATGCAAATAATCAATAAGGACATAGGGAACCTCCAAACAATGGACTCTTCTCAGTTTGCATTTATCAAAGGCAGATCATGTTTACTCATCCTGGTGCACCTTTTGAAAAGGTAATGAAAGCAATGGATGAACATAAAATGGTACGTTCCACTTAACCCGACCTGCCCAAAACTTTTAACACAATTCTCCTCTCAAGAATAGTAGAAAAGCTAAATAAACTGGGAATGAACTCCTACATTGTAGCCCAGATTGCCAACTGGTTCACATATAGGACAGAAAAGATCAAAAAAGGGGAAGCTACCTCCACAAAGAGACCAATGACTAGTGGAGTCTCCCAGGGTTCAGTGCTGGAACATCTCTTTGGCATCTACTTCTCTGAAGTAAAAGCCAGTTTCAAAGGGTTGTAGCCATGTCTGCAGATGACCACAAGCTAGGTTCAGTCATTGAATCTCCAAATGACTTAGCCATCCTGCACATAGGTTTACCCAAAATAAAAAGGTGCCAAAAATCATGGACTGAAACTAAATGCCAAATAATGTATAATTGTAAGTTTTGGGAAGTCATCTATCCTAGGGAACTACTACATTGACAATACACCCCTAATAGTTGACAGGATTTCAGAGCATATGTGAACAGTGACCTAAGTTTTGATCAACATGTGTCCAAAGTCATAAGAAAAGTAGACACACACACACACACACACACACACACACACACACACACACACACACACACACACACACACACACACACACGTATGTGTGTGTGTGTGTATGTATGTGTGTGTATATATATATATATATATATATATATATATATACACGTTTCCCTATTAGATGATTGAAGACGCATTCTTTCGAATGCGTCTTGATCAAACTTGAAAGCATGAAACGGCAAAATACCAAAATGGCATATAAGCAAATTCTTTCCCTGGGAAAGAAATTGCTTGGCCGTGTTCAGTATTTTTCCATTTTTTACACTGTAGTGTGATCTCAGAGTTGATATATTTTAAGTAGGGGGTGTGTGGGGGGTACAGCTCCCCACTTTATGTAATGGAACAGCGATTTTTTTTTCCCTGGGAAAAAAAATCTCTGTTCTGAGTGTTCAGGATTGTAAGCTTTCGCTTACATGGGGTCGATAAATCAGAGATCAGAGTTTGCTTTTCTAAGCGTTCGCTGATTTAATACATACCCATAGATATATATATATATATATATAGATATATATAGATATATATATATATATATATATATATGTGTGTGTGTGTGTGTGTGTGTGTGTGTGTGTGTGTGTGTGTGTGTGTGTGTGTGTGTGTGTGTGTGTGTGTGTATGTGTGTGTGTAAATAGATAGCTGTATCTTAGCATGACATTGCTTGATTTCTTTGGCTGGAAATTGTGAGTATACCTACCACAGGCCATTTTTCTGGCTAGCAAGTGAAGTGATACCTTTGATCATCTGCTATATTGGAGGCAATTTGACACTAAGATCTGTGATCTCTCAGCTGGATAATATTATCAAAATGAATTGCATAGCTCCATTTATATTATGTAATAACATGACAGTAAATGTCATATCAGTCATTATGTAGTTATTGCCATTATATCTCACCCAGATCTTAACATTTATCCAACATTAATGCAAGAGGCACTCAAACAGGCACTGCTCATAACAAGTTGGTGTTATGCCTTTGAAGATCCACATACACATTTAAATATTTTGATGCTGTACTCTAGTCAGTGATATGTTATTTTTCATATACAGTGAAAGAAATGATAATGTCTTGAGGCAAGAAATGCGCTAAAATGACTATTTTTTTCCATTGATGTACTTTTGTTTTAATTTATTTATTTGCAGTCACCCAAGTTTAGACCTTGAATAAATGCATTGATGTGCACTTAGTTTGTGTGCTCACACAGCCTAGAAACTACCAGTTACTACTGTCAGCTCTTTATCAAACACTTCTACATTTATTTACGTATGTAATCAAATGCAAGGCCATGGGAACCAGATCACAGTATGTTTCTTTCTTTCATTCTGTTGCATCATTTCCTTGTCGGCATAATATCACAACATATATCTTTATTAATTTGACACCTGTCTACATAATTAACATCATAAACATCTAAAGTGGTTATACCCATACCTTTAAATGGCCCACAGCATTCTCTGCAGACCCAAAAAGGACACAGCGACAAGCCACATACAAAATGATAAATACCCTAAAGATATCTAAAATCTCAAAATATATACCTAACGGAAATGCACTGATCAAATAAGCATGCTTAAGATTCTGTGCCATATACATATCACAATTAAGAAACTCAGTCTCAATTTCTGTCTGAAAAATCCTCATCTTGCCACCATCTAAAACATACATAAAAGAGTACCTGACAAATAAACAGAACTGGGCAACTAATCTGTACTCTAACGTGCACACTATAGAAATTATGAGGTCTACTACAAGTGCATGTGTGCTAGTGTACACTTGCTCCAAAATGTCACTGCCCAAACACCTATTAGCCTGCTCTTACCTGCCTAATAAACTCCCAAACACCTGACTGTATGAACCTGTATAGCCCTACCAGAGCACTGACTATAACCCTAATACTTTCACCCAGTTAATAACTTGTTTCTACCCTAACCTTAAGAGTCTACCCCCTTCTATAAACCTAAAGTCTCTGATTGTTCTCTAAACTTAAAACTCTACTTTCCCTCCCTAACCCTAAAGTCAACAATCACTCTTTAAACCTAAAACTGCAATTCTTACCCCAAACACTGAAATCCCTATTTGCTTCCTAAACCTAAAACTTCAGTCTCCTTTCCTAACTGTTTTAAAGCTATCTATTCTGCTTGTTATGGTTTTCCCACCAAGCAGTGTTTAAATAGCTGACTTCTTAACTGTTTAATACATTCTTTAGAGCCTCCTCACTGATTTTCTGCTATTTTAGACATTCTTTTAGTGTCTCCCTGCTATTTTTCTGCTCTGTTAAACATTCTCTAGTGTTTCACATTGAAACTAGGGTAGCTGGTAGCTGTAGCATAGTCCAGATACAGGCTTGCTGCTTCTGAAATAGTTTGTAGTGGTTTGTTTGTTTTGAGCAAGTTTTCCAGGCCATCATGGATTGGAAGGGGCCTATCTGCACTTTTGTGAGAGAACTGTTCTAATTGTGACCTGTCTGATAAAGGGAGGCTGGTCTAGGGCTTGGAATAGACATCCTCATTGGTCATTTTCAATCTTTTTAGAGTTTTTTTTCAAATTTTTAGCTATTGGTATTTAGCCCCTGCATTTGAGCAGGTTTACATAGCTGAACTGAGATGGGCAGCCACAACTCTGAACTGAGATACCAGATGACTAGAGGCTTCTGAGCTTCCAAAAAACGTAAGTTGCCTGTTTTTTTTTTCTGCTAATTTATACTATTTACTGCACTTTTTATTGCCTGCCACCTACTTTTATACTGTATTTATTTACTGTGTACAAAACCACACTGTAGCACTGTAACTGTCTGCTTTACTATGCCTTTAAAATCAAATGTTATTGCTATTTTCACTGTTTGCAAAGCTTTTTTGTTGTTTTCACTGTTTGTTAAATATTCACTGGTATTTTTTACCTTTTAAAGCTATCTGTTCTGCTTGTTCTGGTTTTCCCGCCAAGCAGTGTTTAAATAACTGATCTGTTAACTGTTTAAAACATTCTTTAGAGCCTCCTGGCTGATTTTCTGCTGTTTTAAATATTCTTTTAGTGTCTCACTGCTATTTCCTGCTGTGTTAAACATTCTCTAGTGTTTCCCACTGAAACTAGGGTAGCTAGTAGCTATCATAGTCCAGAGACAGGCTTGCTGCTTTTGGAGCTGTTTGTGGTAGTTTGTTTGTTCTGAGCATGTTTTCCAGGCCATCTTCGATTCAAAGGGGCCTATCTGCACTTTTGTGAGAGAATTGTGCTGATTGGGACCTATCTGGTAAAGGGAGGCCAGTCTAGGGCTTGGAATAAGCATCCTCATTGATCTTTTTCAATCTTTTTAGAGTTTTTTTCTAGTTTTTAGCTTCAGGTATATAGGTCGTGCATTTGATCAGGTTTCTGCTTGTTTGTACCAAGCTGAACTGAGGTGGGCTACCAGCCACAACTCTGAGCTGAGATACCAAATGAGTAGAGGCTTCTGAGTTTTCAAAAAATGTAAGTTGTCTGTTTTTGTTTTTGTTATTCGTGCTATTTACTGCATTTTTTATCGCCTGCTACCTACTTTTATATTGTATTTATTTACTGTGTACTAAACTAAAGTGTTGTACTGAAATTGTCTGCTTTACTGTGACTGTAAATCAAATTTTGTTGCTATTTTCACTGTTTACAAAGCTTTTTGCTGTTTTCACTGCTTGTTAAGAATTTGCTGGTATTTTTTCACTGTTTTAGAGCTATCTGCTCTGCTTGTTCTGGTTTTCCTGCCAAGCACTGTTTAAATATCTGTTGTTGTGTCTTTCGGGGTCGCCACAGCGGACCTCCGGTCCGCTAATGTTTGGTAGTGGATTTTTACGTGCCGAGTTACCAGCCCTGACACACAACCTTCAACAAAGGCACGCCCATTCACGTATGCCTCCACACAGAAGACGCTCTAGCTGAGAATCGAACGGGACAACGTCTTGCTGTGAGGCGACAATGCTACCGCAGCGCCACTACCGTGGATCAATATCTGTAACTGTTTAAAACATTCTTTAGAGCCTCCTGCCTGATTTTCTGCTGTTTTAAACATTCTTTTAGTGTCTCACTGATATTTTTCTGCTGTGTTAAACATTCTTTAGTGTCTCCCACTGAAACTAGGGTAGCTAGTAGCTGTAGCATAGTCCAGATACATGCTCGCTGCTTCTGGAACTGTTTGTAGTGGTTTGCTTGTTCTGAGCATGTTTTCCAGGCCATCTTGAATTGGAAGGGGCCTGTCTACACTTTTGTGAGAAAATTGCTCTGATTTGGGCCTGTCTAGTAATGGGAGGCTATTCTAGGGCTTGGAATATACATCCTCATTGGTCCTTTTCAAACCTTTTAGAGTTTTTTCAAGTTTTTAACTTCAGGTATTTAGGCCCTGCATATGAGCAGGATTCTGTTTGTTTGTGCATTGCACAGCACTGCACGCTACGCACAATTGTGCTTCCAAGCTGGCCAGTTAAACAAACCGCACAATTGTGCTTCCAAGCTGGACAGTTAAATTCAACAAATTTTCCCTAAAACCCAGGTAGAAATATCCATCCAGTGAGCTCCTTTGTGATTGATTTTGAAAATCTACCTCTAGTGAAAATAGTCTTCAACCTGGCATGATGGACAGTTGGACTACCCTTGTCCCCTCCCCAACCTTGTTGACTTGGGTCTCTTGAGGCAGTGTAGCAATTGCCACATGTACACAGACAACCCTTTACTAATAACATACTCTAGTACAGAGTTCAAGAGATGTATTTACACAAAGAATCTAGAATCCATGCTCTCTCTCACCCACTACATATGCACACAGTACCACTACACATACACATACCACTACTTATACACATATTATGCATCAAATATGTGAATCCGCATATGCAGAGGTTCTCTCAAAAAACTTACCGAAACACCAGTGACCTCCAAAACACAAGACTGCTACAGCTAACACAATCCCCACAGCTCTCATGACACATAGCAACACTAGTGTCTCACTCACCAAGCCCATAAGACATAACATTCTAAAAACAAGTTTTCATGTCATTGGAGACTCAATAGTGAGACACACAGATGTCCCACTCACCAGGTTGGACAAAGAGAAAGTCACGGTCCACTGCCTGTCTGGTGCCAGGATTTGTCAAATTCACCCATGCACTCAGGTCTCCAGCAAAAATTACCATTATAACACCGTCATAGTTCATGTTTGTGTGAATGATGTGAGACATGCCTCACTAGACTATATGAAGAGGGACATGGTTGAGCTCCCTGAGTATGTATCCCAGGCAGGTATGTTCCTAGCCTTGAGTACCATACTACCCTCATCTAGAAAGATGCTCCAGTATAAACAAAAAATGACTGATTTCAATAACTGACTCACATTTTGGTGCCATTCAAAGGAGATCCAGTTCCTGGCAACCTGGGAGGCCATGGTCATTAAACATCATTGCTTTTCCAGAGACACTTTGCACCTGGCACCTCTAGGCTTTCAGCTGCTGGCAAGGGCTCTTGCCTCCCCCGTAGTGCCTTTTTAGACAAGGTCTTGAAAGCAACATTACTGATGTGAAATTAATCAATCAGAACATAATAAGGGTCATGCTGCTAAATGCTAGGAGCTTAAATCAAAAACTGGGCTCCATGGAAGCACTTCTATCACTAGAAGATGTAGATGTCTGTGCAGTCACAGAAACGTGGTTCAAGGCCTCAGAGAGTACCCGGGTCTTGCAAGGCTACAATGCCTTCCACACCTTTATATCATAAAATGAACATGTGGAAATCAAAGGAGGCAGTGTTTCAAATCTATATTATAGATACATTTTCCCCACATCTAGTTAGACTGGACAACTCCATGAAGGTACTCCAGGTCTAGGTTATGGTGGGTAAGACCCCCATTCAACTCATAGACATCCCCCTCCATGGCTCACAACTCCTATGAAGCCTGCTTGTCCAAAGTGGAGACAATCCAAATTTTTCAGAACACACTGGTTATGGGGGATTTCAATTAACCCACCATCAGCTGGGAAACCTACGCCAGCCCTAATTCGCTAGTGCAAAAGTTCCTTGATTTTATTAATTCAAATGTCCAGGAGCAAATTGTCCATACCCCAACAAGAGGAACAAATGTTATAGATCTGGTCCTCACTATTATGCCAAACAGGTGCACTGCTGCAACTGTTGGACCCTCATTAGTTTAAACCTACCACAAATCAATCACCTTTGAGCTGGCTAACTAACACCAGAACTCACAAAGGTGAAATCAGACTAAAAAACTTCACCATAGCAATCTATACCCTCCTAGGTGAATGTACAAATGCATTCCAAACCCCACACCAAGCTGGAAGTGGTAACTACACTGAAGCTTACACTAAAGCCCTATACAATCACTTGCATAAATGTATAAACATAGCTGTACCAGATAGAATCAAACAAGCTCCCATGGGTGACATTCAGCATCAACAATCTTTACAATAAATGCAAAAACATTGCTGTCCAAGAAAACAAAGGCAAGGCCCCAATAATGGAAAAGCACCCCCTTCAGTCTCAACAGGCAAATAAGACACCTTGTCAAATCCTCCATGGGGCTACTTTGAGAGAAACTTAGTAATTGCAGACAAGGATAACCATAAGGCCTTTTACAGCTACGTACATAACCTAAAGGGTAGGACCCAAGCATGTGCAGAACTAGTGGTCAACGGCATCACACACACTGACCGCAAAGAGATAGAAAATCTGCTAGTGGATAGGTTTGCTGAAAATTTCAGTCCCTTATCCCCTCTTAATTTACAACAAATCTTCCCTCAAACCCCCCCCCACCCTACACATCTGAAGAGCATGTCATCAAAGCCCTGTCCAAGGCAAAAAAACACAACCTCTATGGAACCAGATGACATCCCAGGCTGTCTTCTAAACAAGCTAAAATATGAACTAGCATCACCACTAAGTAAATGTTTCAATCATAGCCTAACCACAGGCTTTGTTCCTGTGGAATGGTGAAAAGCTACAGTTATTCCCCTCCACAAAAGTGGCCTAGCAACAGACTTGGGAAATTACAGATCCATAAGCCTGACCAGCCTCATTTATAAGGCCATGGAACATATCATTATAAGCCTCGTAAATAAAGGCATAGGTGACCTCCAAACCCTGGATTCTACCCAATTTGGCTTCATGAGGCGCAGGTCGTCCCTGTTAAAACTAGTGAATTTCTTTGAAAGTGTGCCCAAGGCCATTCATGAGGGCAAATCTGTGCGCACAGCATACCTCGACTTGACAAACGCTTTTGACACAATCCTACATTCAGGCATTACAGATAAACTTAGTAAACTGAATGTAAATCCCTTCATTGTAAGATGGGTTGCCAACAGGCTCCCAGACCAGACACACACTATCAAAGTGGGTGACTCCACATCAACCAGCAGACCTGTTACCAGTGGGGTGCCACAGGGGTCAGTGCTGGGTCCCCTTTTGTTTGGTATATACTTCTCAGAAGTTCAGGTCAAAACTAAAGGATTGTGGCTGACCAAGTTTGCAGACAACTGCAAACTAGGTGGAATCATTGACTCCCCATATGATGTCAGTATACTCCCGGAGGGTCTCATGCAGACCAGTGACTGGTGTATTAGTCATGGTCTCAAACTGAATGTAAATAAATGCATCATCATTTCCTTTGGCAAAAATAATGTCCCATCACACTATCAAATCAACAACAACACCCTGAGTACCCATGAATTGGTAAGGGACCTGGGATCACAAGTTGACTGTGACCTTAACTTCGACCACCATGTGCCTCCTGTAGTAAGGAAAGCTTTCTATCTAGCACACATGTTTAGTAAAGGCATTGCCTTGAGAACAAAAGACGTTATAACCACCCTATACTCGGCACTTATAAGTCCATAATTGAGTATAATGTCCCATTCGGCATGTACCATACTAAGCACCTGCAGCAATTAGAGAGACATCAGAGGTTTCTAACAAAGAAGATCAAGGGGCTCCAACATGTGCCTTAGACAGACTGACTAAAGTCCCTGTCACTATATTCCATATTATATAGACTTCTTAGGGGAGACTTATGCCTGACCTACAGAGCAATCCAAGACCCAAACCTAATGAACCTGCTTCATATCTGTAAATCAAATGCGACTAAGGCTACCCATTCTGGGGACCTAAATATGACCTGCTACTTAAATAGGATATGCTGGAGGGACAGAATTATCTCCCAGTGACTGTCACATCTTTAGAACAGGCTGACAATTCATGTGAAACACGCACCTGTATGACACTGTTCAAGAGGCACCTGGATGAGTGGATGGAGCACCATAAATTCTTACCGGAGATAGTGCCCACAACCCTCCCAGACATGGGCAGTCATCACTAAATGCAATCTTGGGTACTGACTAGCATTTCTATAGTATTACATTGGGATGAAACGGCTAGGCTTAAAATGACCTCCAGGTTGATAGCCTAGTAATCTCCTATGATCCTAACCCTAACCTCCCCAGTAATTTCATAACCTTAAAGTCTTTCCATAACACTAAAATTCTCTTTTTGCTCCTTAAGCCTAAACCCTCTTTTCAATTTTTGCTGCAATCTAAACTCTTACACCCTCCTACTCCTTTCTCTTGGCTGCCGCACTTACCTCGCTCCCGAACTCTGATGTGTTTGGCTAAGGTGCAGCTGCTTGCCAGAACTCATATTTGAATTTTAGTGTGAGAAGCAGCCCATGTGGGCCTGTAGCAGAACCAAAATTACCTTAATAACATCCTCACCCTTTTATGTAGATATTCAGTCACACTTTATCTATATCTGTCATTATGTCTATCTACTCACCTCATAAATATAGACTATAATCCAGTTCCCCTAACTTACTCTTATTATCACTTGTATTATCACAGCCAGCAGCTAATTCTCTCAGTATATAAATTTACTAACCACAAATATCTGCCATCCACTCTCTAACACATACTTCCATATACTAAATGTACTGGCTGCAACCAATAAAACATAAGTTAGTTTAAACTCTATATTTTCTCATACTAAATGCCTTTCAAAGGCATCACCCTGATTAGCATAAAAACTACAGGTCTATGATGTTTAAATCTGTACTATATGAGTGCATGTGCAAGGAATGTTGTGATTTAGTCTTTTGAATGAAACTTACAATACTGGTTTCACACAGTTAGCAGTGGTTAAATATTCTCTTGGAGCATTTGTTGAAACAAACTTAAATGTTAAAGTTATTCTCATAAGCTGGCTTGGCTTAAAATGGCCCATAAGGGCCACTAGGCTAGTACTTACATATGAACCTAAGAACATAATTATAACACTGACCAAGCTGCATCAGATCAAGAAATTCTTGAAATTCCCCCAACAGACAACTCTACTAGTGACCAGTGCCAACCATCCTCTATCTACATATTTCCATATCCTAAACATCAGGCAACTACCAATAAAGCTTTAGCTATCTCAAAAGCTATATTTTCTCAAACATAATGCCTTAAATGGCGACACATTCTTAACAGGTTAAAGATTATTACCTTAACAGACACCACCTTTACATTTTCAGTTTTTCAGAGATTTTCATTTAATTCCTGTACATGTACATCATCAATATACTACCCTGTAAATATTACCAAGCCTGTCTATTATAAGCATTCACTTACTTGCATGTTTGAAAGTATGTAAATAAAATATTATATTGTGTGTAACATAATATGTAAATATTATGTTACCTTCAAAACTTGTAAAACCTATGTATGTATCACTGCTTGTGCTTTAGTAAACCTTAAGATTGTAGGATAATTCAAATGCTATACTATATTAAATATCTTAATAAAAACAGTGCTCAGCTGCAAGACCTGCTAAAAATGCTTGATTTGCCTAAACTGTCTCAAGGATTTATTTGTTTGCTTGTTTACAGTGTATGGTTACTATCGTTACAGAGCTATAGAACGTTTGCTCTACAACAATTACAATTTTGTGGAAAAGTGAAGACACAGAGGTACTGCAATTTCAAGTTTTCAAGACAAAGGCCACGAATTGCACATTAGTGATTGCACAGTAGAATATTAGCTCATTTTAATAGTGAGTCAATAAACCTGGCACTCATTTATTTACAGAACAGCTGTGTAGTCTAACAGAATAAAATGCCAGTTTAGTTTTTTTATTTGTTTGCAAACATGATATTATAGCCTATGATTTATATCTATATATTAAATACAGGGAAATGAAGGGCTGGATTAATTAACAGCTACATAATGGGGCGCTGTTTGGTATTCATTACATGACTCTACATGCAGACAAAGGGAAATGGCAGAATATGCTAATAATAGCATAAAGAGCAAATTTCCGTGCTAATTAATCAATCCAATATGATGGAGCTATTCAGGAAGCTGTAAAGCAAATGTGTGCACTTAGTGTAGCCTTTTGCCATGTACACCAAAACTCTTTGGAGTGCAGTTTGAGTACTCTTAGAAAAAAAAAAAGCATGTTGGGGTTCCTGCTGCTATTATACTGTAAGTGCAACAGGCTTTAAATCAAAGTGCTGCTGCTGCTGCCGGGCAAGAAGGAGTAGAAGAATAAGGATGTTTAGACCATGTTTGATCTGTCATGGACTGCATGACACAAAACATGCTGAGAGGTACAAGGTAGGAAGGAAACACTGGAGGAAATATGCAACCTCTACCTCCCCCACCTCAGGCCCCTGGGAGATCATGGAGAACCCATCCCAGTGGAAACAAAGGTATGTGTAACACTGGGTCTACTTTAGTAGACTGACATTTTACTTACCCGACTTTCACATCACTGAGATGAAAGGACCGACAAACTCAGAAGACAGACATCCGGAACACTGACTTTCCACTCCAAGCAAGTAACCACTTGGCCATCCTGTTGAACTTTGCCCCTTACCCCTGTGGTAGTGTGATATCAGAGTTGATATATTTAGTTAGGGGGTATGGGTGGTAAAGCCCCCCCACATAGGTCAGTTTACTTTTCTTCAGTTTCATTTTTTTTTTCAGGATGGCCACGAGGTTATGTACCTGAAGTGGTATGTAGGTGTTTTGAATATCAGTCTTCTGAGTTTGTCGGTTCTTTCATCTCAGCAATGTGAAAGTTGGGTTAGTGGACTGTCGGTGTAGTGAAGTAGATCTGTAACATTACATCTTCTAGCTATTGATACTTTCCAGAGATCCACAGGTGATATATTAGGGGTGTCAGAGGTTTCATCCTCTAAAATATCACATCGGTGTTTAAATGCAGTGCTAGTACATTCAAGGGATCACATCTGTTTCTCACACATGCCACAACAGACAGCAAGAACCATGCAGGAATTCTATGCAGTAACATGCTTCCCTGAAGTGTTAGGGACCATAGATTGGGTTGGGAGGGTGGCCTAATGGTTAAGGTGTTTGTCTTACAAACACAAGGCGCAGGGTTTGAGTCTCACAAGGGATAATTGGCTAGGCTTAAAATGGCTCGCAAGGGCAGTTAGCTTAGTACGAACCTATGAACCTATGAACCTATGATTGCACACACATAGAAATAAAAGCCCGATTTGGGGAAGAAGGAAGGAGGTACATCAACAGAAAAGGTTTCTATAAACTGTCATGCTGTCTGTAATATCCAAGGGATCATCTACAGTGTCTGTGCAGGTAATCCAGGCAGTTCCCATGACTCATGCATATGGCACACCTGTGAGCTGTACACCAGGTTTGCTAGGGGTAACATTTCTCAAAGCCATCTAGTAGAGGATGCAGGTTATGCACTGGAGACCTAGCTCTTGACACCCATGAGAAACCCACACAACTCCAATGAGCAAGGATACAGCAAGGTCCATGCTCAAACTAGGAATATCATAGAATGTTTGTCTGGATTGCTTAAATCAAAGTTCCAGTGTCTAGACTCATCAAGAGGTGCACTGCAGTATGATCCAGGCACCTGTGCTGAAATGCTTACAGTCTGTGCCATGTTTCAGAATATAATTCTCAAGAAATAGCTTCAACAAGGACAGCAAGGAATAGGACCACTGTCAGAGTCAGAAATAGCAGTTACAGATGAGGAGTCTGAGGATGAACCACCAGCTGCAGATGGTGCTAGTAGATGGTGGCATGCACAGTATCCACTGGGTCTGGCTAAAAGGCAAACAATAGTACTCACACTCACTACCTAGGTCAAAGTATTGGATCCCATGCACATACATATAAGAAAACTGATGTCTGTCAAACTCTGCAACCCTTACTTGACCATGTAATAGCTGTTTTCTGACAGCATCAGACAGAGACAGCCTCCAAGGACACAATTGTTACCTGCATTAATGACAAGGTAAGTGGGGAACCTGTAATGAAAAAATAAAAAAAATATATAATCGAGTACTCTCATATGGAAATATTTATCTGCCCCTAAGGAGAGCATCTGTCTGATGTATACATTTATGTCAGTAATATCTCCTATGTCAGATTTTTGCAATATACAGTTATGTATTATAACAAATACTGTGCATCAAACATTTCAATTGACAACTGTCTATAAAACATGGAACAGGTCAATTATACCCTCATTTTCCCAACTATACCAAGAAACAAGACTGAATTACCTACTACTTCAGCTGCCTTACTTACAATACAAATTGAAATACAATGAGGTTCGACAATTATTAAGCAATCATTCACAAATTAGTAGGAACAAGAAATCAAAAACCTTTTATCTGCAATACATATTAATAAATGCAAGCTTGTGAGTAATTAAGCATTAGCTATCTACTGTGTGCCTCAGACATATATGCAATCCTAAGTCACAATGACGTGCAAATTGCAGGGCACAATCATTGTCATTGGCACAGGGTTGGGGGTTGTAGGAGGTCACGGCTGACACCAAAGAAAGGAGTGTGTGCTAGTAAGAAACACATATATCTGTCAGAGTATACAATGTTCAGGACCGGTAACAAGAGATGTATAGCACTCAACAGTACTGTTTAGATATCTTGCATGTGTGTGAGGTGGTATGGAGTGTGTGCCTGCATGAACACTGTGCTAGCACTACATCCTGGCATCTGGAACAGGTATGAGCCATGAATACTGGAGTAGTCAGTTTGGCATTGTCTCCCCATACCACAAGAACGACCTCTGCCAGGAGTTGCACTGCTACTTCCATGGTCCTGGGTAGGAATCGGGGTGCTATCTGAATGTGAGTGATGTTTGCTGGATGAGGTCTCCTCATGACTACATCCAGGAGTATGACTCCCCCATGGCTTGCCATGTCTGGGTGTAGACAAAACAACCACTAAGACAGTGGAAGTAATGTCACTAAAGACACAGGATCTTGCACAGCCACCTCTGCTAACACTAGAAGATGTAGTAGCTCTCCAGCCATGTGGATGCCCACTCTCCCTCAGCAGACATTCCATCTTAGAGACTGCTCAATCCACTGTATCATTCATCCTGTCCAAAGAAGAGGAGTTGCCAGTGCAATTCAGGGCATCATGCACATCAGAATGCACAACCTTTAGTACTCTCACTATCTCTTCTGAGGCCCTGGTGGAACATGCCAGTGCTTTGACTACAGCCCTACACATATGTCTGATGCCACCATCATCATCATCATCATCATCACAGGCTGATGATACTCTGATGACATCAGGTGATAGGAGTTCTACAGTGCCATTGTCAGGATCTCCTAGGATAAGAAGCAGTAAACATAAGTAACAGAGAAAAAAATAATTGATCACATATTTTTCTTATATGAAAGGCATGTTAAACTCTAATAGATGCTAAAGCAAACACAAATTTTACTCTCCTTTATACCTGAATCTACCTCATATACAGTAATAGCAATAACTAAATGCGTGCTTACTTTGTTCAGGTGGGCTTGTAGACTGCAATCCAGATGTCCCTGTATGTGAGAAAAAGGAAAGAAAAGAAGGGTTCCTATTAGATGACCGAAGATGCATTCTTTCAAATGCATCTTGGTCGAACTTGAAAAGACGAAAAGGCAAAATGATGAAGTGGCATATAAGCAAATTCTTTCCCTGGGAAAGAAATCGCTTGGCCGCGTCTGTTACTTTGCTGTTTTCATCACTGTAGTGCGATCTCGGAGTTGGTATATTTAAGTAGGGGGAGTGTGGGGGGGCACATCCCCCCACGTCGGGGGGTGTGGGGGGCAAAGCCCCCCACTTTATGTTATGTTTTAAGTGGGTTTTTTTTGGAACAGTGATTGTTTTTCCTTGGAAAAAAAATTATTGTTCTAAGCATTTGAGTTTGTAAGCTTTCACTTACATGGGGTCGATAAATCATCTTTCACTTTTCTAAGCATTCAATGACTTAATATAGACCCGGAAAGAAGGCTGATAAGTATCACAATGTAAATGAAAAAAGAAAAAGAGGACAATACTCTTTACACATGCAGATTAAGACTATTTTCATATGAAAATGTACTGAACAGTTGGATTCCACCCCCAACACCCTATCTATGTCTGAATTACCATATCATTTGACTCACACTTATCACTTGCTTTACATATATCAGATCTCTAAGATATTTGCATATAAAGTTATAGCAATGACACTTGGATTTTGCATACCTGGAAGTTCTGCTTGAGACACTCTGGGTCTGTCACCCAAATCAGTACCAATGTCAAAGATTCTGTGGGAACCCTCTGCAGAGCTATCTGGATCCCTGTCAGTGGAAAGGAAATCCTCTGCTTCAGTTAGTGATGGCTTGGTATTGACCACCTCCTGTAGCCACGTCTTCCTTGGCAACTGAAAATGCCCTACAGTAGGCAGAGATTATCATATGACTTGTCTGGTGTCATATTTGGGAGTAACTTCTCCCATGACCCCTAACAGTGTTAATGTAATCAACCACCTGCTGCCATATCATTTCATATTGGTCACCTTACCTTTCACTAAGAGAAAAGCTCGATGATGATGTGAGGCCTGGATAATGACCTCATTTTCTGTGTCGGTGTATGATTTGTGGGGTACATATTTTTTCTTGGGTACCGTATCCCTGTATGAGGTGAAACATTAAAAACAGACACAATAATTGAATATAATACATAGAGTTGATGGCTGTGAACTGTGTAATGCTCGACATGACTACACAAAAATTAGGACAGTCCTCCCCAAAAATTTTCTAAATGAAATATTAACAATAAAATATCTAACAGTTCTGTAATGTAGAGAACACATTTGTTTAATTGTGCTACACACTGAAACATTCATATAATGATTCACAATGTAGACATTTATAAGTACCATCTCCACTCCTGTGGAAGGTAACTAGGTAGATATCACAAACTTAACACATGCTTTGTGTTAAAACTTGAACACATTCCAGACTTTGCTACAAAGTTATACTACTACTACTTATCTGCAACAACTGTGAAAATAACAGTAAAATATAGTCTACAAAATATAGGTGAAATGTTATTCTGTAGCAAACGTTTTGTAATGCAAACATAACTGATTTACCTGGGCTGTGTCAAAAGCAAAAGGAAAGTAGATAAATAAATGGTTTGAAGGGAGAATTGCAGTTCTCCCTTACTGTTACATTAAAGCATTATGTGAGACATAGCAACATACCTTGACAATAAAGCAGTGTAGAAAGTAGAAAATTCTCCAAATGTGTTGTTTATTTAGCAGTATCGAGGTCTGTGGATCCAGTCTCCCCACGATGATCCAAGTGCATTAATTACATGATTACCTCTATATAGTGCAGAGTCATCCCTGTGAACACCATGAATGTGCAAATGAAGTGTTAAATCATTAGCATTCCTGAATACCACAATCTGCACTATGTGTAGGAAAGGTAAACATGGTGTAAAGAGCTACACTATTAGATGCATACACTTTAGCCCAGCAAGGATAAGCATCAGAAAGTGTTACTTGTTAATGCCTTGAAGATGTCTTTGATTAGTCTGACTGTATGAACAGTCAGTGTTTCACAATCTTCCTTTTTTGATGTACTATTACTGAAGGTGTGACAGGAGAACAGACTTACCAAAAGTCTGAATGTACATTGACTGAATTAAGAGAGCAAAGTTCCTAACATTCAAATACTGATTTTAATGATCACAGTTACTGCCCCTTTCTAAGGAACATTGTTCATATTCAAGGGAGTACATTAAACATTAATACAGATAAGTTATGCAAGAAAATAGAGGCAGAATTGCTGTTAAGAAAGCACAGATAAGGAAATGAGGCACCATAAATAAAGAAAGGAACAAACCTGTAGTGTTCGCAGTCTTTGTTTAATATTGTATGAGTATACAGGTATCCTAACTTTTGGCAATATCTTAATCATCCAAACTTTTACTCTCAAATGAGAAAGGACAACTTTCATAACTTGTTTCTGTTGCACTTTTAATGTGACTTGATACAATGTCACAATTTCCATACATCTAAACTCTTTTTCTCCTTACTAATATATGTCTTTGTCTGTAGCAAATGGGGGATTTACTCTTCAATGTTTGTTCTTAATACTCTGATTTGATGGTTCAAATCCATACAGGTTCCTGTTGCAAGATAAAATTGTTTAAACATCAGAAATGTACATTTAAAGTACTTTTTTCAAAAGTTTTCTCCTTTATCATTTATGCATCATTTGGCAGTGTGGTCTTTTAAATGGCAATGGTCAGTAGCAGTGAAAGGCACTGGACTGCCTAAGGTAAAAACTGAAAAAAAAAAAATATTTTAGACTGCCATCAATAGCACAATTAAGACTGACATTGTTGCAATTTCTTCAGCAGTCTGGACAGAACCGAATAAAGAAATTCATGCTGTTACACATATTTCTATGGCATAATGCGTAAATGTATTCTGCTCAGGAAAACAGTCCAGGTGATGCAGGATTTGAAAGTAGTTCATAGATCATTTTATTGAAAAATGTCTTGATAAATCTTGACACTCATTTTGGTGTATGAATGTGTTGATGTGGGAAACTCAAATAGGGTCAGTATCGAGAAAAAGTGACAGACAGCTATGTCATTTGAAATATTAGGGGGAATTCAATAAAGCCTACATGACATTTTTTCATGTATGCATCGCATAGTGATGCATAGATGAGCACAAACATTTTTAGATTCAGTAAGTGCCGCTTAGCGGTGCGCACACATGCACAAACAGGGAAAATTCCATTGAATGCAAATTATCTCATAAGCAGGTGAATCTTATTCAAATGAGGCAGGTTGAGCAATCCAACAAGCAGAAAGGCATCAATGTACACTCTGTATCAGTGTCCCTTTTGTACACAGAATTTTTCCACATACAGGAGTCTACACAGACAGAAGAGGATGTACAATTTTACAAATATGGACATACCTCCCCTGAAAATGTTATCCCACATACAGATATGTGCACAACTAACATTGTGGATGTCAGAAAGAGGAAGGGAATATGTTAAATTAATAATATTTTTTTTAATAATCTCAGCATGTTTGCACTGTACACCGCAGTGTGTAAACATGCTTAATAGAAAAAAAAGAGGAAAAAGAAAACATTTTATAATGAATTTTTCACAAATGTATTATAGGACCTTGCTTTGGGTCTGTACAATGGTGCATTGGTGCTGTTACCCAGATCATATGGGTTTAAAACCATGTAGTTTCCAGGCTGCCAGCGTGTTATGTATGTAAAGGAGGTGGATTTCTTGAATATCAAAAAGAAGTAAGCATGCTCGCATTTCCACTTTGTGTAGGCTCCTACACCATGTTGATATTTCCAATAGATGTGGATGACATCAGGGGGTATGTCCTGTTACTTTTAGGATTTTTTAGTTCTTGGCGCACATGTTTGCGCATTGCACCACATAGCTTAGTGTGTTCATGCAGACAGACCACCCAGGTCACAATGATGACATAGGCCACAAGTGATTAAAACTGGATATATTTAATTAATAATTTTGACTGCTGTATAAGCTATGTTGTGTGGCACATAGCTTAAAGTGTTCATGTGAGCATGCTACCCACCTGACAGTGATGACATAGGCAACAATAAATGTAAAGCAGATATATTCAATGAATATTTGCTATTGTGTATAAGCCATGTTGCACAGTGTGGCGTATAATGCCACGTTGTGCACTAAAGTGCAGCCTTTAAATCATGTTAATTACACTGTAGGCAAGTGAACTGCATCATAATTAGCCAATCACACATGGTGGACCTACAACAGATCTGCATAAAGTACGCATACACCCTACATTCTGATTTTCCCCCAGTTCTCTGGACCACTGGAGTAGAGACTTGGGAATTTTAACTGAGATAATGCTAGGGGCTGCTGCAGCTATGCTACATCTGTATATACCAGATGCTGAAGTCAGTGCTGCTGGTTCTGCTGACAATAGTCCTAGGCCGAGAAGGAGAAGAGTGTTCAGGCCCAGGGTAACATTCCAAGAGCTACATGAGCTGGAGATTGTAGAGCACTACAGGTAGACAGGATTATATTACAAAAACTGACTGAGCTCTGCTGCCCTCAACTCAGAATCAGAACTGACCGAGGGTAACCCATCCTAGTAGAAACAAAGGTATATGTAGCCCTTTGGATACTAGCTACGGGTACTTTTCAAAGATGAACTGGGGAGATGATGGGGGTGCCACAGGCATCTGCATCCAGGATACTCCACCAGTTCCTGGATACTATGCTCCCACATGCCAGTGAACACATATCTTTTCCCCTCTCCCCTGAGGTGAGGGCCAGCAATATGCAACACTTCTACCATTTAGCACACTACACTGAAGGACTGGGTGCCATAGATTGCACTCATGTACACTTCTATACACCATCTGGTGAGCAGGGTGCAATCTATGTTAAGTGCAAGGGGTACCACTCCATCACCTGCTAGGTCATGTGCAATGCCCAGGGGATTATCCTGAATATGTGTGCTGGCAACCCTGGCAGTGTTCATGACTCCCATATCTGGTACTCATCACAGCTGTACAAGATGGTTGCTAGGGGGACTTCCCACAGGGCATTTACTGAGAGATGCTAGCTATGCCCTGGAACCATGGATGATGATACCCATCAGAAATGCATACACACCCATGGAAGAACTCCATAATGAGGCACATGCACAAACTAGGAACATCATACAGTGTGTGTTTGGGCTTCAGAAATCATGGTTCTGGTGCCTAGATATATCTGGGGGAGCCCTGCAGTATTATACATCTGCATGTGCACATATATTCACAGTATGTGCTATGCTACACAATCTGATGCTGTGGAAACAGCTGCAGCAGGATCAGCAAAGGGAAGGGATACACAGCCTACCACCAGTGCCTATGTCACCACAGCCACAGTCACAGGAGGACTCAGAGGAGGAACCCCCTGCTGATGTCCCTGTAGGCAGACGTAGGCATGCTCAGTACACCCTGGCTAAGAGACAACACATAGCACATTCACTGACAACCTAGGGACCTAGGGACTAACACCTTACTCCTACTCACATACACATATTAAAATTGATGCCAGACAACTCACACATCCTGTGCCTATCCATGTACTGACTGTGTACTGGTTGCATCAGACAGAGTCAGCTCTGAACTACAGTTATGTCACCTAGTGCATTTGCAAGGTACGTCTGTAACCTACACAGTACTCATAAGGGTTATTATGATATATCATTGTATGTATGAACCTTAAGCATTATGCAAGTAATTATAGTTGGCTAGTTAGACAGAAATAACATCCACATATGACTACAGATACCCATTCCTCTATCATGTATCTATTACTATTCACTAGTCCTCATGCATGGAATATTCATGCAGTCCTACTGCAACAGATTACTGGTACATCAATCAAGGGAGATGTTAGACAGTGGGGTTAAATGATAGTCAGATTATTGTGTATCCAGCACAACATGTAATGTTGTTCCCCCACCCCCAACACATTAGTGTTCCCTTGTAACTGCTGTAACAGTAACTCATCTATAGTATATGAACATTTCAGTCAGTCTCAGGACAGTAACATAGAAATTGATCTTACATTGTATGTCTTAGGTAATGCAAAAATAACAATATACATATTTATGCAGGTTATTGTGTGATGAATGACTCCTGTCTGGCAAGCAGCTTGTGTGGCTCAAAGGACTAGGGTAATTAGTTTATTTGATGGTGTTCATGGTTCTGATCTAGAAGTTTCCACTTCTTTTGGATGTGAGGTATTAATAAGTTGTGTTTTACAGACTGTCAGTCTGTGTGCTGTAATATTATTAACCTCTGTCACCTACAGTATAAATTACATCAGACAACTTTAGAAATTCATAGACAATTTGAGTGAAGTGCAGTAGTGCAAAAACAGGAACAGATGTCATTTTGTGTAACAAACAAAATCCCAGACTGGAGTATAGGTAGGTGTGGCTGGGCTCCGTTTATAACTAGTGAAAACCCCACTGGGCATGCTCATACACAGTTAAGCAGAGCCCAGTTATGTTGCTTCTTGCACAATTACTTTTTATATGTAGATATGTCTATAGATACATGCATATATGTATAAATATGGGTCTATATTAGAACACCGAACGTTCAAAATTTTGAGTGTTCTAATATTGACCTGTTTTCATAGGTTCATAGGTTGGTACTAGGCTATCAGCCCTAGGGCCTATACAAGTCTAGCCATAACAATTCCCTGGCTATTTCTTCCCACACTATTTACTTCCCTGGACCCCTGTCTAGCAGGGTGACTGACATGATCCCCGGGGTGAATTTCCTTTCTCCCATCCAATCGTCAAGGTTCCTTTTGAAGAAGACCAAAGAGGCACTCTGCTTGACATGTATGGGCAATCTATTCCAGAGTCTGGGGAGTCTCTGGGTCAGGAACCTATCCTTCCAGCATGTTTTGTTTATTGTGATGACAAGGTTTAGATCCCTGGAGTTTGTGGCTCTGAGGGATTGGGATTTCTTTAAGTGTAGCATGTCCAACAGCTCTGGGTTTGACATGGCCTTGTATGTTAAGCAAAGATCGCCTCTGAGTAGACGATATGCAACAGAGTATAGCTGGAGTTTTTTAATGCTGAAAATATCGAAGAAACAGAAAACCAAATTTTTTCCTAGGGAAAGAATTCGGTTGTCTGTTTCTGTTGCTTCGGTGTTTTCAGTGCTGTGGTAGAAAGTTATGAATTGGGTTCAGGTAAGTGTGTGATTGTGTGGACGTGAGGGTTAGGGCGAGTTAGGTGAGTTAGGGTTAGGGTTAGGGCGCGGGTCAGATAGGTGTGCGATTGTGTGGATGTGAGGGTTAGGGTGGGGTAGGTCAGTTAGGGTTAGGGCACAGGTGAGGTGACTGTGTGATAGTGACGGACCTTAGGGTTAGGGTTTGGGTTAAGGTAAGTGGATAGTTAGTGGTGTATGTATAGTTTAGTGTAGGGTTAGGTGTAAGAGTTTAGGTGTATGTGTGTGGATTGCTGTTTGTTTGGTGTGCTTGTGTTGTGTGTATGTGTTTTGGAACAGCAAATATTTCCTTAGGAAAAAATTCACTGTTCTGAATGTTCGATGTTTTCAATTTTCGATTCATAGGGTTCAATATTAGATCACTCGACATTTTGAATGTTCGGTGTTCTAATATAGACCCTCTATATATATATATCACTGTCTCTCTCTCTCTCCCTATATATATATATATATATATATATATATATATATATATATATATATATATATATATATATATATATATATATATATATATATATATATGGGTCTACTGCTTTACATCGAAAATACACTTCTTCGAAATCGAGCAGTAGACCCGACACTTCAGCGAAAGTCCACTTAAACGAAAGTGCACTTTTGCTGAAATCTAGTTCCCTGGGCTACCCAAAAAAAAAAAAAAAAAAAAACTAAATGCAGGGGGGTGAACCCCCCTGCACCCCCCATCTGGGGGCTGAGCCCCCACACCCCCCTACTTAAATATACCAACTCCGAGATCGCACTTAAGTGGGGAAAAGGGAATATTCCCATTCCACTCTATAGTGTGACTGCCTGAGTCAATGTTTGAAGTTTCACTACTTCGAACAAGTGGACTCGGTGAGGTGGGGTTCAAAGTAGTGAAACTTTGAACATATTGGCGGATCCCATATATATATATATATATATATATATATATATATATATATATATATACATGTCTGTCTCTCCCCATATATCTATATAACACACACACACACGCACACACACACACACACACACACACACACACACACACACACACACACACACACACACACACACCTCCATTTATATATGTCCCTGTTATATACATAAATATATATGTTTATATGTGTGTGTATGCCTGTATTGCCTTACATACCCTGATAAAGATGAGTAATTCTGCACCATGACAGATATATAAAGTTGTTCAAAAGACCAAAAGTAAGGGCTCAACAGTAGAATATGCACTTACTTATGGTTCCCTGTCCTTGCTGGATGTCACCACACATACACCACCAAGTGAACAAGTTATGTAATGTATAATGTTGTCTACTCATGCATAGACAGACCAAATTGTTTTTGCCCACAGGCTTTCCCATCCAAATGCAAACAGCAACGTGTCCAAAATGGCTATCGTTGCTACATAGCTAGGATAGAAAACAGTTATCTGACTGCTAGGCTATTAGATGCAGATGACAGTAAAAAGCAATGTCACTCTGCAGGCCACACATGCTGTTCAACACAGGCCTAGTTTACATCATCCACAAGTAGTCATTTATAAAACAGACTTAAGCCATGGTGCATGTGATAAGTAATGTAAATTGTAGTTTGTAAGACTAGATAGGAAGGGGTTCTAATCTTACTCCAGGCCAATTGATTTATTTGTGTGTGTGTATGTGCATCTCCCTGCAAAACAACTGAGAATCCCTCACTGACTGCCAAACTACAATGGGTCTGCACTTTTTGGCCCTTGCATTTGATGCAGGCCTCCAAAATCCTGTCTTCCGCAAGGCCTGCTGATGTCATCTACCTTAAGACTACCAACTGCCATTCTAATGTCAGATTTAAGCTGTGGTGCATGCAATAAGTACTATGATCTATAGTGTGTAAGACTAGATGGGTAGAGGTTCTAATTTCACTCCAGTCCACTTGGTGTGTATGTGCATTTCCCTACAAAAGAAATACGATCACCATGCTGACTTAGAAAGCTATAGAGTTTTGCAGTATTTTGGCTGTAGCAGGCGATGCAGAGCTCCAAATTCCTGACCACCATAAGGCCTGTTGATGTCATCTAGCATAAGAGTACATAAAAAGATGTTAATTGCAGAGTTGAGCAGTGGAGCATGCATTATGTACTGTAATCTGTAGTGTGTGCCATTAGATCGGTAGGGGTTCTAATCTAATTACAACCAACTTGGAGTGTGTGTGTGTGTGTGTGTGTGTGTGTGTGTGTGTGTGTGTGTGTGTGTGTGTGTGTGTGTGTGTGTGGAGCAGTGTTCTATGAACATTAATTGGTAGTGGTACTATTTTCACTGTAGCCAGGTATGTGTGTGTGGATGTTAGAGCATTTTACATCAGTGTATGGGATCATAGCATCATTGGAATTTACTAGGATAATGGCCGTAGGGACCTTACAATCCTAGCCAAGTTCTCACCATTATTTACACAATCAGCACATATTGTCCAAGAGAGACACAGGGAGAACTCCTGTGGTGACATGATGGCCACCCATTTTGGCACTGTCCAAATGGGACACAGATAAAACCGCTGTGGTGAAATGATGGTCATTCAACCAATCCTACAGGTTGCATCTGAAGAGGACCAATGAGGTGCTCTATTTGTCATTAGGTGGGAGTCTGTTTCAAAGGTTTGTTAAAGTCTGGTAGACATATCTCTCCCACCAGAATGCATTATTAATGTCACATACCAGGTTAAGGGTCCTTACAATTAGTAGTCCATGTACCGTTTGACTTACAGATGTGGAGCATTTCCAATAAATCAGGGTCAGACATTGCCCTGTATGCAAAGCAGAGATCATCTCTGAGTAGCCTATATGACACAGGCTAAAGCAACAGTGATTTCAGATGATTCCCCATAGGACAGATGCTAAAGGCTTGAATTTCCCTTGTGAAGAACCTTTGTGTTGTGTGCAATTGCCAATGGTACTTGGAAAGGAACATAACAAAATCGCCATTACACTCAAATATTGTCCTGCTGAGGGAAGAGTATATGGAGGTTATAACTACCTAATTTTTGGGTGACAGTGCCCTCAGTTATGACATGGGCAAGGTATAATTCCCTTCTTACCACTGTGGAAAGATGGTGATCTAAGGTAAGGTAGGTGGAAATCTTTGTGGCCAGGCCTGTGTGCCCAGGTCTCTCACCCCTAAGTATGTACATCAGGTGTTGTTACTGATGTGCTACTTACCAGGAACATTGGTGTTACTGGTAAAAATGATACTACATATATTTGCATGGAGTTTAAGGCCATGAGTATGGCAACAATCATGTGTTCATGAAGACCCTCTTGTAGGAGGCTGATATAATTTGGAGTTTCTAGGACCGCTCCCAGTTTGCAGGCATCTGCAAACCTTGTCAGCCACAGACATTCACTTTGTGCTTGCACTTTGGATAAATGGATTCCAAACAGTAGAGAACCCAGCACTGAGCCCTGCAGAACACCACTGGTTACAGATTTGCTATTGGAGGTGGATTCCCCTATTGTGACTATAAAAGTTCTATCAGTGAGCCACTTAGTGACCCCACTAATGATATTACTGTTGATGCCTAGTTGGGTGAGTTTGTCAATGATGTCTGAGTAGGGGATAGTGTCACACGGCTAGGCTAAGTACAGGTGGATGCATGCATAGATGTCCCCTCATCCAGGTCCTTGGTGACTGCCTCATACATGTCCACCAGGTTTAACAGGCATGATCTCTCTTTAAGAAATCCAAACTGTGTAAGGTCAAGTGTTTGTAGATTACATATATCTTTGCTGATAAGGTCCATGATGATTTGTCCCATGGGCTTATAGATATGGCTACTCAGACTAATAGGTTTATAGTTCCCATGGTCAGTGGATGCAGCACCTCCATGCAAGGGAATAATATTGGCCATTTTTCAGTCAGCTGGAATGCAGCCGGTGGTTACAGTATGACTGCAAGGAGTCCCCAATGGTGTTAGTAATCCTTGTTGGATGCCATGTGGGATGCAGCCTGGAATGTTAGCAGTTCAAATAGATGCTGTGTTTTCCTCCTTAATGAGGCCATTTACACCCTGCTCTTTAGATATAGAAGGTATGGGACAGATTGTAGGGATGTCGTGTGGTACGTGTGATGGGGACAGGGGAGTGAAGTTGTCACAGAACCTGTTGGCCAACAGGTTAGCTATGTCTACAGGCTCGTTATATGTGGTATCATTAACTATGAGTTGATAATCTGGGCCTTTCATTTTAGGTTACATATGTAACTACACAATGCCTTGTGGTTTTCCTTTGTGAAGGAGGGAAATTTTGTCACATGCTCTCTTTTGCAGGACTTCGCAACAACATTATTTGCTTGTTTAAGCTGAGAATGGTGTACTTCTATTTTCAGGGGCTCCCTTCCTTCTCTTGTTACATGGCACTGTCCACCTCTTGCTGTGAAGCCTGCTAATGACAGTTGTCCACTAGGCATTTGCTGTGCCATGAGGAGCTTGTTTTGCTCCTGTCAGGTAAAGCTGAGTCTATGCAGTTCTACAGGTGCTTGCATAAAGCATTGATGTTGAGCTCGGCATAGTTTCCTGTTCCACCTAAGGAGAGAGGTGCAGTCAAGCTATTTATACCATCCCATAGGAGGTTCTAATTCACTTTGTTGAGGTTTATTACTGCATTCACTGTAAGGGGGGTCTGATGTGACACTTTTAATGAGACCAATTTATAGTCAGATCTCACTAGGGAGGACCTCACAGTGGAGGTGTTACAGTGGTCTCCCATATTGGTAAGCATCTGATGCAGTACATTGCCTCCCTTTGTGGGGATGTTACACCACTGGTCTAGGGCATTGTAGTTAAAGAAGTTGCCTAACCTTTGGGAAAGTGAATTTGAGCATGTGTAATCACCCCAGTTGATGTTAAAGTCACCCCAAACCATGTTGTTGTGATGTATCTTGATAGACAAAAGTAGATTCAAATAAGCCCAATGGGTGTCCTGATTCATGGAGTTTCTCTTGTAGCTGGCAATGGCTTGATTAGGTGCCCTTACAGCAGTGAGTAGCATCTGCAGTTTCTCAAGGGAATCACACTGTTTAACCAATCTGGATGTGTCTCTATCTTTAATGAATGTACATACAACACCTGTATTACCTTGCACACTTTAAGTTTGAGGTCTGAACATGTGGAAGCACGTGTAGCCTGATATGGCTATGGTGCTGTGCACAGCCTTGAATCAGGTGTCTGTGACTGCTCAAATGTCTGCATCTTCCAAGATGGGGACACCTTCCAGTGAGTGGAGTTTCATGTTGGTATTCCTAGAGTGTAGCAGCATAATCCTGATGTTGTTTGTAGATGGCATTTTCTCATTGGAACATTTTCTCTTGAGACACCACCTAAAAGATGCACAATGGAGATGTCAACAGTCTTAGCCAATAGACAAAATCCCAGGGGTGACATATGAAGTCCATCTCTGGCAAAGCATCGAGGTCTGTTGAGCAAGGCATCCCAGGCTGACATGTAGTGGATCCCCTTACAATGACACCACATGTAAAGCAATTATTTAATTCAATCATTTTCCATGTGTATTGAGCCATCATCCTAGGTGAAGGTCATATGCAGCTGAAGGCCATGAGCATACCCGCCAGAGACACAGAGTCCATAAACTCAGTCATGTCTCTGCATACAGTCCAGAAAGTTATGCCTCAAGTTGTACACACCAACAGGAACTATGACGTAGTCATAATGGTACCTGATGTTGATAGACTTGCATGCATGTGTGGTATGGCGTATCCTGGCACCTCACAGACAGCTGACTGTGGCCTTTCCCTTATGTAGTCTGGTGAGGGGGACATCAGTGTGTCTCATGATGTAATCACCTATGAGTAATAGGTTTGATTTTGGGTTCTGCCTTAGGTGTTCGAACAGTGAGAAAGTGGTGCATAAGCTATTATGTGTACTGTGTTCTGCAGAGGTATGATTATGTGTAGTGATCTTGCATTTCGGTTTATGACGCATCTGGTCTTTGAGTATGTGTCTGGTAAGGAGCTCCGCACATGTAAGTATGTGTTATGTGGGTGTGGGTGGAGTAGGAGGTGAGGCATGCATGTTGGCAAACTGCTCATTGTCATATGTACAGACTGGTGTGTGAGACAGCATGGAATCAAGGTTTTGAATATAGCCACATCTCTCACATATTGTGTTGTGTGGAGGTGGAGTAGAGGTGTGGCGATGCTTTCCTCATCTCTTCAGCAATCATTGATAATGCCATTAGCAATAGAGTCTTGCTTGTGTGTATGTCACAGCAGGCCATTATTAGGCAGTGGCCTGACAGATGCTGAAATGTAACATATCACCTTTATGTTGTTCTCCTAAGGTAAAACAGCATCTGACAGTGTGCCATAACATTGTTGATTGAGTACAATGCTTTTGCAGGCATGTGGCCCTTACATTAGCCATAATCTTGTTATTAGGTACAGTCACAATAGCATACCTACAAATGTGACATTGTACAACTCCAGCAAAATTAAGGTCATGCTGCTACACACTTGAGGTTGAGAGTTTCAAAAACAATGCATATAGGCTGTACTTGCAGTGAAGATGTGGATGTCTGTGCATGCACAGAGAACTTGTTCAACTTTGCAATCATTACTTTGGCCTTGCAAGTCTACAATGCCTGTCAAGTAACCAGACAGCAAACTGGATATTGTGTGACATGATGTGTGAAGACAGAAGTGTGTTCTGGTAACATAAATGTACAGTATGACATACCTAGGACATGTGGGAGGGAGAAACACTTTGGCCAAAGGTGGCCACTCCTCTCCAGTAGGCCTCAGATTCATGTCACACAGATATCCACCATTACGCTGTTGAAGGACAGGCTGCATGAATTGCTGTGAAATTGTCACCTAACATGGATCACTGCCATTCTGGTAGTTATTTGAGCATTCTTGGAAGTCTATGTCACCTGACATTGAAAATTATATTGTGACGCTGCAGCTGTCCTCCTAATCACCATCAGGTCAGTACCCTAGTTAAATCCTAAAACCTTGGAACACAAGACATAATGCATGCAAAACTCAAATTATTGCTCTGGTTGCTAATCAAGACATCTACCTAGAAAAGGGTGCGTCAAGCCTACAGAGCCTTGCATGATGTGGGACAAGTGTGTGAACAGACTGTGGCCTGATTCTCATCTTGAGCTTGGTGCTAACATTTTGCTTCTGTTGAGAGAAAAAGTATAGGAGCATGGTATCCTAGGAGAGAGTGGCTGTGGTGAGACCAGCAGCAGTAGTATCCAGGCACTATTAATTCAGGGGATGCCCCTCTTTTTAGCATTCTTCACAAGGTAATTGCATTATTTCAGTACATACTGCTTGATTAGTGTCTAACTGCAGAATAACTATGTAAATACTCCCTCCTTACTTTCACAGAGTGTATGTATTACTTCTCCCTCCATTGTTTGCCTGTGCTTTGTACAGACACAAATACCTTGGATGCCAGTTTTCTTGGAAACCCTGACAGAATTAATGGCAATATTGAGTTGCACACAGGACAACTAGCATGCAGTTACAAGCACTATCCCCAGAAGTCTCAGTAGTCTGATATTTAAAGCCATGAATATAATTATCATGGAAATTATCAATAACAATGTAGTACACCTACAGACACTGGACCAAACCCAGTTTGATTTTGTTAAGGCTATATCATGCCTACCCTAACTGGTGGACCTCTTTGAGTGGTAAACAATGTAATTTAATGAGGGGAAAATTAATCACTCCACCTATGATGCCCTGACAAGGCATTTGACACTACTAGGCCATCAGGCATTGTTGACAAATTCTAGAGGTTAAAACTAGTATGTCAGCAAGTGGAGAGCCAAGTGCCTGACAGACATTATCAGGGAGGATAGCATTGTGTCGTCCATTACTACAGTGAGGTCACTCACCAGTGGACTTCCCTCACAAATCATTCCTGGGGCTACCCGTTCTAGGTATTTCCTTCTTTGCAGTCATGGCCACTGTCAGTGGCCTCTAACTGACAACATTTGCAGATTGCAAATTAGGAGTTTTCACTGAATCCCACACTGACTCAACAGTTTTCCAGGAAGGTCTGACACACACATTCAGTTGTTGTCAGAACCATGGACTAATACTAAATGTCAAGGAATGCACAGTACTATCCTTTGGGAAGTCATCCAGCCCTGGTAAATATTGTATTGTCCGCACATCTCCAACAGCTGACCCAATAGTCAGGGACTTATGGAGACAGAGACTGATCTAGCCTTTGACTGTCACAGATCAGTAAGATGTGGGTATTCATTTAATGTTGCACAACCTATAGAGAAAGGTATGGCATGTAAATCTCAGAAAGTCATTGTTGCACTGTATTTGACATTTGTCACACCTATCATTGAGTGCAATGCCACCTTTGGTATGTAACTACACAGGCATATGTGAGAACTCTAACATCCACAGAGGTTCCACAGTAAACCAATACACAGTGTACATAACATGTCCTATGCTGACTGCCCCAATGCCATAACTGTGTATTCTGTCTCCTACATGTGTTGGAGGGGAGGTGTATGGCTGCCATACAGGGAGGTGTCAGATCCCAATGTGTACCTCATGCATATTCAAGGAAGGACTAGTATCAGAATTACCTGTTCTACACACCTACAACTTGACTGTGGTATAAATAGGACATGCTGGAGAGAAAGGTATGTATTCTAGAGAATACACCCCTATATGTAACAGGCTTCCCACCCATATGAAGCACACTTCCACTGTAATGCACATCATGTGCAAGTTACACAATGGGATGTGGAACAAGACAAGCAAAAATGGTTTAAGACAAATGCCTCTATTGGACACAGGGAAACTGTAGATGGTTCATCTCCCATGCCACAGCTTGTAGATGTCTCAGCTCACAAAACCCTGCTTACATTTGCCAAGGTTACCAGACCTTGTCACAGATTAGGAATGCACGACTAGGCGGAAAGAAGCCATTGTTCTTATTAACCTATTATACACATATGAACCGATGGAGCTGACATTCTATTCTGTGAGCTGATCCATATGGGTATATTGTAGCTGTGTACCCATAGGTGGGTCCTACACAATCCTGAAAATGAAACATAAACAGTTCCATGAGAGCTTTCATTGTGTACATATACAGCCATTACAACATCATCCAACGTAACATACACAAAATAATGTGGTGTATTCATTACAAATGGCAGAGTAGAATATCTGTCAGTGACCAGTACAAGTGGAATGTCAAAAGCAACAATGGATGAAACAACTACATATTAATTTAGATAGTTAACCTGTGCATCAGACAGATAGCTTTAATTGCCAGCATCGATGTGAAGGATGACAGTGATGTGGCACAAGTATTATCACTTGCACAGGGTGTTGTGTGGGGGCCCAGGACCATGAGCCCATGGCCTGCTATATCTTGGTGTGGACAGCACACTACACTCTGGAGTGTTGGATGTACTGCTACTACAGGAGTGTGATTGTACATGGCCAAGTGGACTCTCAGCAGATGTAGTTGCTGACCTATGTCCATGACTCCCAACTCACAACTCCAACCAGACAGTCAATCACAGACAATGTGCATTCCAAGACAGATGATGTACAGTCTGTCTCATACCAATGTCTTTCCACTGCATCAGTCAATTGATCCATAGTAACAGCAATGCAGTGGAGGCAGTCACAGGTGTCAGACTGTGCTGCATCCATAACCCTGAGTATTCATCTGGAGTTCCTTTCGGAATGTGCCTGTGGCTCCATGATGGCCCTAAACATATGTCGAGTGACACATGATGAGACACCTGCAATGGGTTGTAGGAGAGACAGCAGGCCTTCTACAAGCATCCCTATCAATCTAATCTGTGTGGAACTTTGCCAGCTCTTTGGCTATGGCCAGAGTCAACACTCACTGCAGGCATAGTAGCCACACTTCCATGCTCAATGTCCCTACCCTGTATTTGACATTTATCACACCTATCATTGAGTGCAATGCCACCTTTGGTATGTAACTACACTATATATGGGCTTAGGGGACTGGATATGCATAGGCATTTTGACTGTGTACAGTGATAATGAGAGCAGAAGAGGGACGTAAACCTCTGTGACATATTCAACCCCTGAAACCCCCCCACTGTGCCCCCCTTTGGCCACCATCATCTTCAAAGACTGAAGAGACACTGACGTCAGGTTGTGAAAGGGACAATGACAAACCTCCCAGGTCACCTGTGATACAAAGGGAAAAATATTGCATTAATACCTGCACTACTATGCTATGTAGTACTATTATGCAATCTATGTTAAACTATGTACACTGCTGTCACTACTACAAACTTGTATAACTCAGAATCTAATATAGTAGGACATGAGGACATTATTTTTTACCCAAATCTGTAAGCATTAAACTAGACTCTCATTAACAAGACAGATTATGCACACTGTTGACATTCTACAGAACTCTGCACAGTTTACAGGTATGGCCATCTGAAAAGTCCTGACAATACTGTGAAATCAATAAATGTGGTCACGCCTACAAGGCAGAGGTATGACCCTAAACTATGCACAGTCACAACATATCTGTACATTTGTCAATCATGCAGAAGGTACATCAATCCAGCCAGCTGGTCTAGGATGCCACTTTAGCTAATACCTTTAACTAAATCTACATCTTTAAAAAAAATGTTTTATGCTTACCATCAGCAAGAGCACAGCCTCTTCCTATTCCTGATGGTCCTGAAACACATTTGAAGGAGAGGTAATGTAAACAGCACCACGTGTTACAGTCTAAGATTGGTACTACATCCAACTATCTCCCATTTGCAGTAGCTACTATGGTAACAGGTATGTGGATCACAATCTCTGCATTAACTTAAGACTGCACCTGACCTCCTTCCCCCCACCCCATGAAACAGCTGACACCCACATAAAACTATGTACACCCTGACAAACTAAATGCTACAGTATTCCAGTGCTGATACAACTAAGCATACATGGATGCTTCTCTTGAGTGGATATGGTGGCACCCACAACCAGACAAGACAGACAAGACAGCAGACAGGGCTGGTGTGTGACATATTGTGTGATGAATTCCTGGGAGCTGTCCTGTGTTGTAAGGTTTGCCAGGAATTCCTCTGTGGCTGATAGAGGTTGTTCTGCTGCAGTCCCACCACAAGTTACCTGATGATCCCTGGCCACGTCTTCTGACTGTCTGCATTCAGAATTGATCAGGTCCATGGCACGGCATTGCACCTGCTCATAATTGTGGTTTTGGTGCCCCATGACATTTATATTGTGCACCAGTTCATCCCACAAGGCTTGTAGCTCTTGCCTATTAGCCATCACTATGGACAGCAGCACTTAGTAGTGTTGTCATAATGCCTCAATTATAAGGTTGTTTTTAGCCTCACTGAAAGGTGGGCACCATCTGGCATGCATGATATCACCTGAAATGCAAAAGAAAAATGAGAAGACATGTCAGGATTACATACATGGGAGTACAGTATGTACAGATACAGCAATAAAGAAAGCCTATCAGTATTCCCCACTTGATTACACATCTAATATGCAACAGTGTGCCACACATACAAAGGGTGTGGAATCAAATAGGATAGTAGCAATAGTTACTTACTCCTGTTTGTGCCATGATAGATACTCACAAATGCTCACACACTCAAGACAGGAGTCAACTTGTAGTGTGGCTCATAGCAGGTAACCCCCCCCCCAATACAATGTCAGACAAATAGCTGTGTAGTATTACAACTGCTAACAAAGGAAGTATCCAGGAGATGTGTATCTCTAGTTAACAGGCAGCATGATACCCTTGCTGTAGTCTACATCCTCTGTAGGTGTTACACAGCTGCAGATCAATGGCATGTCAGCTGCACAGTTCTCAGAAAGGCTTACTGATGTAATCCCCATTCCCCCGACGTATATTAAAACATATGCACCATGTCTAGAAGCAAAATGGCTACATACCTGATAGAGTACAATAGTCTTCTGTTGAAAGATGGAGATATATAATTGTTGTGTCAACGAGTTCACCATAACACTCATACATAATGGTTCCCCTAGCTAGGAGTCTGCCTTTTTAAGATGGTTATCATTAGCAGGTGATTGCCTCTGAACCAATCTGTGGTTCAGGAATGCTAATTGCAGCATACACAGCTGATTTGCAATATATTTATCCAATCCCTTGCAAGTATTCAATGAGATATAAGGCCTCAATGTAAAATCATAGGTTCATAGGTTGACAGGTTTATAGGTAGGTACTAGGCTATCGGCCCTAGGTCCTATACAAGCCTAGCCAAAAAGGTACCCTGGCTTTCACCACCCAAGAATTTTTTTTTCTGTGCCCCTGTTGAGCAGAGCCACAGAGGTCATCCCCGGGGTGAATTTCCTATTTCCCATCCTATCATCAAGATTTTTTTTTGAAGAGTGCTAATGAGGAGCTTTGTTTGATATAGATAGTAGTTTGTTCCAGAGTATGGGAAGTCTCTGGGACAGGAATCTATCCCTCCAGCATGTTTGTTTATTGTGGTGACAAGGTTTAGTTCCCTAGAGCGTGTAGCTCAGAGGGATTGGGACTTCTTTAAGTGGATCATGTCCAACAGCTCTCAGTTTGACATAGCTTTGTATGTTAGGCAGAGATCACCTCTGAGTAGGCCATATATGACGGAGTAAAGCTGGAGTTTTTTGAGATGGTCTGCATAGGGCATCTGTTTGAGGCCAGTAATCCTTTTTTTGAGGTATTTATGTGGCCTTTCCAGTTGTTGTAGATGTCTTGTGAGGTACATATCAAAAGGGGCATTGTACTCTATAATGGGTCTACTGAGTGATGAGTAGAGGGGAACAATGACCTCTTTTTTTCCTGGAGGAGAAACCTTTTGTGATGAGGTGAGCCATGTAGAAGGATTTCCTGACTACTGTGGCGATGTGATTATCAAAGGAGGGACTACTGTCCACCTGTGTCCCAAGGTCTCTTATCACACTTTTGGTGTTAAGTCGACTACCACCTATGTGGTAGCTCATGGGTACAGAGTTTTTACCAAAGGGGATGACAAAGCCCTTTTTGGCATTGAGCTTGAGGCCATGGCTTTGACACCAGGCATCTGTCTCAGTGAGGCCCTTTTGTAGGATGTCCACATCATTAGGTGTTTCAGTTATGACTCCTAGTTTGCAGCCATCTGCAAACTTCATTAGCCAAAGACCTTCTGTGTTAGCCTGTACTTCAGAAAAGTAGATACTAAACAGGAGAGGACCCATGACTGAACCCTGTGGTACTCCACTTGTCACTGGTCTGAAGTCAGATTTGGAGTCTGCTACTTTCACAGTGTGGGTTCTGTCAGTGAGCCAGTTGGCAACCCATGTTGTGACATAGGGATTTATACCTAGTTTAGTGAGTTTATCTATAATTCCAGAGTGGGGGATGGTATCAAAATGCCTTGGCAAGATCTAGATAGGCTGTGTGAACCACCTTACCCTCGTCTATGGCTTTGGTAACTGCTTCAAAGAAGTCAGTCAGGTTTAGGAGACATGATCTGCCTTTTACAAACCCAAACTGGGTGGGGTCCAGAGTTTGAAGATTACCAATGTCTTTGTTTATAAGTTCCATGATGATATGTTTCAAGGCTTTGCAGACCAGGCTCGTTAGGCTAATGGGGCGGTAGTTCCCGGGGTCTGTGGTGGCTCCTCCTTTGTGGAGTGGTATAACCATCACTGTCCTCCATTCAGTGGGCACAAAGCCTAAGGTGAGGCTATGATTAAACATGGTGCTCAGGTGGGGTGCCAGTTCATTCTGTAGTTCATGTAGAATGCAGCCTGGGATGTTGTCAGGTCCCATGGATGCTGTGTTCTTGGCTTTGGAGAGTGTGTTTTTTACCTGTGCAGCCGTGATTACAGGAACTTTGCATTCTTCTGGTATAGAGATAAGCCCTTTAGGGGGTGAGGGGGGTAAAGTTAGCACTGAACCTATCTGCCAGGATGTTGGCAATATCAGCTGGTTCTGTATATTTAGTGCCATTGTGCTGTAACTCAGAGCAGATCTGAGTGTTGCCATTGAGATTCTTGACATAGCTATAGAATGCTTTGTGGTTGTCTTTAGAATCAGTGGTAATTTTGTTTTCATGACTAGTTTTGCAGGGTTTTGTGAGGGATCTCAGCTTCTTACTGAGGCTGACCGGGGAGTTCTTCCAGTCATGGGATTTTACTCTTTTTTGCAACAGTTTCTTTCTTCTGTTGCAGAGTTTGTTTATGGCAGGGGACCACCAGATTGGCTTCCTTTTTTGGAGGATAGCATCTTGGTTCTGTTAGGGATAACACGATCCATGCACTCATGTAAGTGCTTATAAAGTGCAATTGTGTAGGATTCATCAGTCTTACCTCTATTGTCCATCTGCATGGGTGTTGTCAAGTTTGCCACTTTTGTCTTAAGAAGTGTGAAGTTGGCTTTGGAGAATTTTTTTACGGTGGTTTCCCTAATGGGGGGGGGGGGGGTGAGGGCAGGATGTGGATTTCTAGGCTGATTAGCTTGTGGTCAGATCTGACCAATGAGGAGCTGACCTCTGGTGTGGAACACCAGTCGCCCATGTTGGTAATGACCAGGTCTAGGATATTGCTGACCCTGGTGGGGGTGTGGATAAGTTGATCCAATGCATTGGAATTTATGAATTCCAGAAAACGTTGAGCAAATGAGTTGGTACATGAGTAGTTTTCCCAGTTAATGGTGGGGTAGTTGAAATCGCCCATTATTAGGGTGTTGGGTTGTACCCTATTATTTTCCAGTATATCAAGAAATGAGGAGTGGGAATCTTGGGGCATGGTGGGGGATCTGTAGCAAGTTACAATTTGGATTGCAGTCTTGCCCAGAGTTAGTTGCACTTTGATAATCTTGGATGCATTATGCTGAGCAACTAGTCTGGAGGTGTGGATATCCTTAATGAATATGGACACGCCTCCACCTTTAGTGTTTCAGTCCAGGTTATGTGGCCGAAAGGTGTGGTATGAATTATAGCCTGGTAATGCAGAGGTGCTCTCTGGAGCCTTGAACCAGGTCTCTGTCACTGCACAGATGTTGATGTTCTCCATTTTAAGGAGTGCCTCAAGTGAATGCATTTTGAGGTTTAGACTTCTGGCATTGAGTAGCATTACCCTCAGATTTTGCTTGCTTGTACCTGTTACGGTGGTGAATTTGTCATTTGAACCTTGCCTAAAAAAGGCACTATAGGGGTGGCAAGAGCCTTAGCCAGTATCCGGAATCCCAAGGGCAACAGGTGCAGCCATCTCTGGCAAAGCATCATGGTTTGTCAATCATGTCATCCCAGGCAGACAGATACTGGATCCCATTAGAATGACACCAGAAGCTTAGCCAGTTGTTGAAGTTAATCATTTTGTCCTTGTACTGTGGTATTATTCTGGGTGATGGCAGGATGCTACTCAGGGTCATACCTGCCTGTGCTACAAGATCAGAGAGCTCCTCCATGTCTCTTTTCATGTAGTCCAGGGAGGTACGTCTCAGATAATTCATACCAGCACGGACAACGACTGAGTCATATTTGCACTTGTTATGGAGTGACCTGAGTGTGTGCATTATGTGGTGGATCCTGGCACCCAACAAGCAACTGACAGTAACTTTCTCCTTGTTTAGCCTGGTGAGTGGAACATCAGTGTGCCTGACTATAGAGTCACCTATGACAGCTGACATTGCCTTTCTCATATGTTGGGGTGGAAATTAGTGGGGTAACAATACTACGTCAGCACCGAGAGGAAAGTTTGTAGGAGCTACTTATTACATACAGATGTATGTACTACAGGCTGCAACTGATGCTACTGCTTCAGGCAATAAGCATAGTCAGAGAGGCTGCAGAATGTCGAGAACAACTACACTTATGAGCAATGGTGTTTCCTGTGGCAGCCTTCGTCTACAGCCAGAGCCTTATTGAGGGAACCTATTCCCCAGGAAATTGAGGTATATGTTTAAGGTAAATATGTTAGCCAAAGGTATCATTAACAGATTATGGTATTCATCTGGAACCTGTATGCTGGCATACCTTGCTTCTAGCATGACCTCCATATGTGTATGGTACTTGTGCAGCTGTGGTTGTCTGTAATATCACTAGCAAATCATTGATGTGCTGCAGTCTGATATTGCTGGGCCTCATTGGAATTATATACTTCAAAATCCTCTGTGAATGCATAATAATGCATAACCTGACACTGTATGCACTTCTATTGTTGTAATAGGAATATGTTACTTGTGTTCCTATGTGTAGGCCTTTGACTTCCATCATTGAAAAGCAGACATTCAATCTGTACTGCTTTGGGTAAATAACTAGGTGATGAGATAGTAATATATATCAGAATTCATAATGGTGATGCACACATACTGTGTGTGTATTTGAAATGCTAGACACCACTGGATTTGAACCCAGAACCATGTGGAACAAAACTTAATGTTTTCAAAGCATTTAACAGACTGAGCTACTGAGTCACTGTTACAGCAGGTGTACTTTTAAATGTTATAGATGTAATTGCACACTTACATGTTGTTACGTACCGCATTTTACATGTATTATTACACGTATGGCTTTATAGGGATGTGTTTCTCCCTCAGAGTCCCAGTTAAACACCTATTTTTCAGTTAATCTTTTAGCATGTGTATTTTTAAATGTTGCTGATATAATTGCACAGTTACCTGCACTTACATCTATTATTATGTGTCAGGCGTTATAGTGATGTTTTCCTATACCAGAGTCCAAGTTACCCTCCCATTCTTCCATGACTCTTTTAACAAATTTGCGCAATGTGGCATGATGCACAGCACTGCTTGGCTATGATTAATGACGGAAAATTGACAAGTAGTATGTTTCACTCAAAACACCTGTATTATTTAACTGGCTGTGTAGCTTGGCAGGTTAATGCACTGTTTTTCAGGTGCAATGGTCCTGGGTCTGAAATATGGTACAGGTATAGTTTTTCAATGTGATTACTGTGTTTTCATGTTTTCAACTACATATATCAATATAGTGCTATTTAGCATAGTTAAGCGATGCTGCGCAATCTCGCAAAAACTCTTTAAAGAAAAGAAAAATGAGGAGATAGGACAGTGGTAAAATGGGGTGCAAGCAGGAGAAAAACATAGTGAAAGGCAGGTAGGTATGTGCAGAAAGGGTATAGGAATCAGTAATGCTTGCATAAGTACACTTTTATATTTAGCATATATTGTTAATGTTTCACATATAACTTCTAATTTCTTAAATATGACAATGATGATGTTACTTAAAAATTAACTCGCATATATATGATGGACACATTACTTTTGTTATAATAATCATGACTCATCACATATCCTACCTATGTGTTTAGAACAGTTATTTATTGTGAAGTATCTATGTAACATACCCCAGCCTGTATTACTCATCTCATTCAACTGCATCCATCTGAAATATATTTACAAATAGAAATGCCAACTTAAAATGTTTGTGGAGAAGCTCAACTTAAGGGTACAGTTTCATGGCAAAAGTAATGACACTGAAAATAAGTCTATTGATGAAACTATAAAAAGGCCTAGCAGCTATTGTCCACCACTACGTCAAACACTAGCTGCTTTCAAAGTGAAATGTGAGATGGATATCAGGAAACTGCTTAAAAAAAACTGCTAAGAAAAAACTTTATAACTTAACACAGGGAGAAAGAAAAGCATTGCTTGAGCTAGGCAATGATAAATCCAGGCATGTAATGAAGGCAGACAAGGGAGGAGGTATACTTGTGACTGATACCACTAGCTACAACCAAATGATAGAGAACATGCTGGACGATAACAGATTTTATGAGTTATTTACCATGGATGACATAAAAAGAGCATATGATTTATGGAACACTAATCTCACCACATTATGGGAAGAAAAACGTATCACTGAAAAATCTTTATAATTATTTATGGAGCCCATGCCCATGTTTACCTTACTTTTTTTGGAATACCAAAGCCACACAAGAACAGAGAAGACCCACCTTATAGACCAGTGGAAACAAGTGGAGGTTCCCTTACTGAAGCCACAGCCATTTACCTTGATTACTTGCTGAAACCTCTAGCAGAAAAGAATAAGTCATACATAAGAGATTCAACGGATTTTTTAAAGAAAATAAAAAACATTACAGTAGAAGTTGACAGTATTTTGATAACTGTTGATGTGGAATCCTTCTACACAGTGCTCCCTCACAATTGCTGTATAACAGCAGCTATGGAGTCTTTTAAGAAACATAATCAGGGTACACAGGCACAACTGCAAAAGTTAATCAAGCTCATTAATCTTGTACTGGACTTCAATTTCTTTACTTTCAATGGCAAACACTACAAACAAAAAAATTGGTATAGCAATGGGGGCTGCCATGGCTCCCAGCATAGCTAACATAGCCCTGGGCAAATGGGAGGAGGACTTTGTGTTAAACAACACAGATTACATGCAGCATATCACATGCTATTTGCGTTTTATTGATGATGTCTTTATTGTGTGGGAAGGTGACACCTTGCAGCTTGGAGATTTTATCACTTACCTCAATCAAACAACCCCCTTCCTGAAGTTTACCTCTTCCCATAGCTGTACTTCAACCACTTTCTTAGATATGCAGATTTCCAAGGACACCAACAATAACAGAATCACCACTGATCTATTCAGAAAAACCAACGAGGGTTAACTTATTACTCCACAGTAAAAGTCTACATCCTACATAAAACAAGTATGATGTAATGAAGTCCCAAGGCTATAGATTAGCTCGAATTACCACAGAAATGGAATCATTTTTGAGAAACCTGAACAATTTAGAGAATGATTTTCTAGTGAGAGGCTATGAAAGTCAGATGTTAAAAAACATACTGAAACCCATTATAGAACTGAAAAGGACTGAAGCACCTTCACTCAACCTCCCCAGTAGAAAAATGTTAAGTAATTCCACAGAGAGTAACAAATGCAAAAATAGCTGCATCCTGACATACACTTTGGATTATCACAGTATCAAAAATATTATTGAAGAAAACTGGGACATTGTCACAGGAAACCCTTTTCTGATTAACATCTTAGGTGAAGCCCCATCATTTGTTTATAGGAAGGCCAGGAACATTAGACATTTTGTTGAATTTAAACCTAGACCATTTGAGAAAAGCTCTAAAAGATGTGAAACTAATTGTAAATTTTGTATATTTATACAGCAAGGTGATAGCTTTTATTGCCCTTATTTAAAGAAGATCATTAAAACCAGTGCAAGGGGTGACTGTAACACTAAAAAAGTAATTTACAGGGCACAGTGCAATGAATGTGATGCATTCTGTGTGGGCAAGACTGTAAATAAACTCAAGCGTATGATTTCATGTCATCTGTCAGAAATCCGCTCTGGATGTAAAAATAATGCACTAGCCAAACACCTTTCTCTTCATAAAAGACACACAGGTTTTAAGTTCCAGATCCTGGATCGCATAGACATGGGTGATCTTGAAGGAGACATCCCGAATATTCTGGAGAAACATGAACTCATGTGGCAATTAAAGCTGAACTCTTTTAGGAAGCCTGGACTAAATTACTACTGTTCAATTAAAAGTGCACTGGAACTTAGAAAATTGCCACATTGTTTACATGACTAATTGTATTTTATTTTATTCTACAAATTGGTTTTAAATACCATTTTAAATCAGTTTAAATTTAAGTGTATATTTTGTTTCCATCATCACACATACATTTTTTCTTATTTTTATTTTTTTCTGGTTCTTTTTCCACTTTATTCAAAATGATGTGTAATAACAATACTAACTAATTATACAATTATATAGGTTTTTAGGGTTCTTGTACACAGACCTGAAGAAGTCTTGAAGGCCGAAAGCGATCTTTGTTAACAATAGGTTATGAAAATAGAAATTGATGTTTTTACATGCAAAATGCATATGTATACATTTATATATATATTTTTTGATTTCTAAATGAACTAAGGTTGATATATTTCCAGCCGTGTAGTATATTGTCTTGGATAAAATCACAGACTTAATAATCTACTTAATAATTTGGTTAAATAAGAGGTACCACATCATTATATAAATTTTATTTAAAGTACATAAGGGTTATATATTATTATGACAGCTACTAGGTAGGGCAGGACCAGCTTGAATGTCACAATGATGGGGGAAGGGATGTGAATTTAACATGTGTACCAATAACACTTTGTTTTACAGCACAATAAACCACTCCCATGCCTGATAAAAAGTATATATATATTTAGAAAGCTTGTGAGGAAATTATTACTCTATTTTTGTTTTACTTGGATCGCTTGTCTGTGCACTTAATAAAAGATTTTCAACTGGAAGCAGACTGCCTGCCTTGCTTGGATTACTTTTGAATACTTAGTAATGCTGTACAATTATATATTTTCTATTATTACTTTTTGTTTTGCTTTGACTTAAGACGAGTCTACGTTCACTACTTCTACTACTGTCTGATCTGATTAATATACAGTGATTAACTAGAAATATATGGACTGAAAATCTTCCACACAGAGAAGTTTCTTACACTGTTTTTCATTAATGATTTAGCCAGCCAACAAAGTTTCTCATTATGTTTTCACATATATTTCCTTTCTTTTTATACTGCAACGTTGCAGAGGAAATAGCTGAAAACCTTGTGGTGCACCAGAAGAGATTAACTTGATTCAGAGACACATGCATAATTATGACTCTGGTCCAGATTCAAGCCAGAACTTTCTTTTCATTCCCTCAGTTGCTAGCATCTTGAGCAGGCATACCTCCTCTATGATTTCAGGCATGCATGCCTTCCCCAATAACTCTTGTTGCTTGGATTAGCCAGTGAAAGCATTAGATTAAATGTGTGCAGATTCAATACTTTTTATTACCAGATAATTATTTCTAAAATATTAACAACAATAATATGTCAGGAACATTTAGATATGGTAATTGTAATTATTACATTTGAATGCATATAACCTAACTGTTATAGAGAAATAAATGGTGCTCTTTGTTATAGCATGCCAGTGAGATTTATTTATTTTATTACACATTTATACTTTCTCATTGTATATGGATGTGACAAATGTATACAATAGTAAATTATCATAATTATTTATGGATTGCCAAAGTTTATTGAAAAAATAAATTACTACAAATTATAAATTAATACTACATGCTGCGTATCTAATTATCTCTTTTTGTCCCCCCACTCTATCTATATTTTTTGTGGGGGTTGAGTTCAAAATGTATTAACATTATGCTGTTTGCATGCTTTGCTGCTGAAAAATAAATGACCAACAGCACAGAGAGGTAGACTGACCACTGCAGTCTGGCCCACCATACATCCACAGATTGCAGCACAGACACGCAGCACTTCAGGGACACAACCTGCCAGCATTGCCTCCACAACTCCCTCCATAGCTGCTCCACCAGCATTAGGTAGCTCTGTCAGTGCAGTGGTCGCTTCTGGAAGCAGTATAAGTGGAAGTGGGGATTTTGTCACCTTGCTGACAGGGCTGGTAGAGGATATCATGGAGAGAGGCCTCAGTGCATGTATTGACAGGGTTTGTAAAGTCCTGCATTGGACTATAAAGACAGTGCCCCATCTGGCACTGATCCAGGGAGCTGCTGCAGGAGACAATGATGAAGGTTCTGTGGGTGAGGACTAGAGTCTCATTGTTCTCCAGCTGAATGTAGGTGCACCTCTGATGTCCCCTACCTATCCCCAGTCATAGCATCCCCCACTCTTTTTGTCTCCATCAGCATCCCTGTCTGTCTTGTATGTCTTGTATGCCTGCGCATGCTTTCTAACCTACCATACTTACCTGACAATTTCATTCCTAAGAACCACTTACAACATCCCCCTCAAAAAATGGGCACCTGCCCCCCCAAAAAAATATGTGCCATGCATAGCTATGCTTATGTGTCATTTTGACACACTTGATTTGGTCCAATTGGCCATACAGCATTTTCCTCTTGTCAGCACTGATGTGGTAACTCTCCAAAGTCATGAAATTGTGTGTACAATTGTTCATTTATATAATTATGAAGTGGATAGCTATGGTACTCTCCCACAACCCTCCTGAAAATTCCTGTATTTTTCCCCTGTGTCCTACCCTCTGCTTACCAACCACATTTTCACCACTGTCCTAGTCACCCCTTTTTCACAAATTTAATCTGATCAAAAATAGATTTACACACAACACACATGGCCAGAAATGGCCCATTGGAAATGGGAAAGGCTTCACTTTATTCCTTGGCATTTGAGAGTAGGCTGGCATAGCGCAACAATGCTGAATGATGGTGAATACTGTTTAACTTCTTATTGTAAAAGCTGATGATTTCAATTTAATCTGAAGTCATCAGGTTACTTTTGCACAAATGAGTTTAAATCATCTGTGCTGTGGGAATATAGAGTAAAGGCAGACTAAAGCCAGTACTTTGAAATAGTTAAAGTAACAGTTCCTATGTGGCCTATTGAGATAATTACTCTGTTCATTGACTGTTTTTTTGCATAGTGTCATGGGTTCAATTACAGCTATAGGTCAGGTTATAAATGCATGACATATCGTATTCCTATCATAAATTTAACAGCTTATGTCTGTCCTTATACAACTTTTAATTACCATACCATTTGTATAGCATAGCAAAACATCATTTGCAAAAACATTGCAGCCTCAACAGAAAGCCTTATTAAGCCCACCTTATCCTGCTTATGTCTTAATGTGCATTGCACTCTCTTTGGCCTTCTTTCTCCCAATTTAATGCACTGTATTGTACAGAGAATGACAGATTAATGATGATTCAGTAAGAAAGAATAAAACCCCATAGAGATGTTCCTACATGTCCCACACAGCATATTGCTGATATTCCTCTCTGGATCTGTCTGTCTCTCCTTTGTTTACCCCTTCTACTTCAGTAAGTTGTTACTGTGATTCATTTGTGTTATATAAATGTGAGGTAGTAATTCCTTTGTGGTGTGATGAGATAATGATCACATGTATAGATAGATTTTTGACTTCTTTCAAGGCTTGTAATCCAGCCAGTAAAGTGTTATTATACCATGACCCCCCATTAATATTCCAAAACGTGCACGCTGATTGGCCAGCGTGCACGTTGTAAATCGACTTATACTAATGGAAAAAGGTCCGGTCACCCGGACTTTTTCCATTAGTATAAGTCTTTTTTAAAACACTGTCTCGCTATGTTAACAGAGTTTAACATAGCGACACAGGTTTAAAAAAAGCAAAGGAGATCTCCGTTGCTTTTTTTTTTAAACCTGTCTCGCTATGTTAAATGGGTTTAACATAGTGAGGCAGCTTTAAAATAAGCAACGGAGATCTCCGTTGCTTATTTTAAAGCTGTCTCGCTATGTTAAACCCATTTAACATAGCGAAACAGTTTGTAAAAATCAACGGAGATCTTGCTTTCTCCGTTGCTTTTTTCAAAACTGTCTCGCTATGTTAAATGGGTTTAACATGGAAAGACAGCTTTAAAATAAGCAACAGAGATTCTCTGTTGCTTATTTTAAAGCTGTCTCGCTATGTTAAACCGATTTAACATAGCGAAACAGTAAAAAGCAACGGAGATCTTGCTTTCTCCGTTGCTTTTGCCCACAGCTCTGATGTACTGCATAGGCATACGCATGCACAGTACATCAGAACTGCCGCAGAATACCAGACAGCTGTGGAAGGGCAGCAAGGAGGCATTATACAATGCCATTATTTAAGAAAAGTAATTATTTTTTTTCTTAAATAATGTCATTGTATAATAGTAATAACCCACTTCTGGGTGTGGGTAATGCTGGATTTACCCACGGTTGGCGTGGTTTGGTCCCGAGGGCTTTGCCCTCGGGACCAAACCACGCCAACCGTGGGTAAATCCAGCATTACCCACACCCAGGTGTGGGTTATTGCTATACTGACTGTTTTTGATACTTTCTTTTATGTGTACCTGTTGTCTACATATTGTTATAAGTCAACATTATCCTTCTTGCGTCATGCTACTTTGTCCCTGCCTCCAACTTACCTTTAATTAACCATTATTCCTCCACCTCTGTAATTGCACAATGTCTGGTGCTGGGCAACAAATGTAACTAAGGCTAAATGGAAGTACACAGCTTATGCCAGTGTCTTGTGATTTTGCTGCCTTCGGCTGCATTACTCTGTCGCACATCACAATGCCATAATTAGCTATGTTTATTCAGTTTAATGTACTTTTCAACAAACACAAGAGCTGGATGCACAGATTACAGTGGTCAATAGGGTAATGAAGATGAATACATACATTCATATCTGCAAAAATCTGATGGCAAATGTTAACCTTTAGAAGTATAACTCCTACGAGGTATACTTAGATAATACTCTTGGAATGTTCTAAAGGTTCAGATCCAGATGGATAAAAAAATGTTTCAGAATGTTCTGTCTGACTCCTATGGCTGTAAATGTTGGCCACACCTTTCCATAACACATACTTAGCCTAATGTTATATTAACCTGCCTGCTCCCTATTGTGAAACCTGCCTTTTACACATCTTTGAGCAAAAGCCAGCACAGAACAACATAGATTACTGATAATTCTCATCTAAGTTCAATACTTCAAGACATGATTACACATGTGCTAATACTTTGCCATCAGCAGCACAATTCAGCTTGGCAGTGCTGTGCTCAAAGACTAAAAAACCCCAGAAAAGCAAATAATTATTATTTTAGGTTGCACGATGTTTGCATGTCTGTATTAAGTTTGTCAACAGATTATCTTGATTTTAGACTGATGTTGAATCACTTATTTCAATTGGCTAAAGTATGTCGGCTCTGCAATATTTACACTTGCATCTGCATTACAAGTTTGGTTAACCTATTTTCACATAACCTATCACTGTTATTCTGCAGTGCACTTTCCTATGTAACATGCACGTTTGTCTTTTCAATGCACATTGTGCAAGTATGAGAGAACACAAGTATGCAATTATCCCGGTATGAAGTGGCAGGAAAGTTTGATTGATAATTCACTGGTTTACAGTTGAAAATTTCTTTGGTATCCCTTGCTGTGAAACATGTCAGTGTCCCTCACAGTGATGCAATGAACATGAAGGGTAGTATCTAAATGTCAGTAGAGAGGTATGCAGTTACATGGGGCAATCATAGTGGTTACATTGTCCTGCACACACATATGCATTTGTTGAACAACCTATGATGCACAATGTCAGCTTTTCCAAACAGTGGATTTTAAAGAAGTACAATGTGTTTTTTTAACAAACTTAAAATCAGTCATCTCTTGTGGCAATTATGAATAATGCTGTGCTTTATTGAATACATAACTAGACAGGTAGGAGGTTCAATACTAGCCATGGGAAACGTGTGTGTCTGTTTAAAATTTGGTGCTGTATCTACATCTTATGAGAAGAATACACTTAACTTTGCAAACAGATCCTTTATCCCACTTTTTACAGAAAATCTTCTCTAAAACACACATCCAGTCCAAAGCGCACTCTCTCCCTTCTTAGCAGTCGGGCTTCACCTGTGGTGCTTGCATCTACTACAGTGCTCTGTCGATTGTGTAACCTGATAACTGTGAGGTTCAATGCTCAACATGGAAAAATTGTGTTTGTGTGTGTGTGTGTGTGTGTGTGTGTGTGTGTGTGTGTGTGTGTGTGTGTGTGTGTGTGTGTGTGTGTGTGTGTGTATAAAATGTGTTGCTGTATGCACTTTCCATGAAGCGTATACATCTAACTTTGCACATAGACCCCTTATCCAACTTTTTACAGAAATATCCTCTCTGCAACACACTAATGAGGTCACCTGGTCAAAAGTGCACTCTCTCTTTAAGAGTCAGACTTCTCTTGTGGCACTTGTGATTAATACTGTGGTTTCTAGATTGTGCAACTAGGTAGATAGGAGATTCAGTTCTCAATATGGGAAAATTATCTGTATGTGTATGTGTGTGTGGTTGTATAATGCTTGGTGCTATATCCACTTCCAGTAAAGACACTTGGATAGAGGAAGTTGGCATTGACTACCATAGATCCCTACTTCTGCGAACCTCACTCAGCTAACCATAGATAATTGGTGCAACTTGGGTAAACTTGGCTAGGCTTGTAAGGGCTCTAGGGCTGTTAGCCTAGTAACCTTCTGTGAACTTATGAACAATACATTTAAATTAGCACACAGATCCCTTATCCCACGTTTTACAGAAACATCATCTGTGGAATACACTGATTAGATCATCTGGTCAAAAGTGCACTCTCTCCCCATTGGTGACAGACTTCTTCTTCTATAGCACTTAAAACTAATACTGGGTTCTAGATGGTGCAAATAGATAGGAGGTTTGATGGTCAGTATGTGGAAATTGTGTTTGTGTGTATAGCACTTGTCATATCCACTTCCTGTAAGCAGAATACATTTAACTTGCCACACAACTCCCTTATCCCGCCTTTTACTGAAATATCATCTCTGAAACACACTGATGAGGTTATCCAGTCAAAAGTGCACTCTCTCAACTTAAGACTCAGCCTTCAACTGTGGTACTTGCAACTACTATTGTGCTCTCTAGATTGTGTAAATAGATAGGTAGGTAGGAGGTTTGAGACTCCTTGTATTGAAATTGTGTTTGTCCGTGTGTTTAATGCTTGGTGCTGTATTCACTTCCAGCAAGGTGAATAAATTTTACTTTGTACACAGCTCCCTTATTCCTACTTTTTACAGAAACATCCTTTCTTTAGCACACAGATGAGGTCATCTGGTCAAAAGTGCACTCTCTCCCTTTGACAGTCAGACTTTTCCTGTGGTACATGCAACTAATACTGTGCTCTCTAGATTGTGAAAATAGATAGGCAAGTTCAAGGCTCAATAGGGGAATGTATGTGTATGTGTGGATGGGGAGTGCTTAAAGTAATCTAAGACAGCTCTGGTCGAGAAACTTCTATTCTGGAGAAACATTTTAAATTGCTGGATAACTCCACCATCCCCTTATCCCACTTCCACAATAGCTAGGTCAATAGCCACACTGCTACTTCCCTGTAGTGAAGTATCAGAGACTGTATCTCTGAATTGTACCTAGGGTCACACATTACACCAATGGCAGGTCTTAGGGATCCATTTTCCTAATCTTCCTCCTAGACTACAGTATACCAATGCAATATCTATCTATAATAAGACAGTGATCATCTGTAATCTACCACAGGATGCTGACCTTACTTTTATCACTGAGAAATGGCTGGATAAGAACATTTTCCCATATCTGACTGCAAACATTCCTTCTGAGTTTTTAGTGATACAGTGCCCAGGGGTGGGTGGTGGTGGTACTGTTGGAGATTGTATTTCATATCTGCCATGGTCTTGGGCTATGACTGACTCAGGTTGCCATTTAAGGAGACCAATTATTTTGAACATGTTCTGGTTGTAGGATCAAATTGTAAGTTTCTCTTCATCTACCATCCACCAGGTTTGCATGAATATTCCTACAATAGTTTAGTGATTTCCTTGTTAATTCGGCTGTTTTCAACAGCATTTCATTGTGTTAAGTGAATTTAATATCTGGGTCAATGTTCAGTTGCGAGACTTCCTAAAAAAATTAGTTGTTTTATAAGAGGTCTTTAGTTTGCTCACATTATTGCTACTGCAGTGCATAATTTAGGCCATTCCTTGTATTTGATCTTTTTAAGGGACATGAAGCCACAGTGGTGCAGCGGTTAGTGTTGTCGCCTCACAGCAAGAGGTTCTCCCGTTCGATTCTCGGCTGGAGCGCCTTCTCTGTGGAGTCTGCATGTCCTCCCCGCGGCTGAGTGACATTTAAAGACATGCAGGTAGGTGCGTGTGTGAATGGGTGTGCCTTCTTTGAAGGTTGGGCATTGGGCTGGCAACTCAGCACCGTAAAAAATCCACTGCCAATCATTAGCAGACCGAAGTTCCGCTGTGGCAACTCCTAACTGGGAAAAGCCGAAAGACATTAGTTATGAAAACATCAGACTTGGTGGTGGAACCATTCTCTTAGTCTGATTACTTCTTGGTACTTGTTTGCCTTGAATTCTGTATTATTCTGCCAGACCTTGAACTGGAGGTTACTCATTCTTTTAATTTTGTCAGTTTAGAACTTTTTCCATTTATGATTCTTCATTTCCTGTCAGATGATGGTTCTGATTCTCTCTGTGCCCTGGTAACTGATTGTAAAATATTAGTATTCCAGGTGCTAGAATCTCTAGCCCCAAGTTATGCTCACCCATTCTCTACCAGAAGACATGAACTCTAGTTTGACTACAGTCTCCATATTCTGTGACAAGTGGGGATCAGATTGCAGTGTCAATGCATTGTGTGGGTCTCTGGAGAGACACACTTGACTAGATGAATACTATGTGACGTACCAGACTGAGATCTCTCATACGAAGTCAGTATTCCTGTCAAGAGGGATCTCACCAGCAGTTAGTCAATCAGCAGTGCTTTTCCAAGTGGTGGAGAATCAGTGCAACCTATCCTGTTTCACCACTAGAAGAGCATTATCTGCACCACAGAGTGAATTTGCTGTTCATTTTTTTCTGTCAAGATTGCTGTGATCAGATGTACTCTTTTGCCATTCAACTCAAGAGTATTGCAGTTGCTCCAGCCCCTTTGCTTTCTTTCTCTCGAATGGTGTTTCATATTTTTGATAAGGATGAGCTCATTGCTGACATCTCAGGTATGTGTCTGACAAGATTCAGTCTGAATCCCAGTCGCCAAGACTGGTGTTGGCTAGTATTGATGTTCTTGAACCAACAATTTTTAGATCCTGTTTCGGTCATTGAGGAATGAGGTATTTCCATCATCTTTGAAATAATTTGTTATCTCTACTCAAGAACCCATCATCGTGTCCAAACTTTTTTGACAAGTAGTGTCGAATCTGTAGCCTTCCTTTTTTTGGAAAAATATATTCAGAAATTTGTCTATAAGCAGCTGAAGACTCATATTTCAGTCAGTGTGCTTATAAATCCTTTTCAATTTGGTTTTCACATTTGCCATAGAACTGAGACAGCTCTTTTTAGAATGGATGATCTCCATACGGCTAGAAACCAGCGGTGCTATTTAGCATTGGTCCTTCTCCTGGATCTCACAGCAGCTTCTGATACCATTGATCCTTGCATTTAACAGCATGCTTACAAACCTACAGTGGTATTTTCTTTGTTGTTCTAAAGTGGTTCATACCTTACCTCTGTGGCTGTATTCAGAAAGTCTGTTGAAAGATTAATTATTCTTCCTACCCTCTAGAGTATAGAGTATTACGAGGCTGACACTTTGGCAGTGGATGTCAGCAGTTGTGAAATTATGTTTCCATTTGAGAAACATTTCAAGGATTAAGCACCTTTTGTCTCTGGCTGACCTCTCAGTTGTTGTTCATGCCCTGCTTTCCTCCAGGTTGAACTATTGCAATGTTCTACACATTGGACATCCTAATATCAAGCTTGATCAGTTTATAGATACTACAGTACTCTGTTGTGAATCTAATAAGTGGCATGACATACTACAAGCATGTTATGCCTCTTCTGTGTAGCCGCCATTGGATTCCTGTTCATTATAGGATTATTTATAAAACCTTGGTGTTAATCTGTTCAATCATGACTTGCGTCCTATTAACTGAAGGAGCTCTTGTGCCCTATTTCTCTACTGAGTTTTGTGCTCAGCATCTCAGGTGCTGTTGGTAGTCCACAGGTGTGCCTTGAGACCTCAGGTCTTTTATTTTTTAAAGAGGCTCTTCACTTGTGGTACCTGCTACCTCAATGGTTTCACAGGTGTCTGTCATTGGCTGTCTTCCAAAGGCCACTTAAAAACTACCTGTTGAAATGGATTTCATTGGGGTGGGATGATCATATGATTCATTAATTTTATTGGTTATTTGTATACTAATCATTAATGTTAACTGTGACTGGAAGTCTGACTTGCTGAAAATGGTGTTTTGTGCCAAAACACCTAAATGAAGTTGAAGATGAAGCCCACTGTCTGGCCTTGTTATAAGGTATACTGTCAATAGCACAGCACTGAATATATACCATGCAGTGGACAATATATCTATAGTTTCCCTTTTTATGCTGGTGTTATAGCTACAGACTTGTGCTACAGCTGCCTAACACACAGTGTTCATTACAAATGCAGTTTTGAGAATAATGTAAAGTTTTCTGTTTAACACAAGCCATTATGTTATCATCATAGACGTTCAAAAAATGGATTAACAGAAAAGAAAAACGATGCTAACAAAATCTGTAGACTTTTTTATAAAAAATGTATGCACATATTTTACTGCCGTGCTGTGATCCAGCATTTAAACCAATATCTCTAACAAATCCATGCAAATTAAATAGACGGTCTGCCATATTAGCCTGAAAAATAAGAACAAGAGTAAATCCTTTCCTTAAAACCTGCAAATGAGACTCAGAAAGATGTATCTAAGACATGCTAAAACACATCATCAGATTTATCCATAGTAAAATTACATTATCAGAGTTAACCATAGTATTGGATGCATGTATCATTGTTGTGTCATTCTAAGAAACATCACTAGATTAATAGTTAACACCAATATTAAATGCATTTTGTTTCCCACTTGCTGAAACATTGGCCTTTCCAGCCACCATCTCAGAAACGTGGAAGTTGCTACTCACTAACAGTATTGATTAATGGCACAGAAATAATATCAGCAATTTACCCTTCAGTTATATCTGTAACATGCACACTACAGGGGTGCCAACACTGTTGCCATGGTCATGAATTTATAATAAAGAGGACTAATTATTGTGAAAAGCACAACTGCTCTCAGGGAACTCCCTTATTATTTTTCAGGTCATTATCATTGCAGTTTTTAAATATCGAATCCATTCTGGGAAACTCCACTAAACATAATGAATTCATTGACATTGGTAATCATTCTTCTAAGGATACCATCTTCCTCTTATGCTTATCTCACTCTCTGGAGGACTTACTAATGCTTTAATAAAAGCTGTCCTGTTGTTTTCAAAGCAGTGTGCTGATAAATGGGTATAAAATACTTTGCTATGCTGTTCAGTAAATGTTATTGCTACAATATTTTAGTATGGTTAGTCATTTGAATATATGGTAGTATTGTCTCCATTGCAGGTTTTATACTCCAAACTGTAAATCATTTTACTGTGATTTGAACTCTAAAGACTGCAGAACATAAGTGGATCAGCTGGATATTGTAAAGCAGATTATGCACTTTCTTAATATTACCAGCTAATCTCAATGGCCTCTTTCAGTTATAATTCTATAATGTCAGTATATGTAAATAATGCCTCCCAGCAGCCAGAATATGGTCATACCTAAAGTAGTACATAAACATCATCTTGCTGTTTCTACACTGGATTTACATAAACATTTAATTTGTAGACTCTTGGCACAGTGCTTATTGTTAACACTTGTTATATCTTGTAAGAATTCACTTTTGCTTTCAAGATACAGTCTGTATGGAATATGCATGCTGTCCTCATAAACTGTTGCTTTGGTTACTCTGATAGTTTCATGTCACCACCATCATGCTACTTTATATATTGTCTAGCTACTCTAGATTGTCCTTCAGTTTATTATTGCAGAGTTTTTTCCTGCATTTTCTTTCTTGCGCAAACCTTTGAATGGTATTCATAATCTTATGTTTTACAAATGCATAAAGGGAATCTGTGAATCACACTGCTATGCTTGTATTAAAATAAGCAAACCATGAAAAAGTGGCACTGACTTTAGAAGTTCTCAGCTGTCTGAAGAACTGTCCAGTAAATTCTCAAGTATATAAATCAGCATAAACAAATATGAAATGAGTATAGTTATGTGCAGAAAAGTCGCTATTGTTGGGGACATGCATCACATGTATGTAAATTCATGAAAGCTGTCATCTATTTTTGACAAGAGACAGTCAGCCTGAAGCTATGTGGATCTCCTTAGAACTTTCTATGAGATTTTGCACCAGTCATGGCTCAGAGCCACAGGTTATCTGCTTATTAACACTTTTTAAAGACTTGAATTCACTCAGAAAGTCTCATTATTTAGATGCCTCATGGTAAGGAGGCAGATAGGACAGTCAAAAAAGGGAAAAGAGTAGGCAAAGAAAGCACAAAAGGAACACATTAAAAGAGCTGTGCTGGAGCAAGTGGTAGAGAATGGGTAATAATGTTTAGTGAGGATAGACCCCTCCCCAGTTTTCAAAAAAAAATTATTAGGGAAGCTGTTGAAGGAGAAAGGGCAGAGTGTATAGGACACAGGGTTTGGGTGGAGTAAAATAATTTTTACACAGATATAAAAGACAGGAACAGTATTTTGGGCTGACAACTGAAGAGGGAGAGAAAATATACAGATGGTGGACAGATACAAAGGGATGATAATGAGGGCCTTGTGATCAGTATCCTCTCATCTGGGAGAGCCTCAAATACTCTCCCCTGCCCCAATGGACTGGGGTGGTGTGACCCAAAAGGTGAGGGGAGGTTGAAGCATCCAGTGGCTCAGCAGTCAAAATCAACTAGGACAGTGAGTCTTGCATCCACTGGAAGAGGCTTTCAAATGAGTCCCAGAACCTCTCCATAACCATCTCTACCACAGCCCCCACCAGGTAATGAAGTTTAGGCCTCTACCTTGCTAGGCTGCAACATGTTAGGGTGCCCAAAGGAATGGAACCATTACTCACACACTGTGAAGTGGTCCACAGGCAGTCAGGGGGGTGGTGGTGATCTTTCTTGCATATGGGATAACTGCATTTAAAGTGCCCCTAGGCACCGAAACCTCTGTTGAAAATGGACTTTATTGAACCTTCACATCACCGGATTTTTAGATAGTAGTCCAGTATCCAGGGAACTTCTGAATTTATTTCAAAAAAGGCTACTGAGATTGTAATGGAAAGTTTCTTGTAGCCATGCATTTTTTGTAGACATCTGTCAGGCTAATTAAAGATAATTAACTTTGTTAAGAGATATATTTCAAGCTTGCTTCATGCAACAAAGAGTCCTAACAACAACCCTGACTGCCTTAGTTTGAGTAGCAAGCCTGTGATCTATAGAATCTGGAAAGTGAGGGATGGCAATATATAACTGAAATTGGCTGATTCATCTTAGAGAGGTAGAGGTGGTTGGAATACCTCTAGAAGAGGGGACATCTAGTGGGTGATTTATTTATTTACATGTTTATTTAATTTTACTTGCATGTTGTTGATTGGCTTTGTTCTTCTAAGCCAATGGCCACTTTTAATGGGAGACCTGAGCTAGTATTTATACTAACTGAGGAAAATTTGGTCAGGGCACCAGGGAACTTTCCCTACTCATTAGCAGAGTGTTTGTTCTGATTTTAGAACAGTGGCGTCTGGGAGAATGGTACTAAAAGAATCCAAGATGCTGGATAGCACAGAAGTGAATGCTGGTGCTGTGGTGGAATTGTTACATGATTCAAATGAGTTATTTCAGCAAAACTTACTTGCTTCACTGGAAGCAAATGATTTATGAAATGATGGATGTATTATTACAGTCTTTTAGTTGGGAGGCCTGCAGGAAGATATTTTGTGTGAACTGTTAATGCACAGGAAGCTGGAGAGCAGAAAAAATATTTATTGGGGTGAAACTACGGATAAAATCCATTCAGAGGAATCTGAAGCCATTCTGAAGGAACACAGTCTAAAAAATGAAATTATGCTGAAACTGTTAAGGACAATGCAGGGAAAGTGGTGAGAGAGGTACAGAAGAAAGGTAATGTCAACAATAAAAGGAAATTCAGTTTAAGAATCTAGAATAAAGAAGAAAAAGAAATGGACAGGTATGACATTTGGGATAATTTGATGGTTCTATTTGGTGCAAAGTCTCATGAGGTAAGAGCTTTTATTCCTACTCATAAAGAGAAATTTTGTGACATTATATATGACACTGGTTCTGTAGTTGAAAGTTTTGGGGAGAGTATGAAAAGAAAAAGAACTTCATACGAGATTAAAGCATTCCACAAGGAACAAGAAATTGTTAAATTTTGAACTAAATTTGATAGTTAAGTAAACTATGCAAAGGTCATTAATGCAGTTTATGATATTCGAGGATTATAGACTTCTGGATGGGATTGTCATATTTACTGAAAATGGAAAGAAAAAAATAGTTCATATTCCTAGTATGATAAATGTAGAAGGAAATAAAGTGTATTGTAAATCGTGGGTTCAACCCAAAACATGCCTTTTATGTGGGAAGCATGATAATTTGATAAGTAAGTGCAATAAAAAGAAATATTATATTTGTGGGGAAACAGATCATGATGCAAAACATGGGAAATGTTATAAATGTAACAAAACTGGGCATTTATGGATGAATGGTAATGTAGAGAGAAAGTGTGATGAAGAAGAAAATAAAAGTGAGGAAAACAAAAGTGAGAAAATATATGAAGAGAAGAAATGGTAGCAATTGAAGATAAAGAGGAAGCAGGGAAGCAAGAACAGGCCAAAAATAAAAATAAGGTTAAGGAGAGCATTGGAATAGAAGATATTATAGAAGAGGGCTCTGAAATAAGTAATGCAGATGATATAACTGGAAAATAATTAAAGGGAAGAAGAATTATACTGGTAAAAGAATACGAGACAAAGAAAACGTTTAAAGGGATAGGTGTAAAAGAGAAAAAGAATGGAAATATCTTATGAAAATGAGATAAATGTGTAAATTTATCTAAAGATATATACAATTACTAGTAAGCCAAAACACAGATACAGTGACAACTTTAGAGATCTTTCAGTAAATGTAAATAGCATTAACAATATAAGTAGAAGAATAGGCATCTTAAATTGGTGTGAAATGTGTGATATTCATGTCATAATATTGGAAGATGTAATATTTCCGATACAAGAAAAAGAAAATACAAACAGAAAAGCTTTGGGGAGGAGACACAATATAGAACTTAAGAAAAAGAACCATGTTCTGGCATAGTGGTGCTTTGTAGGAAGTCAGTGAAAGTATTAAATGTAACACTAGTAATGATGGGAAGATTAATGATTATAGAGCTCAGCTGGTATAATCAGATTTATAGAATTATAGCACTGTATGCCTTTGTTATGAGTATAGAAGGATCAATTTTATTTCATAAAATTCTTAATTATGTAGTAATAAATATGAATAGAATATTGATAGGAGATTTTAATTTGATTTGAGAAGAAAAGAAAAAAGAAAAAAGGGAGGGAAATGTTTGAGGTTATTAAATGTGATCATTTAAAGATTTGGAATATTGATTTGTGGGCATACAGTCAAGATGTATATAAAACATAAACAGGCTATTTCTTTGTATCACAACATTTCAGTATTGCCAAAAAGAAATGTTTATAACAGTTTTTTCAGATCACTTGGCTATATAGGGATAAAGGAAAATAAGGAATATATCAAATTGTGAATGGGAATAAAAAGAATAAATGAGAAATTATGGGAGGAGAATGGAAAGAAAATAATTATAGAGTTATGGAAAGACCACATTTCCGCTAGAGAATGTTAGAAAAACAAGTCTGAGCAGTGTCTCTCTTTCAAAAAAAAAAAAAAAAAAAAAAAATATATATATATATATATATATATATATATATATATATATATATCTATATAAGAATTTTTTTAGAATGACGGGTGTAAGAAAAACAGAAAAAGTAAGTTATAGGACAATGTGTATATATGCTTTAAAAGATTTGGAAGGAAGTGGAAGTGATAAGAATATTTTGACAGAATGGAGAATTTATGAAAAGAATCAAGAGAAAATGAAAGAAGTATTATTTAAGCAAAGATATTACATACAAGGTAAAAGGGAAAAGGTAACAGCTTACTTGAGTAGTATACGTAAAGAAAATATTAACATAATGAAAGCATTTTATAAGAATGTTATAGGTTGGTGGGAAAAAATGCTTCTTAAATGTTAAGAATGAGTTATTAAATTAAGGTTTTATGTATATAGATTTATGCAGTCATATATTTAAACTTGTATGGAAAAAGGAAGGCAAAAATGGAATCAAAAATTGGAGAACTATAGTACTGAACAATGCAGATTACAAGATTTCTATGAAAAGAATTCAGGAGAGAATGGAAAGTAAAATGAAAAGAAGATGGTATAGATAGTGTAAAGGGGAAAGGATGCCAGGAACTGTTACTAATAGTAAGGGAAATTGTGGATGATATTATAAACAGGAAAGAGGAAACAAAGCTTACGATTAGAGACTTAAATAAAGCATCTGATATAGTACAACATTAATTTCTGTGGATAATTATGAGAGAATATAATATTAGTCAGAAAATTAAGAATGTTTGTATTGGTTAGACATATAATATACATATGAAATATGGGGTTCCTATTATATGATCTTGATCAAACTTGAAAGCACGAAACGGCAAAATACCGAAATGGCATATAAGTAATTTCTTTCCCTGAGAAAGAAATCACTTGACCACCTTTGTTACTTTACCATTTTGTTACTGTAGTGCAATCTCAGACTTGGTATATTTAAGTGGGGGGGGTGTAGGGGGAACAGCCCCCAACATCGGGGGGGGCAAAGCCCCCCACTTTATGTAATGTTTTAAAGTTTTTTTTTCTATTGTGGAACAGCGATTTTTTTTCCCATGGAAAAAAATTGCTGTTCTAAGCATTTGGGATTATAAGCTTTCTCTTACATGGGGTCTATACATCAGCGTTCACTTTTTTAAGCATTCGCTGATTTAATATAGACCCGAAATATGCTACTTATATTAGTAATGAAGGGATAAAAATTCTGATTATGTTTTGACTTATGATAGTATACTATACTAATTATGAAAAGCAAATTCTGGATGAAAGAAGTAATGTTACGTATATGAATGCTTAAACACAATAGGCATGAATTTAAATAAAGAAAGATTAAAGGGCTAGGTGATATAGTAAATATAAAAGGAATACCTTTTTCGATGCAATAAATTTCTGTGTTGGGTATAAGAGTGGGAGGCAAACATGTAAGTGAGGAATAATGGAAAAGGATAATATATAACATGAAGGAGCTTTGTTGTTTTTTTTTTAAACATATACTTTATCTTTTAATAGAAAGAGTCATTTGATTAATTCAGTTATACTGGGAAAGATAGTATATTTAGCAAGTGTCCATATGTTGCCAATAATTTATAAAAAAAAATACTACAAGCAACTGTTTTCTTTATATGGGGTTTGAGATGGATACCAATGAAGAGAGGAGTCTTATATATATATGGCTAAGAAAAACAGAGGTTTAAGATTAATAAATCCAACTGAATATACTGTTTCATTAAATTTGTATTGGGCTTTGCTTTGGATAAATGAGAAAATGAGAAGTTAATAGTAAATCTATTAAAATATAAATATGAGTAGTATTGAGAGATGTTAAAAAGTCAGAAGAGGAAAGGGATGTATAAATGATGAAATGAGAAATTATCAAGAAAAAATACTTTTATGGAAAATAAAAATTGAGGAAATTGAAAATAAGAGAAAAGTGCAGTATAATATATCATGATAGAATATTATTATATTAATCATTGGGCTGATTTAAAGAAAGAAAATGTTAAAGTTATAAAAGTATGGAAAGCATGGTGTAATAAGCAAGTGGAATGTCAACATTTTTGTGGAGATTAGTGATTAATAAATTACCAGTAAGTATGCCATATAAAAATAAATGAAAGAGTCTGTATATACTGTGGCAAAGAGGAAACTATATGATATGTTTTCTTACAATGTATAAGGGTTGCAACATTGTGGGGAAAACTATGTGAAGAAAAGATTTTTAAGAAGTAAAACAGGTGATTAATATAAATATGGATATGATTAGGTATGGATATTATAGGAATAAAACTAAGGAATAGTTTAGTAAAAACAGATTAAAGATTATTTTATTTTGTGTGGACCAATTGGAATGAATAGAGTACAACGCCCCATTTGGGATGTACCTTACAAGACACCTGCAACAGCTGGAAAGACCACATAAGTACCTCACCAAGAGGATTTACTGCCCTCAAACAGATGCCCTATGCAGCCCAACTGAAGAAAATCCAGCTGCACTCAGTTGCATACCGCTTACTCAAAGGTGCTCTCTGCCTGACAAACAAGGCTATGTCCAACCCAGAACCGATGGACATGCTCCACCTAAAGAAAACCTTATCCCCTCGAGCCACATGCTCTAGGGATCTAAACCTCACCACAATGATAAATAAGACGTGCTGGAGGGATAGATTCTTGTCCCAGAGACTCCCCATGCTTTGGAACAGGATTCCAGTCTACCTTAGGCAGAGACCCTCACTAACACTCTTCAAGAGAAACCTTGACGAGTGGATGGGAAACAGAAAATTTACCCCAGGGATCACTGCAGTGGCTCTGCTGGACAGAGGCACAAGGAACTAATGGCTCTGCTGGACAGAGGCACAGGGAACTAATCTAAGGGAGTGGCGAAAGGCAACACATTCTGGCAAGGCTTATAGATGCTGTCAGGCAGATAGCCTAGTACTTACCTATGAACCTATGATAAATTAAATGATGTTTAATGATTAATGGAGATTAGGTAGTAATTTTAGGAAAAACCAAACAGTAGTTGTGGAAAAAGGACAAGGATGAGAGAGGTTCAAATAATAAAGGAAATTATGATAATTATGATTGTACAATAAAAGGAAAGATATGGAAAGTTGACACTGTATCAATTGTAAAAATGTAAATATGTAATTTTGTAAATAATATTGTAAACATTCTTGTAAATAATATTGTACATAATGTTTTATATAAAGAACCCCTACTCTTTTTGATAAGTGCCATGGGATCTTTTACATCCACCTGAGCTAGCACCAACTTAGGCTGATGGAACCTCAGTTTAACATGTCATCCAAAAGACAGCACACTCAGGAGGACAGAATTCCCTATATGCTACACTGCAGTTTCAGGACTGGAAATTAATCCTAGTACCTTATGTGGGAATAAAACCCATATCCTTATGTACCAGAGAGTATGCTACCTGTTGAGCTACTGAGACTTCTTGGGTATGTTCTGCTGAATGCGCAGGGAACATTAACGAGTATATTGAATAACCGGTTCCTAAAATGGATGTTTGAGGTACACCTACTGTAATGAGAAGGAAAGTGGAGATGTCATTTTGACATTTTACTGCCTTTTGCCTATTTGAGGGGTAGCTGGAGAAAAAGGATACTAAAGTTTCATGTATTCCTAGGCAAACTGTTTTTGAATTAATTTTTGGTGGGATACCAGGTTGAAAGCTTTGGATAAATCTAGTAAAAGCACTGAGATTAAATTCCCAGAATTTCGATATTAGTTAATAAATATTATAAAACTAACAGATTTTATTTTGCTAAAGCCTTATACATATTGAAGCTGGTTGCAGCTTTTTTAAGCTACTGTAAAAAGTCTTGCATTAGTCTTAGTTTTACAAAAATATTAAAGGCCCCAACTACAGAAGGAGCATACACCTGTTGCAATTATTTGCAAATCCTCTGTCCATTTCTAAGCAGTTGTCCAGCCCTATATCGCACCACCACATTTTTAGGCATGCTTCCAATCCAACAGAATATGTGGCCTCACCAAAAAACAACTAATAATGTACCACCAGAATTCCTGGCATATGATGACTACACCTCATTAAATAAGTGCACACTCTACACACTAGTGTAATCACACCAGCTTTATTCCAAATTATACAAACAACTAAGCACTTTCACCCCTTACATCCTGGGACTTCATCAGAGTTAATGAAACCACATATCATTTCCTTACATACTTTAAAAGCTCCTACCCTTATTTTACCATGTTCTAATTTTTTTAAAACAAACCATAGCAATTCATTAAATACAACAATAATAAGAGTATAATAATTAAAATTAAATTAGTACAATACAATTCATAATACTAAAAACTTTCCAACTAAATTTTGTAAAGATTTCATTTTTATGACCTAGGCTACAGACACTAAGTTGTTTAAACCACGGGGACCAGTAGCACAAGTTTTTAACTGCCACTGCACTTTTTTATCTCTAATTTTGTTTTCCATGTTGTGCATTTGTCATCCATTTCTAAGGCATCTTTTGCAAAAAAACAAATACGTGATCTCCAAATTCTTCTGTGTGTTTCCACAGTGTATTGTTTTGCTCCTGCAGCTTTATTTCAAGAAGGTGTTTATAAATTATTTCTGTTAATGCTCTCTCAGTTTTGCCAGTGTAGTAACTGGCACAGTTCTTACACTGAGCTATATACATCACTCTTTGTGTATAACAGTTGCAGTACTTGGGGCTCTGAGCTCTTCCATTACTCTCAATCCATATAAACCCACCCTCCTCTATAAGGGGACAGAGTTTGCATCTACCATGTCTATATGTTCCCACCTTTTATGCCCCTTGATCGGTTTGTTCCTACTCCTTATGGGGCACTATCCAGCCTTCTCTGATCTATTCCACTCAGTTCAAAAATCTTCCAATTTCTATTGCTAACACCTCTAATATTTTCAGTGTCACTATTATCTGCAAGAACACAACCATACTATACCTATAGTGTTTGGGTTGTTCTACATTCTCAGTTAACCCTTCCTTTATTCCATACTCATTTTCATCCCAATAGTAGTATATAGAAAACACTGACCCTTTTACTATATACTTCTACAAAACAGTACCTCAAAAAGCTATCAAGATACCCTCTAGTTACAGAAAGTATCCAAAGTTGATATCACTCATGCCAACCTAACCAGCTGGCCTTTTACTAATGGTTTTTTTTTTGGAGTAATGAGTGGCAACGTAATGTAACAACCCATTAGAATAAGTTGGTTTTCTGAGACAATTGAAAAAAAATATTTTATCGACTGTGTCTTTTTTAATTTCTACATCCAAATAATATAAAATATCATAAGATTTTACCATAGTACATCTTAAAAATTCAGTTGTGTTATTTATATTTTGAAAAAGAAAACCTCTAACAGTCTACACTCACTGTCCTTCCAAAAAATATCTACATCATCCAAAAATCTACAATACAATACACACCCATCCATAAATCCTGACTTAAAAACATAAGTGTGCTCCCAGTATGCCATTACAATGTTGCCAAACACAGGGGTACATGGTACCCCTATTGCCAACTCTGTTTTCTCCTTATAGACAATTCCTTCAAAAAGAATAAAATTATTCTCTAACACACATTCCATTAAAGTTCTAAGAACATTGATAGTATTATTATCAAGTGTATCCACTTTAATAAGATATTCAAAAAAACAGTCCACCCTTACCTGGTGTGGTATAACAGAGAACAGACCTTTAACATCAATTGGTACAAATATAAGTTCTTCATTATGCAAATCATCCCTGACTTGCCTTAGAAAATCCAAAGAATCTCTAAGGATGTGCTGTTCATGTTTCAACATATATTTTAACTTCATGTCAATAAATTTGTCCATTCCAAAAGATTTTGAACCTTTTGCATCCACTATGGGTTGCATAGGGGGAATTTATTTGATTTGTATGATTTTTGATATGCCAAAGATGCTTGGGATTTGGGTTTATTCAATCTTTACATATTTATATTCAATATCAGTAATGTGTTCCTGCATCAATAAATCATGAATGACCATGTCCATCATCAAACTTTCCACATACTTTCCTGTAAGCACAATCTCTTCCATTTTTGTAATATAGTCAGCTGTATTCTTAACTACTAGCCCCCTCCCTTATTTGATTTTATTATATTGATTTGCCTATTGTTACAAATGTTAGCCAAGAAATCCATTTCATATTGTCTCAAGTTTGGATGGAATACTCTGTTCATGATTTTGAATATTTACCTGATGTCATGTTGACAAAGTTTTTCACATAACATAATAGCCAGATGTAGGGGGGTTGTACACACTGGATCTTCTTAGTGTGTCTCTATATGTATCAGAGTTGTCAAACAATAAAGAGAAGTTTAACTTTCTAGTATATAATTTTAGGTCAATAATGGTCTTGGCTGTATTTGCCTGTCTTGTTGGGACAAAAGTCATCCCCTTTTCAAACAACCCTGCCCATTTATTGTTTAAATTAACAGTACTAAGGTGGTACATATTAAAATCTCCCTTTTGATTAGTAATAATGATCATCTCACTTGTCACATTATCATTGTCTGTCCCCACCCTCCCCTTCTGTGGTTGGGTGGGCTCCCAATCCTGCCCCCCCCCTGCATGTCTGTATATAATCCTCTCCCCTTTTCCCTTTTGATCAATCCCAGATCCTCTCTGATCTCCTGAGAGGTGAGAACTCTAAAGGGTGCTCAAATTGTAAATTATTTGTGGGTGCATATACTAAATCTTCTGGTGATCATAGATCCCCTTATTACCCTGCATAATAGGTTTAGGATAAGCTGTGAAATTATCATATTCACCCTTATCACACTACAACTTTTTTCTCTTTTCTACATTTAATGTCATTTTCTACTTTCTCAACATATATAAAAACATTGCCATGCATACCTTTATAATGTTCAGATATTAGATCCTTATTAATGATTATATCCAACTGTTTGATCTCATTTTCCAACAATTCCATAGCTACCTGGTTATGTCTCATTAGAGTTGCCATATATTCACATCCGAAGCAATCAAACAGTTTCAACAAATCATTGTATAATGGGGTAACTTCAGTTAGTCCCACAGGATATTTCCAAATTCTAAGTCCTTCTGGAACTAGTTCCATCTTAATACATTCTTCGAAATAACTATTTTCCAACTGAAATTTGCGGTATTTAGTCAATTTATTCTCAAAAGTCTGTAGTTGTATAGAAAGTGATATTCTTGTCATACAAGTATTACCTCAGGTAGAAGCAAATTCAAATTTAGCTTGTAGCCACTCACCCAAGTTGGTCTCACATCTCGACGAAAGGCTCCCACTCCAATAAGTTCCAACACGAACATCGCAATCATTATACAATACCTGCTATAATCTGCTTCTGTTTTTTTTTACCCGGGGGAATATCCTTATGCTGGTAGGATGAAATCCCCTTGTCACACATCTGTATTACATCAACTTGGTTATCCTCTCCTGACCATTGATTAAGTAAGCCATTATGCTGGCTTAACTGTTGGGAAAACTGTCCAGTGAACTTTGTCAAATTCCCAGTGGGTGAATCAAACATTTCAGGTGAGAAATGGTGCATCTCTTTCCTGGTTCTTAGTTTTACAAGCCAACTTTTTTGTATGTAGTTAATTACATCTGTAATAGAAAGTGAACACAAACGACCAACTGAAGCCAAGAAACCAAAAAATGTAGTCCACAGCAGAAAGAAGGTAAATGAAAATCCAGTAGGTGAAATTCAACGAACAAATTTATTGGATAAAAACCACACAGTAACAAATCCCTCAAGCACTTTCGCTCAGTGCAATACTGAGCTTTATCAAAATGAACACCATGTAACAACTGCTCCTACTTAAATACTAAAAAAATCATGTAATCAGTTAAGTTAAAAACTAATTGATAAAATATCACCTGCAAGTGCTTGGTATTAAAAGAGCTACATGTAAAACCAGTTAAATAGCCTTGTCATAATATTTCTCATATACATAAAGGCTCGAAACATAAACTTCTTGCTAAACATTGTTCAACAACAATAAAACATTAAATGAATCATATTGCGATCAAGATAATAAATGCTAATGAATACTAAATAAGTATGAAGAAATCATATGATTATTATTATGACAAGGCTATTTAACTGGTTTTACATGTAGCCCTTTTAATACCAAGCACTTGCAGGTGATATTTTATCAATTAGTTTTTAACTTAATTGATCACATGATTTTTTTAGTATTTAAATAGGAGCAGTTGTTATATGGTGTTCATCTTGATAAAGCTCAGTATTGCACTGAGCGAAAGCGCTTGAGGGATTTGTTACTGTGTCGTTTTTATCCAATAAATTTGTTCGTTGAATTTTACCTACTGGATTTTCATTTACATCTATAATAGAAACTTCACTGAGCATGTTTAAGTTCTTGTTAGAGAAAAGTAGTTCAGATTTCTTATATGTCCTGCCTCCTACCTGTTATTTTCTCCTTACTATATTGATTCTGATATGCAAGTGGATTTATCTGTTTCTGTTGTTTCACAGCTTTATCTGTGCACTTCTGGATAACACTTATGCATTTTCACTTGAAAGCATGTCAGATCCCACTGGAATTAATGCCTACAATTATGACATTCATGTACAGTTACTCAAGTTACATATTGCTTTTTTGTAATGGCCTTTGTGAAAATTCTTAGTAATAGTGATACTGCATGAAAACATGAGTGTATAATAAAATATGTTCACTATTGGAGAAAGGTACAGTGGCCTCAACCAGTCCTGAGCACTTTAACATTTTTTTTAAATTTCAGTTGCTTTTGTCCTTTCGCAGGAGTTGTACATACTTGGGAGAAGGACAATTATACCAAGACTTTTTTCCTCAGAATTGTTTGTACTTCAGGGTACAGACCAAACAACAACTGGAATGTAAAACTCTCAGAGCAAACATATTCATAACTGATATCACAAATATCAGTATCTTTCAAGAAAAAAAAATATTTGAAATAGAATCATAATTTGATTGTTGAAGTTCTTCATCTAATTTTGGTTTCTGTATTAATAATTCATACATAGTATTATATAGTGACAATATTTTATCTAAACTAGCATACTGAGATTTTTGAAAAAAATAGTCATAAAAGTGAGTGGTCTTTAAGAATAAATGGTTTGATGCAGAAACGCTTGCTGAAATAATGCATAGAAAAGGACACCCTCTTCTTTCATTATGTGCTGTTTTATGTCCATGGAGATCTAATAGCTGGGATTCCTGCTGTGCCACTCCATACAGAAGGAACAACTAACGCTGTCTGCTCTCTGATGAAGTGAAGACAAAAAAGTACATCAAAAACTTACATCCAATTTATGTGTGAATTCCCTAGTGCAATAGCATATTTGCAACATCAGGTCTCCAGCTGCTTTGTTCTGCAAATTTTCAGTATATATAGAAAAAAAAACAAAATTCTTATATGTTCCTAATAGACAGAACATTCAGTATAAGAATATGTGTCTTTTTCAGGCAAAATCAATGAGGCAGGCTTATAAAAGCCATTTTTTTTCTCAGGAAAATGTTAATTCATCCTCTCACAAACTTCAAATGTGTTAAATAGTTTCTGGGCAGCTGTTAATGTCTGACAATTACTTTTCTTTATGGTTTAGTATACAGATTCACAGGCTTCACATAGGCACGGTGTTTATGACTTTATTAAAACTGTGTTATAACATTGATGAGCTCAGACAATAATTGTCCTGTATGTTTGAATGCCATGCTTCCCAATGAAAAGTATATATTTTCTACAGAAATACATATCTATTTTATTTGGGAATGGAAAGCATATACGCTTCAAGGCAATTCACTAGATAGCGAGTTAAAAGTAATTTTCTAAAATTAGTGTTGCTCAAAAATATGTGGTGTTTATTTAAGTAATCCACTGGAAACATAGAGGTGGAAATAGCACCCTTGCTTAGGTCTATATTATAACCTCGAAGCATTAGCTCTATAAACACCTAAACGTCAACCCGTAAACAGCGAAAGCTGAAAACCATGAATGGCCACTTCTGTGAATTTTATCACAGGGCACAAATTTGCTTGGCCGGCTAACAGACAAATACACTTTCAAACCCTAATGAAGTGGGGGACTTTGCCTCCCACACCCCCTAACTAAATATACCAACTCTGAGATCTCTCTACAGTGGAGAAAAGGGCAAATTCCAGATAATGGCCAAGCAAATTTTTGCCCTGTGAAAAAAGTCACGGAAGTGGCCAGTCGCAGTTTTCAGCTTTCATTGTTTATGGGTCGACCATTAGGTGTTCAGAGAGCTAACGCTTTGAGGTTCTAATATAGACCCCCCTTACTCATATGCTCTGTGGTTAATGAAACAGGAGCTTTGAAGATGAAGACGTAATCTGTGGCAGAACTTTTCATGTTGCACTTATAGCTTTTTCAAATCTTGGAATAACTTCCAAGATTTTTTAGCAGTTGATATATATAAACCTAGACACTCTTTCAGATATGTACTAATACAAATCATTTGAAGGCTAGTGTTAACACAGTAGGCCACACTTTTCTTGGGGTCATTTGACCCAAAGCCATAATCAAAACTGAAAACTTGGGACTGCATAAAACCCCTTTATATTCTGTTGTCATGTGACAACTAAATGTTTACTTTTTCTAACTGTGTATTTGTCAGTTGTAAATCAAATGACTTGTGTGTCCCAGGAGCTGTTCTAACAGAATATGGTGGATATTCTACCTTGAAAGCATTACTTGCAGGTTAAGTTAAAAATATGCTCATGTGTTACATACAGCATGTCTCTACTCACACACTAAATGACACTAAGCAGGTCATGTAAATGTTTATTTTATATGGAAAAATTTGTATTTGTAGTTAAATAGCATTACCCACTTAGCAATCGAATATATAAAATAAAAGTCAAATAGTAAGATATGTTCCAAGAAGTATAGCCACCCAAAAGGTGTTGCTACACAAAGACTGATAAAAGTAGTAGATGGAAAACAAATTGTTTTGGTCACTGAGTTTTTCAGTTAACATGACATTACAAAATGTGTATTTCTGTTATTTGGAGTTCTAGCCTGTTTACCAGGTAACTAGACATCTGTTTTCCTGCACGTTATAAAAAATAATAATTATATGATGTATTACATTTTTCTATGAATATATCCATACATTTTTATGATTTATTTTCTTTTCAGTAAAGAACAGTGAACCTGAATCTAGGACTACTTCAACAGCCCTTACTATGCAGTATGCTGTGCTAGAAAGCAAACGTAATTACTCACAGTCTATTTATTTATTTATATGCACATATATCTACTTCCCTGTCTCTCTCTTTCTGTGTATGTATATATATATATATATATATATATATATATATATATATATATATATATATATATATATATATATATATATATATATATATATATATCTATGGATCTACTTCAGTAGATCGAACATATTACAAGTTCGAACCACATATGGCCGAGACGATATGTTCAAACTTGTAATAGTTCGAACACTGAAGTAAAAAAAGAAAAAAACAACAAAAAACAAAAATAAACATCTGTAGCAGGGGGGCTGCACCCCCCACACCCACCTTACTTAAATATTCCTTCTCCAAGATAGCACTACATTGCGGAAAAGGGATATCTTCCTGTTCCACACTGTACGGAGATCTCCATTCAGTCCGATCGAACATTTACAAGTTCGAACATATGGTCTCGGCCATATGAGGTTTGAACTTGTTATATGTTTGATCTACTGACGGCGACCTATATATATATATATATATATATATATATATATATATATATATATATATATATATATAAATATATGTTTATATATAGATCTACTTTTAAATTTAGAAGTTTCAAAACATCAACTTCCTTATGGTCGAGACCATAAGATCGAAGTTTTGAAACTTTGAAATTTAAATTAAAAAAAATATTTTTTTAAAATGGTAAATATACCGTTCTTCGCTGTGCAGCAATCTCCAATTAAACAGTTTGAAGTTTCAAAACATAGGTCTTATGGTCTCAACCATAAAAAAATTCAACATTTTGAAACCTTGAAATTTAGAAATAGATCCATGTGTGTGTGTGTGTGTGTGTGTGTGTGTGTGTGTGTGTGTGTGTGTGTGTGTGTGTGTGTGTGTGTGCATATATATATATATATATATATATATATATATATATATATATATATACACACACACACACAAATACATCCCACCCCCACATTACAGCAGGGCAGAATGTTGAGGATGCTTGATTTTGCATAGTTTTCTGGCATTGTTTTCTTTTTCTGAGTACTCAGTAGTTTGAACACATGATTTAACAACTATATTAAAGATGAAAGACTATATGGTCAAAATACTTTGTACTAGGATAGTATGTAGTAGTGGGTGTACTTTGTGGGGTTGAAGTTGGCATTAGTTTAGTTTTCTGTGGGAAATCATCATTAGCAGTTTTCCTACATAAGATGGAAGTGATTTCTCTTTGTAGGGAGGTATCTCCTGTCTTTGAGATGGAGCATCCATACAGTTGGCATATATAAGGTTAGAGGTATAGAGAAGCTTGCTACTTTTTTATTTTTTACTTAGTTATTTTTTGTTGTTGTTGTAATTTTGTTTTGAGATTGCTATTTGTGATATTTGTTATTTTGTTTCCCAGACTTTTTTTTAAATTATGTATGGTTAGTTATTTTTGTATTTCAATATCAGCTGGCAAAATCACAAACACACACATACACACACACACACACACACACACACACACACACACACACACACACACACACACACACACACACACACACACACACACACACACACACACACACACACACAAATATAACATTTGCTGCAGTGGGCAGACTGTGATATTGTTGAAGTATTAATGAGACATCAAGGTGATAACACTTTAGCAAGGATATATGAAAATAATATGTAAACGATCATTACATAATTTAGAAGTAAATTGTTACTACTTTTGTGACACTGATAATACAGCATCATGCTAGATGTAAAGTCCCTTTTGGTGGATACAGGTCTCTTATAAGAGAGCATAATAAAATTAAATCAGAGCAAATAAACCCTGCACCTTGATGTAAAACGTGTTCCAGAAAATCTCCATGAAACTAAAGAATAGTGAAACAACAATATGCATTTAAAGTTGTACTCCTGATAGAAAGAGTGTTGTTCTGGGAAAATTCACACATTTATAGGGCAACAAAACTGTCTATTCCTGAACCCCACAACAATGCCTGTCACCTGACTATGGATGGAAAAGGAGTGCATCTTTATAGTATTAATGTAAGAGCCTTTGAGATAAAAGATTGTGATTGGGAATACTCCTGCTGCTTGAATTCCACTGACTTGCAGCCAGGGGCTGAAATGGTTGTAGCCCTGACTGCCAGCTGCCAGAACAGGTGCTGAAACTCAAACATGAGTTTGGACACACAGCTGATGCAACAGCTGGATGGAATCAAGGTCTTGCCATGGAACAAGTAAGTGCGGAAGGGAAATGGGTTGCAAGACTTTAGGTTTAAGGAGGGGAGGAAGCATTTAGGTTAATGGAGAGGATTGGAAGGTTGGGGTTAAGGAGGGGAGGGGGATTTTAGCTTTACAGACTGATCAAGTCTTTAGGTTTACAGAATGGGTGAGAGTTTTTAGGGTTAGGGTCAGGGCTCTGGGATGGATAGTTAACCTTGGATAACTGTATGGGAATCCAGTCAGTGGGAGTTAGGACACTTGCCAACACAAGTAAGTGGCAACAGGGAAGTGTACCAATCTGCTAATGGTACGTGGGCACTTGTAGTAAAATACTTCTGAACAAGATGAAAAAAATACATCTGCTATAGGTTTGTTAATTCTATTTCTGAAGCCTTGCAATCCCAGTGATATGGTTCTGCTATATTACAGAGGTCAGCAGGTATACTAACGTATATTAAATTAAGGGCTTTTGCATTTCATCAGCCATTTATAAGGGTTTACTATAGATACTGCGTTAACAAATCTGTTAGCAGACATATTTTTTTCATCTTGCCAAGAAGCTTTGCTTTAAAGTTTCGCTTTGTATATAATATATGTCTAGACTGCATTTTGTCATTCACTCTGTATATAATGCCATGTAACTATTGTGTATCAATTGTGTTTTCCCCGGGCTGAAACTGAAATAGGTCAAATGGGATCTGCTCTACCCCAGTAAACAAATTCAAAATAAAATATTTGTCACATAGTCATAAAGAAAATTATTACAATATTTCACTAAACATGGATATAGTGTAAAATCAGAACAGTTTTATCAGATGAAGACAACTCTGTTTACAGAACCAGTAAACACTCCTAGATGTTTCCACTCTATTCATGATTAAATGTGTAAATGTTAACAGCATTCACCGTCAGGGTTTGGACACTGGTAACTAGTTTAATGAATTATGTGTTTTCAATCTGCTTTAGAAACATGTACTTCTTTTATATACAAGTTTGCAGGCCTGTTTAATTTTATGCATTTTATACATCATTTGCACTTGTAAATGTATCCAGCATGAAATCTAAGCTTGTCAGAATCAGAAATAGCATATGCCACTGCTTATTAGCAAACATGAATCTCTCAGTCCAGCAAATCTTGATTCTGTTACATTTTTTTCCAAGTGGGTTCCACAAGTGTATTGCTGCTCAAACTAGATTAAGCCACAAACAGCAGCTACCAGCTCTGCTTATCTCCTTAGAAGGAATAATCCTTTGTTACTTTTAAACACAGCCTATGCATTTTAAAAAGTAGCAGTAGAACACTCTGTTTACTAAAATAAATGACTGAGTCCCTCATATATGTTCAGTCTGCCTGTATTTATATGGTTGCATACTACATCAATTAGAGTCACTAGGAATACTCTCAAGAACTAGTGAACATCTATTTTTCTGCAGGTCTTAAAAGGTCTATATAAGTCAGGACAATGAGTGGCATAATTGAGTTACATATTGTGCGCTTTTATACTATAAACGTATATGTATATGTGTAACCAACATTGCTAATAGACATTTTATGAAAATAATAGATGAATAATTGTTTCATGTGTTGTTGTGGAACTATATTAATAATGAAGGAAATATATTTAAATTGCAATATAAACTGCAGCTGGATAGACAGGTGGGTGCAAAGGAAATGTACAGTGATCATGCCGGTATAAGCTTTTTATGGGAATTGTTAAAGATGCTGATATCACAGTTAAGGAGTGGCTAATTGCTTCTGTCCTCTCCTGAACTGTGAAAGATAGAAGATGTATTATGAGTACTGAGGCATGTTGTTCCAATTGGTTTTAGCTGTTCTAAGAACAGCTGCCATCTTCTTGAGGTGGGAGGGTCAATACCAGGAAGATTTGCTTGAAATGAAATATTTTGTATAATTTGCATGCTTAGGCAGTTAGCTTCACAAATGTGCTTGTCTGTGAAATAGATGTTGCAGTTAATTTTCTAAATGGCATCTTGCTTTTAACATGAAGATACCTATTTATGGAGATGTTTGTATTTCTACCCACTGAAGACCCTAGCAGAACTTTAGGAGCTCTTATCACACAATTCATACCTGGAAGGGGGTATCCTATGTCCTGCCAATCAAACACTTAAAACATAAAATGATTTCAAATCTAAGATTATTTTCATTTGCATGGACCTATTTTAACATGTAAAGCTTCATTAAGGCCAGGAAGCCTACATGTATCCAGCAGAACTTGCCACTGCTAGTCCTAGTTTTCAAATACTGAATCAATTATCTCACCTTTTATATCCAAAATGACCTCTTCTAAAACATAGAAATACATTTTCCAAATTTGTTAAAAGACAGCATATATCTAAACAAGGCACTCATATCAGTTTTAGGTTTAATGGCATACAAATATTAATATATCTATATAGTGAGACTACTGGTAGGCTTCTCCACATAGAGGGCACAACAACCTGAACATTCAACCACATGAAGAGCATTACGTGTGAAGGAACATGAAAATAATAAGGACCAGGTAGAAAGACATACATTAACAAGAAATAGCAAGATGTGGTGAGAGTGACTAGGGGAGACAGAGTAGAGAAGATTAGTAAGGCAAGACATGAGAGGTGAGGTAGGCCGGGTGTGTGTGTGTCTATGTTATTTAAGGATCAAAGTTATTTGTAAACTTTCTGGTGGAGATAGAAGGTAGAGAGGGTACAATTGAGGAGTTGTTCTGAAAGAAATAAGAAACAGAGGTAGAAAGGGTAGGCGGACATAGGACATAAAAGAGTTTGGGGGTGGTTGTATTCTAGCAAGGGGCCTGGTGGCACAACTAAGGGGCCGTCAGCATAGTTTGGGGTGCCTGGAAGAATAAACAGCATTTGGAGGGTAATGGTATTTATTTACCCAATAGTGTAAGATGCAGCTCCAAAAGGGTACATATCAATGCACCCAGTCATAGGCAACAACCTGTCAAGGCTCCAGTTAGCAGTCTAGGAGTGAGGGTTTCAGATCATCAGCATTCTAATTTGGAATGTTGGGGGCCTAAACAGTTCAGTGACAAGGAGGATGCATGGACTATAGTCAAAAGAGAATGGTGTGGTGTGATCATGCTGCAGGAATCCAAGGTTGAAAAGCAGGAGACAAATTATGAGGAAAAGCATCCTGGGTAGCAGAGGCAAGCTATGTAAAAGGTGGTAATTTTACTGAGGATTGATTTGATATATTGCATTAAGGAAGGAGGGGAGAAGAAGATGGAGTGTTGGTTGCAAGCAGCAAGTATAGAGTCAAGTATGTGCTTAGGACAGTTTCTGACTCTACGAGAAATGACTTTAGGATGTTATGAACATTTTGGGGTAAACTTGGTAAGTTTTTGGAGTAGGAGGAAATATGAGTTGTGATGGACTGATTTTAATACAGTTTTAGATTGCATGTTACAAAGAATTAACAGATGATATGGGGGTATATGATCTTGATAATATGTAGAGAAAGATTTATGAGGAAAAAGACAATTTACATTCTCCTGGGAAGATTAGAAAGATTCCAGGTGAGCAGTAAGTTATTAGGAATTGGTGTGGAAGAAGGAATAGATCAATATTACCTGTTGTACCATATGTAAATAAAGTTATAAGCAAGAACTGTTGAAAACAAAGTTAGCAGATGGTGACTGCAATAACTATCAATCAAGGGTGGTGTGGATGAAGGTGTGGATGGCAAAAGTGGTGAATGAAGTTTAAGAGAGAAAATACATAAGGCTGCTGTGGATAGGACAATACTCTCAAATGGTCTGATTGCAGTCATGAGAGGGAAAGGTAATGAAGAGAACAGAGAAATGTGGACACATTAAGAATGAAAGCACAGGAGAGACATGAGCAGATGGAATAACATGAAAGATAAAATGAAGGGAAAAAAACTTTTAGAAGTATAAAAAAGTCATCAGTAGTAAGGTAGAATGTGAGATGGTTAGGAAATACTGATTTGGGGAAAGCTCAGGGTAAAATGGGAGCAGAAATTTTGGTTTAAATTCTAAATGGCTAAAACATAATATTCATGGATCAAAATTCTACAGCATAGGAGGGACCACAGGAAATAAAATGTGGGTGTACCAGAGGCTTTTGCTGAGGAGGTATACTAAAATGCTTGAGAATGTGATTTTGATCCATAGAATAGTGAAATAAAAGTATAAATCGATAGTGAATATACCAGTTCTAAGTTTGTGGTATGTCTGACTGTGTCCCTCAGTTACAGTGATCTTGGAGTTCGTGTACATACATAAGTAGCAGGGTGTGGGGGCAGAGCCCCTGTGTTAGGCAGTGCAGGAGGGCAAACCTCTGCAAAATTTGAAGGTGTGAGAGTAAGCTTTAGAATTCTTTGTTTCTTTCTTGAATTGTAATTTATAGCTTTTGAAGTCTCATGACTCACAAAATCAAGTCTTTCACTTACAAAAGACATCCATTTGCTGAGTAGCATAGCCAACACCCAAAGGAAGGTAGATAGGATACAAAGGTGATAAGACAGGTGGGTAGATAGATTTAAAGATAGTGGTGTATCTCTTTGTAGGGGAAGCAAACTATTGGATGAAGAAATTAAGAAAGGATGAATGCTAACACTACTAAAATATTTAAATGGTAGCAAAACAAGTGGGAAGAATGGCTTGACTTTTTATTTTTCCAAAATAGTGCAGGAGTAGGTGATTAAAGAACTATGCAGTGTTTATGAAGGTGAATTAAGCAGGAAAGGATTTGTTCCTCAATAAGCAAACTTCTGCTCTAGTGATGCAGAAAAAGGGAGGAAAGGCAAAGAGAATCTGAGAAATTACTGGCCAGTTTCACTGTTAAATACATTCACAAATATCTCGGCAGGAGTCATAGCATGCAGAGTTGAAGGGGTTTGTTGTATGTCACTAGAGAAGGAGAGCTCTTTTGTTAATCATTGGAGGATGGTTTGTGAATACATGAATAGGGTATATTGTGGAAACATTGAAAGTATTGAGGTTATTTGGGGTTATTGGGGTTATTTTTATGGATGCAAAGAAGGCTTCTGACAAGACAGGAAAGGAGCATAAGGTCTGGAAAGAGAAGTGCTTTGATAAGTGATGGATTAATGGAGTTAAGACATTGTATAATGAGCATATATTCAGGCTGCTGAAATAGGATGTTTTCTGGAGAAGTTCGATTAAGGAGAGGTGTCTTATATATACAAAATGCTGAGACAAAAAGGCAGATGTCTGCACAACACCGACATCCCAAAACACTGACTCTCCACTACAAGTAAATCACAATCACAGCTTGACCATCCTGACAAAGGGTTTGACCTCCCCCAACTAAATATACTAACTCTGAGATTGCACTCCCGTGGGGGTAAGGGGCAAAATTCAACAGGATGGCCAAGAGGTTACTTACCTGGAGTTGAAAGTCTGTGTTCCAGGATGTCTGTGTTGTGCAATTGTCGGCCTTTTCGTCTCAGCATTTTGGAAGTCGGGTAAGTGAGAGTTCATGTTTCTGAATGGGACCTATATATATATATATATATATATATATATATATATATATATATATATATACTTGATGACTATGAAACTGTAAGCATGGAGGTTGATGAAATATTGAAAGGCTTTGATGGTGGTAAGAAACAAGAACATTGTTATATTTTGTTTGAGGACAAAAATGATTGCATTTTGTTTCAGGATAACTGCTTTATACATTTAAAGGATATTAAAAAGTAAAAGTGTGAATTGTAAGAATTTCAGTGGTTTTTGAAGAGAAGCTGGACTGAAATATGAAAAATATCAGTGACTGCACCCTCTGAGGGGATATGGCATTAAACCCGAGTCAGCCAGTCAAGTAAAATGGGATAAAGTATTTGGGTGTCAAACTTTTTTTGGGGTTTATGAAATACAGTAAAGTACATTAGTGATGTGTGCTTAAAGAAGGTCAGGGATAAACAGGATAAGTGGAAAACAATGTCAAGTCTTTAGTAAGGAGAGTATCAGCTGTGGGCATGATAATCATCTGTCATTTCTTATACAAGTTAAATGATTTATTAATCTCAGTGATTAAGAATGTTCTAATTGGCTATAAAAGAGGTATGAGAGGTTGATATATAGAGTAGGTAGAACTAGGACTGATAAGGAATCTGTTAGTAAAGAATTTTGGGATACCAGATTTAATGGTGTATATGCTAGTGCTAAAGACAGTGTAAAAGTTAAAAAGGGCAGAAGTTGCATTGGATTGGATGGAATTTGGAAAGTTCTGGCAGAAAGGGTTGAAATGCTGTTATCTGTGGAAAACAGAAGTAATGAGTGAAAGAGCAATGTTAAAAAGGACAAGTTTGTGGAACTCTCATATATGCTAACTTGATTATGGGCTAATAGTAAATTCATTTTAAATGGGAGAGCCATGCTGATAAAGATTAGGAAGGAAAATCATCTGGTGCATTTAGGATGCTTGGAAAGTATGGGAGGAGAAAATAAAATTATTTATATTAGTACCTGAAGAGTTCTGTCTGGGGAATGAGTAAAGTATGAGCCAGTAAGTGCAGTGTTAAGAAGCCTGGTAGGAATGTGGTGTGGTAAGAGAATGAGGTAAAGCAAGTGTTAAAGGGAATATGAAAGTTTCACAGAAAGACTGGAACAGAAGGGAAAGGTAAGGGTTGGCATTATTTATACAATCCTGGGTAAAAATGGGAAGAAGAAGGATAGAGACTTTGGTGGATAGTTGGAAAAAGGATACTGTTGCATGATGAACTAGGGAGCACAGATATAATATTTTCAAATTAAAGTGGTGTGATGTTATAAAACACCAGTCTAAATAAGAGTAAAATGACTTTTGTAGCATGATTGCTTTTTTACCCTTATCAGGCTGATTTTAAAGCCTCCTATGTCATTACCATTGATCCATTTACTCTAGCATCCTGCCTGGTTTTAGCACTGCATGCATCCCCACAGAGGTTTCCCCATTTCCAGATAGAAATTCTGCTTAATAACCCAATTATATATATATATATATATATATATATATATATATATATATATATACAGTAGTGAAGAGTGTCAGGTGCAAATAGGTCACCCTTTACAACTTTCTCTGAGTTTCAAACATGTTCCTAGCCTTTCCATGTTTCTAATTAGAAAGTGATGAGCAATGCTGGAGATGGTGGGCCTGCACATCACTTTGTTTCCATACTGCTGGGCGTCATCCTTGATAAAATGCTGCAAAATTCTTGTAAGACTCCTTCCTTCTTCTTGACCTCTTCTCAGTACATGCTCCAGCAATGATTCCATAACTAGACACCATCCACTCACAAGGAAGAGCCTGTGATTAGCTGCTCACTACCACACACTCAGTACACATTCATACTCAAAGTGTGGAGGGGAGGAAACAGTATGTGCTGACGTGTGACACGGTCAAACGTATATAAGATAAGAGGAAAGATGAGCAGTTGCATAAAAGGGGAATCACTGTAGGAGTTTGAGGTAGGCTTCATATGTTCTCACTAAGGGTATGGCCAAGGAGACCATTGAAAAGTTCAGTCACATTACCCAGTACTGGTGGGAGACTAGCAATTGCTTACATTAAATAGATTCTCCAAAATATCTAAGGTGAAAATTTCTGATCACCCATTTGACCATCCAGGATGGTTTTAAAGGTTGCTAGGGAAGTCCTATGTATGATATGCAAGGGTCATCTATTCCAGAAATGGGTAATATTTTAGGTTAGACACCTGTCACATCATCTGCTGTTGTTGATATGGTTGTATAGGTTTTGGTGTCTGAAAGGTGTTATCAACTTTATCATTGATTGTGTTTAGGTAAAAGAGTTGAAAGAGTGTGTATGTGATGACCCACCACTGGACCAGTAATCAAAGAGCCTCAATCTTCACCACTGGCACCAGTGAGGGACATACATTGGGAGGATAACAAGGTAAACACACAGTATTTACAGATGTGGCTTTCTGCATCAAGTGCAATTTCTCTTAAGAGCACACAGAGACCACAGTCAGTCTGGGGCTGGTTTCTCCTTCTTTCTCTAGATCCCAAATAAGACTCCCCACTGGCACAGCTATAGGGTTGAGATCTCAGCTGAGTGGTCAAACCAAGACCTCCAACACCCTCTCTGTCCAACCAGTGCTTCAAGTCCCTGCCCAAGTAGCTGACACACACCCTTTGAGGTTTGATTTATACACACACACACACACACACACACACACACACACACACACACACACACACACACACACACACACACACACACACACACAAACACACACTCACACACACATCTGGGAAAGGCTGGCACAGGTTTACTAGCTATTCCCCCTTCTTCCCAGACTATAAGGTAGTTATTATTGCCAGCAGCCAGCTCCTTATCAGCTACTTTAAGGTCCTTAACAAAGGGTGTCCATTCTTACTGTGTAATGTCATTATTAATACAAATGGTAGTTTGACCAAGAGCAAGGCTATTAGGAGTGGCCTATACAGTGTCACCAAATAAGTATGCAAGTACTCTCAGAACTTAAATATTTCTAGACAGATCAGCCACAATGAGATGTTTAAATATATTTAATAATAAATAAGAAAAGAACAAGACAATACTAAATATATATTTATAGCGACATCAGACTTTAAAATCACAGAAAATATTTAAAACAACATTGCAGGACAGTCTCAAATAAATGAAGAAAAATATCTAAAAACTAAGCTTTGCTATATTCCTGACCACATCTAAGAGAATTATACTATTCCCTAGAAACTTACTTACAGAGCAATGCAGATGTGTGGTGAATGGATCTTCTAGATGTTGTCAGGTCAAAGACAGAATACAGAATGCCGTGTCTCTCTAAGAGAGTTCTCAAATTAATATCTCAAATATTACTGCTGGGATTGCTTGAAGAATGGCATAATTTCTTGTCATCTGACTCAGTATCTAGCGGGTCTATATTATGATGTTGAAAAGCTGTAACATTGAACACCTCATCGTTGACATGTATTCAGTGAAAATCACTTCTGCAATTTCCTGAATACTTAAAGATCAAATTGCCCCACAACCCAATGGAACTAAATCTACCTAAACCAAACCCACCCAAGTGGGAGGCTGTGCTCTCCACACCCCCCTAACTAAATATACCAACTCCAAGATTGCATTACAGTAGAGAAAAGGGCAAACTGTGTAGTTGGCCAACTACATCTTTGCCCTGTAAGTATTCAGCAAATTGTGGAAATGATTTTCACTGAATGCATGTTGACGATGAGGTATTCGATGTTACTGTGTTTCAATGCCATAATATAGACCCATATTTAGCATCTACCTGTGAAAATACATAGACAAGGGCCTTTCCTCAGATCCTTGACAGATACTGGAAGTCATAAAACAATAAAACACTTCCAAGACAATACAGAAAGTTCCCTAGTAGAGACATTGTGTCTCTTTGCTGCATTGAAACTGAAAAATATCATCTTTTATTGTGTAGTCATGAAGTAATTTAATTTCAGCTATTTTTCTAAAATTTACTAGACTACGGTTAACCCTCCTGTATCCAGTTTCCACTGTTAAAATATATACATTTAAATAGTTACAATAATGCTTGTACATTTCTGTTCTTTTCCAACAGGGTACACTGTGGTTACATTACAAACAGCACTTTGCACATACCTTCAAGCAGTTTGATATACACATGACATACAGTTCTAATACATTTGTAGCACAATCATCTTATATACATCATGTTGATATTCACAAATGACATGTAATTATTTACAAAATTCCAGCTAGCTGTGCTGGCAGCACCTCCTTTGTCACAGTGTAGTTATTTATATCATGGAAGACCAAGCAGAGATCACCCCTTAACAGTCAAAATAACTCAGACCTGGAAACTTCTCTGATCCTCTGTGACTCTGAACACTGTTCAGACTTGTGCCATTGGGTCCCTTCACTGAGTCTACACTAATTATGCCAATATTTCCGGGAGTTCATATCATCATAGAACTGTCCAAATCACCTTTTGTGGGACCTTGTCATATGCCCTCTCTAAATTTAGGAATGCCCTGCTGGATTCTTTCCTTATCTGCAGCTTCTTCTCTACTATCTGTCTCACTGCAGTCATTAAGTCAGTTGTGCTGCATACTATTCTGAGCTGCTCATCTCCCATCTTATCTTTGACTATTTTGAGAATTCATTTTTCAGTCAGCCTCTCCTATATCAATCTATAAAGTGGGATTATAACTTCTTTGGACCTAGAACAGGTACCATTAAAGATGGCTTGTGCTAGTCAAAAAATTTGTTAACCACCACACATACACTGTAATCAAAGAGACTCTAACAACATAGGAGCCCAAGTTCCCATGACTTTATTTAAATGGAACATTGTCTACATGGTAACCTGATGATGGACATACCAAAAGAAACTGAGAGTTCTGTCTGAGGTAAAAGAAGAATGACGACCAACATGAAGCTATAAGTGCATAGGTTTAAAAGGCAAAGAGCTATGAGATGGAAGGCTGAGGGAGGAGGGACAGGTACTGATAATGAATCTCCAATATGGATGAACAAATTGTGGGAAAGTGTGATGGGAATATGGAAGAAAGGTAAAATGGAGAGACTGTTAAGAAATGTTTGCGTATCATAAAGCTTAGATCAAATAAGGAATGCTTAGTGTAATTAGAAGAAGGGTGGAAGCATTTATGAAAATGTAACAGTGAATGGAAGCAGAAAGTAAGATAAGGATGGGAAAGGAGCTCTGAATATGGTAGTTTAACAAGGTATTAGGCCGGTTGTACATGTACCTAGTAAATGACAACATAACTGGTAAGCATTATCCTTTAGTAGTATGTAGGAGACTGATTTTAAATCTTATACCGAAAACAAATAAAAATATATAATAAAAGGAAAGTTGTATTTCATGGAAAGAGTAGGGGATAGCTTGGTGCCTAAGAATCAAAAATTAATGGAACAGACATTGGCTATTTCACACAGAGGGAGGAAGACCTGACTATGAGCCAGATGATCATGGTTTGATGAGTAGCCATGACTTGAAGTGTTGATGAGGGGTGGGAGGAATTAAGTGACTGTGTCCACTCACTTCTCTCATGGGAAGAGATGAGAATGTGCTGAAGAGGTGTGTAACTGCTGTGTGGTGGAGATACAAGAGATCATGGCACTGCACAACAGGTAGGTAAGACCAATAGACTATTTAAAGACAGGATATTGGAACACTTGAGAGATATTAAGAATGGCAAGGAAACCAGTGCTTTAGCTATGCATGTAGCTAAAGAAGGACCAAGACATAACTTTAAGTTTTTGGTGTTAGAAATTATTCATAGTACTATGAGAGGAGGTGGCTTGGTAAATAGAACTGAATCAAATGAAAAGATTATAAAGTTTCAGGCAGACAAACCACCTGGCCTGAATAGTAAAGTTTCTTTGAAGCCGTTTCTCAAGGCTAGAGCTCTTAAACATTGATTTTTATTAATTAATTATTTCTGTCATTGTGAGGTCAGATAGTGTATGTATTTTTTAGCAATTCTACTAATTTATTAAATAATTTATTGAATGATTTGTTATATATTTACATATTTTTTATTAATAATTCGATGCTATAATGCCACTGAATTTTATCTTAATTCTTATCTATCAAAGAACAAAGAATCGCCAATAATCAACCAGATAAATGCTCCGTTGCTCAGATAATAAAATGTGTATCTCAAACCGAAAAACTCTAACGAAGCAACCAGGCAAAATCACAATATGTTGAGGCCAATAAATTTGATATTTTATTACAAATGATAAGCGCTTTCGCTAAAAAGCTTCTTAAGATCTGAAGAAGCTTTTTAGAGAAAGTGCTTATCATTTGTAATAAAATATCAAATTTATTGGCCTCAACATATTGTGATTTTGCCTAATTCTTATCTATGTTGCTATTACTATTTTAATGTATTAACACTATATTAAGAGCCAGTTTTTTACTGTGTTACAGCATTTTAGAGGTTAAGTATGCAATTAAGTTGTCAGCCTATTTGATTGGCTTCTTTGAATGTATATAAGCAAGTTTCTAATGTCATTTCTTATTCTAGTCTGATGAAGTGGATGATATCTGTGAAAGCGCTTACTTGTTTTCCTTGGAATAAATTATCTTGTGACTTTTATTTAGCAGTGTGAAACCAGTGTGTTTTTACCTAATCTGCCTTACTTATCACATTATTTGGTTCCCTAGTCAGTTTTAGAGGCCTTTGTTTTTTGCTACTTGTTTTCTACTCTAAACTGAACATGGCAGAAGAAGCAGCAAACAATCGGGTTGTTGCAGCATCTTTGATGGAGATGCCATCTAACAACAAGACCAGTGATCATTTGTGCTCACTTCTTAGCATACAAACTATTCCTTTGCTCAGTGGAACTAGTCAACCACAATGCATATTGCTTTCAAATGACTCTAATTTATCTGAAGCCTTTAACTTAGAATATCGTGAACTTGAAAATAAGCTGTACAAGTTCAAGTGGCTGCAATGGCAGCACTTCCATATGGAGGCTTCTCTCAACTTGAATATAGCACCAAGAGGGCTTAGGGTCCTCACAATGCCCAGTTATGGATCAACTTACCCGGAATTGCTTAGGCATTGGCAACTACTCAACCTTGAGTGTAGTGCAAAATATATGAGACTTCTAATAGAGTTTTTTCAACCTGAAGAAAATAAATTATCACAAGAAATCATTGATTTACAATCTACTATTTTTAGTAGATACCCTGACGAAATAATAGGTATTAGAATGGATACTCTCACTGACAATATTATGGGGTATGATAAGAGACTTTCTGCCATCAAAGGCAGAAAGATACAGAGAGATTTAAAAGATTTCCAAGAAGGAAATGTTTTTTCTTGGAATAGAGAGAGGAATGGATCGGACTACAGTTTACAGCATACTACAGGAAGTGGGCGGAGTTCTGGTAACTTAATAGTAGCAGGTCACACCAACAATGAGTCTTCCACCTATGCTAGGGTGGTGAACAACGCTACTGAAGGTGTGTTATCAGCGCCAAGTACTTCAGGTGCTGCCTTGCCTCAGAGCATACATACTGACAAAAATATAGTTACTGAAGGTAGCAGGCATGACATAGAGGATGTAAATGAAGTCATAGTCAGACCAAAATCTTTTTTGGCTCCTTGCAATAACCCTAATATGAACAAGCAAGACACAGGGTCAACAGGCTCTGTACCAGGACGTTTTTTATTAAAAGAACCTCTTCCAATAAGAGGCAGGTCAAGGAATCAACCGCAGAATCCACGAACACGATGTCCGCACAGTGAAGAGGAAGTAATGAGAGCCAGCAAGAAATACAAACAGATTTAGCATATAACATTTCCTCTATGACATTGACTGATGTGCAACTTTCTGTCTTAAATAAGGGTCTAACATTTGTGCCGGCACAAAGAGTGGATTTGACAGAGTTACTCAAAGACCTACGCCTATTTGGCAGGATGCTTACTCTAAGAACTTTGTTTAATGATTCTGAGTATAATGCCACTGTTTTTTAAAAAAACTAGTACTTATATACCACCCAATAACTCTACAATTGATTTGTTTATTGACATTTGTGATAAACAGCTAAGGGAAAAACTAACAGATAGACATAATAAGAACTTTACTAATCTGCCAAAAATAGAGACACAAGCCCTATCTGAACTGAAACAAATCACTAGTATTGAAATACGACCAGCAGATAAAGGGGGTGGGATTATTGTGATTGACAAGGATAAATATATGGAGTGTATGTTGAATCATCTAGGTGACACCAATACATATGCTACACTATCTGCACAAACGTTGAAAGGTGTCATTGATAAAGTACAGTTTTTAATATTTGATTTATTCATAACTGGTATCGTCTCAGAACAGTTATTTGAGTACTTTAAAGTTGAACATCCTGTTGTACCCATAGTCTATGGCCTTCCTAAGGTACATAAGAATATTTTAAATCCTCCAATGAGACCGATAGTTTCAAGTAGAGGCTGGGTAACCGAGCCTCTCTCCATTTTTGTTGAAAAAAACCTACACATTTTTTTTAAATGAGTGTCATACTATATTGAAAAACACTAAGAATTTCTTGAATGAGTTGAAAGAGTATATGGAAGTTATAAAGGGTCCTTGTTTCTTCGTCACTTTAGATGTAGTCTCTCTTCACTGTTATCCCCAATGAATGGGGTATAAACAATGTGAGGGAACTATTGTGTAGGAACAACGTGACGACCAGCAAAGTGAACCTTATATGTACATTGCTTGAGATTATCCTTGAACACAATGTCTTTATTTTTGGGAATGACTATTACATACAGAAAATTGGCATGGCTATGGGCACAGCCTGTGTCAATAGCTACGCCAATTTATCTTTGGCTAACTGGAAGATCCATCATGTGCTTTCCAACAATATTTATTGTAATTGCATTAAATGGTATAAGCGTTTTGTGGATGATATTTTTTTTGCTATGGCAAGGCACAGAGCAGCAACTGAATGCTTTTTTTGTTTATTTGAATCAGCTTAATAATTTTTTAAGATTCACATACAAATACTCAGTGGTGGAGATAGACTTTTTAGATGTTAAAGTAATTAAAGATAACCAATGTACTGTGTCCACCGCTATGTATAGGAAAAATGTCAGAAAAAATAATATTCTTCATCATAGCAGCATGCACCCTAAACATACTAAGTTGAATGTTCTTAGAGGACAGATTTTTCGTGTCATGCGATTGCATAATGATGACAGTAGACTAACAGAGGCCCTACTAACCCTCAAACAAGAATTTATAGAGAGAGGCTATAATCATAGTATGATTGACTCACAGATTGCTGAAGCCTGGCATGAAAGGAAAGGGAGATGTAAACCTTATTATTTTTTGAATGACTCCCCTGGTGATGTAGCCATAGATACACCTGCTACAATCAGTCCCATGATTACAGGAGGTAATGATACTACGGGTAAGATAATGATGCCTTTGATTTATGTGAGTGACATTCACATAGTCTGTGATGTTATTAGGAATAATTGGGACATTATTTCCACAGTACAGGAATTAAAAGGAGTAATAGAAGAGCAACCCAACTTTGCATTTAGGAACAATAGGTCACTTAAGAAGCAACTATGTTACAGATTTAATTCCATGCCACTGCAGATTTTACCAGAGAGAACTGACACATATATTTGCAGGAGATGTTTAGCTTGTACTCATATACATATAGGTGGACAATTTATGCATCCATCACTAGGATTTAGGATTGAAAGTGCTTCCTATGCTGATTGCCGAACAAAAAATGTAGTCTATTTTTGTTACTGCACCATATGTCCTGCATTTTATGTAGGTAAGACCAATAGACTATTTAAAGATAGGATATTGGAACACCTGAGAGATATTAAGAATGGCAAGGAAACCAGTGCTTTAGCTATGCATGTAGCTAAAGAAGGACCAAGACATAACTTTAAGTTTTTGGTGTTAGAAATTATGCATAGTACTATGAGAGGAGGTGACTTGGTAAATAGAACTGAATCAAATGAGCAGAAATGGATTATAAGTTTTCAGGCAGACAAACCACCTGACCTGAATAGTAAAGTTTCTTTGAAGCCGTTTCTCAAGGCTAGAGCTAAACATTGATTTTTATTAATGAATTATTTCTGTCATTGTGAGGTCAGATAGTGTATGTATTTTTTAGCAATTCTACTAATTTATTAAATAATTTATTGAATGATTTGTTATATATTTACATATTTTTTATTAATAATTCACTGCTATAATGCCACTGAATTTTAGCTTAATTCTTATCTATGCTGCTATTACTATTTTAATGTATTAACACTGTATATTAAGAGCCAGTTTTCTACTGTGTTACAGCATTTTAGAGGTTAAGTATGCAATTAAGCTATCAGCCTATTTGATTGGTTTATTTGAATGTATATAAGCAAGTTTCTAATGTCATTTCTTGTTCTAGTCTGATGAAGCGGATGATATCCGTGAAAGCGCTTACTTGTTTTCCTTGGAATAAATTATCTTGTGACCTTTATTCAGCCGTGTGGAACCAGTGTGTTTTTACCTAATCTGCCTTACTTATCACATTGTTTAGTTCACTAGTCAGTTTTAGAGGCCTTTGTTTTTGCATTATTGGAGAGGGACCACAAAGTATGCAATATGTGCATCTTTGGAAGTGGTCAGAGCCTCATAGTGTCCCTTTGCACACCAGTGGAGAGTAGATCCCCTTATAGTTGCATTGCCATGGAGGTGGGGATTTTCACCTCACAGTGTCCACTCATGCCCACACACAAAATGTGCATAGAGCCAGCAGAGGAGATTAGGGCTGTAAAAGAACATCTGTACAAAGTATGATGTTCCATCCATTAATAACCTAAATACACCTCTGGCTGCAAAGCGGTAATGAATGGGTAACGTTTGGTATTTGAGATTACATCATTTATTCCATCTCCCATACCTAATACCAAAAAGCAATAGGAAGTTGTGTGTGTGTGTGTGTGTGTGTGTGTGTGTGTGTGTGTGTGTGTGTGTGTGTGTGTGTGTGTGTGTGTGTGTGTGTGTGTATATATATATATATATATATATATATATATATATATATATATATATATACACACACACATATGTGTGCATTGAAACGCTGAAGTGAATTCTACAGGGCCCCAATGCTATATTTTGCAGAGTGAATACACATTTCAAAAAACAGGCATTAGAAGGCAGCCAAGGAGAAATTATTTTACACTCTTGAAAGAAAATGCTCATTGGAAGTACCATGCAGCACTTAACTGTTAACAAAAAAGACTCCATTGCTTTTTCTAGTGCACTTTTCCACTGTGGAGTTTATGTAACCCCTAGATGCTGCACTTTCTGCTGCTAGAAAATTGCATTATTTGGCCTTGGAAAAAAAAAGAAAGCACCATGAGACGGGCAAGAGATTCCATAGTACAGTATTTTTTCCTCATGTAAGTGTTTTTAACTGTAGACAGTATTTTGTTCAAATATAAAGTAACTGCTTTCACACATATGAGCTTCTGTATTTTTTTTTATTTTGCCTGTTTATTGACCAGGTAAGCCCACTACACACAGCTGTCCCTATTTAAGGATAACCCAAGATCACTGTCTAGTTAAGTGACTTGCTTAGAATCACACAGTAGTCAAACAAAGGTGGAAGGAATGAAACCCTCATACATTGGGCATAGGAAACAACTCCTAGCTTTTGGTGCTCTGCACTAATATAGTTCCCAGATGCTGCACTTTTTGTGCCTGAATGAATACAGCCCTTAAACTTACAAAGATCAACATGGGAAAGATGAGGTGCCCAACATTCTGAAATGTTTGCTTACATAATTGCTGTGGCAAATTCTTTGCTTTTAGGTTTCTTTTGGGTTTGAAAACCTACTTGAATATTTCTTGGATCTGCTGAATTACATCAAGCACTCTCAAATATTTGGAAACAGATCATTACTGAGTAAGAAACTGTTGAGAATGTTGTTTTCACTTTTCACTTTTTACTGTAAGATAAACTTCTTACTCATTTCTGCATGCCATATGCCATGTACATTATCCCAGCAATATTCTTGAAGCAATGCTTTCTTAATGCCATAACCACTGGCAAATCATGTTGATCTTTTATTCATTTGTTCACTGGCCTGCCACATCTAATCTCTGGCTGAAGCAAAGTGTTGCACGTATGCATGGATGCAAGCCATCACAATAATTAATTTAATATTTATTTATTTATTTACTGCCATTTGATTGCTGGGAAAGCTCAACTGGGTAAAAGCCCATTTTCAGTGGAGGCCTGGGGAGAAATGCTCCAAATTATTACAAAACATTTTAAGATCAATAATTTTACAATCTTCAAAAATAAAATAAAAACATCTGCAGTTTAAATAATTATAACAAATTAGACATAATATAAAAACATTGGTTAAGAATCAATACAAGTTATATGACAATCATTTAATATTTAGAGACATTTTAGACCATTTGTAGAAAAATTGAAGGTAAGTTAGTCTAATACAAGCAGGAACTGCAATATGAAGTGAGGGAAAAATAAGCTTATCATGGGATCATAGGAGGTTACTAGGCTAATGGTCCTGGGACTCTTACAAGCCTAGCCAAAAGTTTATGCCCCCAAAATCCATAGTCATCACCTGTCAGTGAGGGACACAGGTGGGACACCTGGGGCAAATTTGTGGTTTCCCTTCCACTCATCAAGATTGTGCTTGAAGAGGGTCAGTAAGGTACTCTGTTTGATGTGTATGGGAAATGAAATTAGCATCAGGCTAGCTCTCCTTGTGGACTATTTCAAGTGCAGCCAATTACCCCATGTGAGAATTAAACCCTGTACTTTGTGCCTACAAGGTGAATATCTTAGCCACTATGCCAGTTTCTGCCCATAAAAATGTGTAATATCCTGTATTAGAACCCAGAACCATGTGTATGGTAGCCCTACACTTAAAGCTGTTGCCACAAGAATATTTAGAGAGAAAATCAGAGAAGAGAATTTGATAGAAGTAAAGAAGTAAGTGAAGAAGGGAGAGTAAGGATGTATAAGGAATGAAAAGATACTTGTTCACATTTAGCAATATAGTTTATCCTGGTTTTGAGCAAGAACAGAGACAGATTTTAGCTAAGAGGTCTTTCAGAGGGGTTTTGAAAGATGGGAGTGAGGGTATTGACTTGATGGATGCAGGTAAGAAGTTTCAGGCCTTAGCAGCCTTGTACGAGTACAGAAGATGCCCAGCAGACCTGCTAGGTTTGTAGACAAACAGGAGTTTTTAGTCACTGGATTGCAGTGACTGACTGGGAACATAGTTGGTAGAATGTTTTTTATACTGGCTACTGGATATAATAGATGCTGGATAATTTTATAGGTGGTAAGAAGCTGTGTATATGTTAATTGATGAAGCTGTTCTAACCAATTTAGGCTTTTTAGTACTCTACAGTGGTGGTTTCTGAATAGAGTAATTTTTGCAAATTTAGCAATTTTATTATAGCATTATATAGCACAGACAGAATAGGATATCAGGACTGCCTGGGTCCACATGGGTGGGGGCAACAGGAATAAAGAAGGAGAAGCCATTCTAGACTTCTGTCTGGCAAATGGCTTGATAGTAGCCAACACATGGTTCAGAAAGAGAGACAGTCACAAGATCATATACAAGAGTAGCCAACATGCAACTCAGATAGACTTCCTCCAAGTAAGGAAAAGGTACTGGGGTAGAATCCATGATTGCAAAGTCATCCCCAGTGAAACAGTCAGCCCACAGCATAAACCATTAGTTGCCACAATCAGCTGCAAGGAGTGGTCAGAGAAGGCTCTAAGGTTAACAGAGACCAGGCAGAAGACCTGGAAGCTGACTGAGAGAGAAAGTACAGCAGTTCAAGGAATTACTCAGGGCTCTAGCACCCCAAGAAGAGGAGGAAATAGGTGGAGTTGAAGAAGAGTGGCAGCGCCTAAAAACAGCATGTGTTAGGACTACAGAAAAGCTATGTGGCTGAGCCAGGTATGGAAATAAGGTACATAAGGAAAGCTGGTGGTGGAATGCAGAAGTCCAGGAAGTCATCAAAAGAAAGAAGGAGTGCAGGAAGAAGTGGGAGATAGAAAAGACTGACCAGGCTAGGAAGAACTACTGGTTGGCTAACAAAGAAACTAAGAAAGAAGTTGCAATAGCAAAGAATAGGGCATCAGAGGCACTCTACCAACGTCTGGAAAGTGACTCAGGAAGAGGCACAAAGAAACTATATCAGGTTGCATGTCAAAGACAGAAAGATAAAAAATATAGTCAGACACCCTTCATAAAGGGTGACAGCACCAACCTGCTCACCGGTCCACAGGACATCAAAGGCAGATGGAAGGAGTATTTCTAGCAGCTTCTGAATGAAGAAAACCCTATAGAAGCTGTACTGCCCCAGAAACAGCCTACAATGAGAGAAGAAGAGGAGCCCACCTTAGAAGAAGTAAGAACAGCACTAAGGACGATGAAGTCAGGGAAAGCAGCATGCTCAAATGAGGTCACAGCAGATATGATAAAGATTCTGGGTGAGATAGGGGAGAAATGGCTCCTGAGGGTACTAATAGTAGTGTGGAGAGAAAGGCATATCCCAGATGACTGGAGAATAAGCATACTCATGTTAGTGTAAAAAAAACAAAGGGGACATCCACAACTGTGGGCAGTACAGAGGCATCAAACTCCTACCACATTGCATGAAATTTCTGGAGAGGGTTATTGATAAATGGATACGCAGAGTAGTAGAATGCAAGATGGGATATGAGCAATTCAGATTCAGATCAAGATACAGCACAATTGACCCAATATTAGCATTGAGACAGATACTTGAGAAGAAGCTAGAGATAAGGAGAGAGTCCAACTGGGCATTCCTAGACTTGGAGAAAGCATATAACAAGGTCCCAATAAAGCTGATCTAGACAGTTCTGTAGTGGTTTAAAGTCCCAGAAACATTGGTAGAATTAGAGCAGACTATGTACAAGGACCCAGAGATGCAAGTACGAACAGTGTTCGGCCTCACAGAAGGGTTCCCAGTGGGAGTGATTGTACACCAGGTTCAGCTCTGAGCCCACTGCTGTTCATACTGGTGATGAACTACACTAGCAAACAGGTTGGAGGGAACAGATCAACAAAGCTGCTGTATGCAGATGATGTGGCAGTACAGGCAGACTGAGCTAAGCTAAGCAAAGGAGAGGAGAATGGAATGCAAATCTGAAGGCACATGGGAAGAAACTAAGCACAGATAAGACAGCGGTAATGGTCTGGGAGGGGTGGTTGAGGAGAAGGGAAGTCTCAATGAAGAGGTCAAAGCTAGAATCAGAGGGGCTGCAGCCAACTGGCATAGAGTATCAGGTGTAATATATGACAGAAGAATGACAAAGAAGTAAGGTGTACAAGATAGTGCTGTGACTAGTACTACTGTATGGTACAGAAACCTGGGCAGTAAAGGCAGAACAGTTGAAGAAGTTAGAGATGATGGAAATAAAGTGCCTGAGAAAGGTGGTAGGATGCATACTGTGGGACAGATGAAGAAATGACGACATAAGAGCAGAATTCAAAGTATCTCCAATTGCAGAAAAGATCAAAGAGAACAGATTATGGTGGTTTGGTCATGTGTAAAAAAACAGAAGACAATCTGGTGAGGAAGATTTGGGACAAACAGGAAGAAGGTAAGAGGAAGCAATGATGTCATAGGTTCATAGGTTCATAGGTTCATACTAGGCTATCTGCCCAAGGGCATTTATAAGCCTAGCCCATAGTTATGTGGCTTTCGCCACCCCTTTAGTTTGAATAAAAACTATGCCTATCATTTTGCTGTGCCTCTGTCAAGCAGTGACACTGAAGTAATCCCTGGGGTATATCTGCAATCTCCCATCCATTGGTCAAGATTCCTCTTGAACAAGGCCAGAGAGGTGCTCTGCCTCACATGTACCGGGATTTTGTTCCACAGCATAGGGAGTCTCTGGGTGATGAATCTGTCCCTCCAGCACGTTCTATTTATAACCGTGTCAAGGTTTAAGTCTCCCGCCCTTGTGGTTCTGAGGGATCTAGATTTTTGAGGTGAAGCATATTCATCAAATCTGGGTTTGACATGGCCTTATATGTCAGGCACAGGTCACCTCTGAGCAAGCGGTATGAGACTGAATAGAGCTGGAGTTCTTTCAGTCGGGCAGCATAAGACATATTTTTGAGACCCTTTATCCTTTTGGTGAGGAACTTTTGGGGCCTTTCAAGCTGCAGCAGGTGTCTGGTCAGATACATTCCGAATGGGGCATTGTACTCAATCATAGGTCTAATGAGTGATGAGTACAGGGGGATGATGACCTCCCTTGATCTAGATGTGAATCCCTTCATGATCAGGTGGGCGATATAGAAGGTTTTCCTAACTACTTTAGCAACATGAGTGTTAAACGAAAGGCTACTGTCAACCTGGGTCCCCAGATCCCTGATGACTTTTTCTGTGCTCAGTGGATTGCCATCTATATGGTAGCTAGGGGTAACCTTGTTTTTCCCGAAGGGTATGACTATGCATTTTTTGGCGTTTAACTTCAGGCCATGGCTCTGGCACCAGTTTTCCATTTCTGTGAGGCCCTTCTGGGGGATATCTGTGTCAGATGTGTTTTCGCCTATGTCGCCCAGTTTGCAGTCATCTGCAAACTTTGTCAGCCATAACCCTCCTGTGTTTGCTTGTACTTCAGAAAAGTAGATGCCGAACAAGAGTGGACCCAGGACTGAGCCCTGTGGGACACCACTTGTGACAGGCTTTGAGTCTGACATGGCTCCAGCAACTCTGACCCTGTGGGTTCTGTCACTTAGCCAGTTTGCAACCCATCTTGTGATGTATGGGTTTACATTCAAGCTGATGAGTTTTTCGATGATACCTGAGTGGGGTATTGTGTCGAAGGCCTTTGCCAGGTTGAGGTAGGCTGTATGGACTGCCTTTCCTTCATCAATGGCCTTGGTGACAGTCTCGAAAAAGTCAACCAAGTTTAAGAGGCAGGATCTGCCTTTGACAAAGCCAAACTGGGTTGGATCCAAAGTCTGCAAGTTCCCTATGTCTTTATTTATGAGTTCCATTATGATCCTCTCCATGGCTTTGCAGATAAGGCTTGTCAAGCTAATGGGGCGGTAATTTCCAGGGTCTGTGGAGGCACCGCCCTTATGAAGTGGGACCACAGTCGCCGTGTGCCACTCCTTGGGTACGTATCCTGAGGTGAGGCTAAGATTAAACAGCTGTCCTAACTGTGGGTTTAATTCCTCGTTGAGTTCGTGAAGCACACAGCCGGGGACACCATCCGGTCCCATAGATGCTGTGTTTTTTGCCTTAGTGAGGGCAGTTCTCACCTGGGCGTTGGAGATGTTTGGGGGGCTACATTCCTCTGGAATAGATATCTCTCCTTTTGGGGGGGGGGAGAAGTTTGCACTGAACCTGTCAGCCAGTATGTTGGCAATGTGTGTAGGTTCAGTAATTTTCACATCATTTTGAACTAATTCTGAGCATATCTGGGAGGTTCCTCCTAGGTTTCTAACATAGCTAAAGAAGGCCTTATGATTCTCTTTAGAGTCCTTGGCGATTTTTCTCTCAAAATTTGCCTTGGATGATTTTATGAGAGCTGGTTTTTACTTATAATGATCAAAGGTGTCTTACCTTTCAAGGATTTTGCTCTATCTTGTAGTAGCTTCCTCCTTTTGTTGTAGAGCTTGTTTATGGCTGGGGTCCACCAGACTGGACGCTTGCCTTTGGTACAGAGAGTCTTAGTTTTGTTTGGGATTGCCTGATCCATGCAGTCCTGTAGGTGCTGGTAGAAGGCATTTGTAAGTGATTCAGTGGTTTGAGTAATGTTTACCACTGGCTCAGGGGCCTTAAAGGAGACCACACTAGTTTTTAGAAGTGTGAAATCGGCTTTTGAGAAGTTTTTCACTGTGGTCTTTTTGTTTCAGGTGGGCGGGATGAGGACCTCCAGCGAGATTAGTTTATGATCTGATCTCACTAGTGAGGGGTATACTTCGGTGTTGAACATTTTGATCCCATGTTCGTGATGATGAGATCAAGTATGTTTTCTCCTCTTGTGGGGATGGTGACTAGTTGTTCCATGGCATTTGAGTTTATGAACTCCAGGAATCTTTGGGTTAGAGTGTTCGGGCTTGAGTAGTGTTCCCAGTCTATATTAGGGTAGTTGAAGTCACCTAGTATGATGGTGTTTGGAGATACATTTATCCCTCCAATGTTTTCAGGAAGGCCATGTGAGGTTCCTGAGTTTGAGAGGGTGGCCTGTAACATGCTACAAATTGCAGAGCAGTCTTGCCTATGGTTAATTGCACCTGGATGTGCTGCGTCGCTTTGCCTCTCCCCACCAACCTTGAGGTGTGGGTGTCCTTTATGAATATGGACACCCCTCCTTTCTTGGTGTTGTCCGGATTTTGGGGCCGAACGCATGATATGAGGTGAAACCTGTTAGTGCTGGGGTGCTCTCAGGAGCCTTGAACCAGGTTTCTGTCACAGCACAGACATCGATGTTCTCCATATTGAGAAGGGCCTCGAGTGCGTGCATCTTGAGATTGAGACTTCTGGCATTGAGCAGCATTACCCTTAGTTTTTTCCTTTTGGTGTTCTAGGGTGGTAGGTTTAGAATTTGAGCCTTGCCTAAAAAGGCACTATGGGGTGGCAAGAGCCTTTGCCAATATCCAGAAGCCCAGGGTGACAGGTGCAAGCCATCCCTTGCGAGCAGCGTGGCTTGTCCAGCATGTCATCCCAGGCAGACAGACATTGATCCCCTTTGAATGACACCAGAATTTAAGCCAATTATTAAAGCTGATCATCTTATCACTGTATTGTGGCATCATTCTAGGTGAAGGTAGGATACTGCTCAAGGTCAGGGTCATACCTGCCTGGTCTACATAATCAGAGAGCTCCTCGATGTCCCTTTTCATGTAGTCCAAGGAGGTACGTCTCAGGTCATTGACACCAGCGTGGACAATGACTGAGTCATACTTGTACCTGCTGTTGAGAGACCTGAGTGCTTGCGTTATGTGGCAGATTCTAGCACCCGACAGGCAGCTTACTGTGACCTTCTCTTTACTCAGTCTGGTGAGCGGGACGTCAGTGTGTCTGACTATGGAATCACCAATGACAAGTGTGTCTGGCATTTTGTTTGGCCTTAAGGGCTGTGACTGTTTGACACTCTGACTGTGTGGTCTATGTGTTGCATGTGTTGGGTCGTGAGGTGGTAGTTGTTTGGGTGTCTGCTTTGGTGGCCTCTGCTGTTTTGGTAAATTTTTGATCAGAGCCTCCGAGTATGTCTTTGTGTGAGTATGTGTATGATTTGAAGTTGTGATGGTACCATGTGTGACTGGGTATGTATTGTGTGTGGTTACCTTCTCCTCCTGTCTGGTCTTGCCAGTCCTATGTTGAGAGAGCTCAGCCTCCAGTTTGGCCGTATAGTTGCATCTCTGCATGTATTTGTGTTTTGTGGGAGAAGGAGAGGATTGTCTGTGTACATGAGGCAATTGTAACATTGCCTCAATATTCCCAGGTTCACCAGTTGAGCTGGAGAGGACACTAGCAACTGATCCCTCGACATACTAGAAGTAGTAGATAAAGAGACTTTCAACGGACTCGGGAAGTGGGTTTTAGGCTGGTGGGGTACTATCTATAATAAGAGTGCTTTATCAAGGTGCAAGTACTGTAGGAGTAAGTGCTAGGCTTTACAGATAGAGAATAGTCTACTTGGGAATCAAGTAGAGATGAACTTTTCAGTTATAGGATATGCTGGTTAGATCAGCAGTACAGCTCGAGGAAGGTAGTTCTAAGGAAAAATTGGAAGAGTGGAATTTAGATGGCCCAAATAGTTTAACCTTGTTTATCCGCCGCTGCTCTTGTGTGCAACAGTGGTAACTCAGCTAAATCAGCTTACGCTGCTTAGCGTGTTTTATAGCAGGGGCTGAAGGAGCTAGGAATTGGCCCAAAACGACCAATGGACTACTAGTTTCTGGCTGAAACTTCACAAAATCAGACAAAAAGGTCGCTCAGTGCTTCCCACTCCCACTGGTAAGCAAAGAAACTTCCCTCCTTCCTAATAAGGCAATGGATCAGTAACAGGAACTAAAAACAAAGCCCAGGGATCAGCAGCTCTGAAAATGGACTACTCTAGTTCAGTAAGGCGGGAAAACAAGAGATATTTTTTTGTTTTATTACAGAGACAAGGAAAAAAACAGACAGTAAATGCTATAAATGCTGTAAATCGGCTAGCACACTTTAGTGTGTAGCCTACAGAAACAATTTGCAACAATTAGTAACTTAAAGTGGATGCATTGTGTGAAAGAAGATCTGCAACAGTCAGGCATGGGTGAAGAAGGCAGGAGTGTGGCGCTGAATCGAGAGAGTTGGTGACAGTTAACATGATACCCTGAACCCATGTAGAGAAAATGGGAAAAAGGGGGCTGATGATGATGACGATAATGATTATAGCATTGTTCAAGTTTTAATTTGTTTTAATTTTTGTGAAGCCTGGAGGTTTGTAAGGATGTGAGTACCATAAAGAAGAGTGGGGAGGAGATAAGTAGTGGCAAGTGTCATTTTAGTTGCATTGGCTCTGTAAAGCATCCCTAGTTTTTGATGAGCTTTTGTTATGGAATTTTGTATATGCAGGTCTAATGTGAGATTATCATTGACTATCACCCCTAATAATTGTCTATGAGAAATTACTTCAATGGTTGCATTATCAAGAGAGAGGACTTTAAATTTTGTTTTTTCATTATCAAGGGATTTGGGAAAAAAATTGTAGTTTGGTCTTTTTTGGGATGAGCATGATGAGTTGTGAGTGATGAAGACATGTTTCAGTGGCTGTTAAGGCTTCCTGAGTAAATTTTTGGAGGTGTACCATGTTGTCAGATGTGCAAAAGAGAGTGGAATCATCTGTTTATTGTTTTAGGGTGGCCTGTTTTGTAGATGTATAGAGAGTGTTGGAAAAAATGTTAAAGAGGAGGGGACCAAGGATAGAGCTTTGGGGTACACCGGTATTGATTAGGAGGTAAGGCGATAGGGTGGACTACCATTTTACTGACTGATACCTATTGGACACGTAGCTTTTGAACCACTGAAGGGTGGGTTGAGAGAGACATCTGAAGGAGAAGTTTACTGTGACAAATGGTGCTGAAGGTTTTAGACAAGTCAAGAAATAAGAAAAAGACTAATTTGCCCTATCTCTAGCTTAATTGACAGTATCTATACAGGTTAGAAGGGCAGTGCTAGTACTATGGAAAGGATGGATGCCATGTTGTGTAGGGGGTCTATATTAGCAAGTTGAAAAACTCTTTATGTGAATACCTAAACATCGACACCTATAACGCGAACTGTGAAAATCCCGAATGCACTAAACAGCGAAAAATAAAATATTGAACTGTCATGGTTGGCCAACCCCACCACCCGCTACATACTACCTACCCAAACAAAATAAATAAACCACATACATACACTAATCAAACCCTACATCTAACCTAAAGTAAAGCACCAAAACCCTACTTCTAACCCTACACTAAACCCCACATACACAACTAACTATGCACTATCCTTAACCCCTCCCTAACCCTAAGGTCCGTAACTACTGCACACGTCTCCTACAGATATAAACCCCAAAAAATAAATAATATACATACATACATTTAACAAAACCCTACTTACAACACTACACTCAATCTCACATACACAACTATCTATGCACTATCCTTAACCCCTCCCTAACCCTAAAGTCCGTAACTGCCGCACACTTCCCCTACAGACATACACCCAAAAAAAAAATAATACACATAGATACAGTTAAATAAAACCCTACTTCTAACACTACACTAAATCTTATATACATTACCTATCTATTCACTTACCTTTACCCACATCCTAACCCTAAAGTCCTATCTATCGCACACTTACCTTACGGAGCTATACTGCAGACGGGCCAACCATTACACTTCGACATTTAAATTTTCGCTCTTTTGGACGTTCAGCGTTTCCTTATTTCACGCAATACATGTCGCTCTTTTCGTATTCACAATTATGGTGTTTCGGTCTGGTAATAGGAACCCTGTGTAGGGAATAGGAGTTCTTCCTGCAGGATGGAAGTCTAGCAATTATTTTTGAATACATTTTGCAAGTTTTTGGTGAGGGGAGATAGGATTGCTATACGTCTAATGTTACTAACGTCTGTTGAATTTCTTTCTTTGTGCAGAGGGATAATGTGCGACTTTTCCAGAGAGAGGGAATGTGGCATTCCTGGATTGATATATTTATAAGGATTAAGACAGGATAAGCAATGCTACTGGTTGCTATTTTTAGGTACTCTTTTGGAAGGTCATCAGATGAAGAAGAGCATGGTTTAGGTTTGTTTAAGAATAGTTTTGTAATAGGCTGTGGGCACAGGATGAAGGTGAAAGTGGATGTGGTGATATGTGGCTGTTGGGCAGGGTTGGGATTAGATACTGAGGAATCCTTGGTTAGAGATGCTATACTATCTATAAAATAAGAGTTGAACTGTATTATACTTTCAAGTGGTGAGTTATCAGGTGAGGGACATGGGTTGAATTTTTGGTCAGGATGTAAGATTTATGTCTAAATTTTTTTAGGGCTTCGTTTAGTGTTATTCTGAATGCTATTATAGTATAGTGTTTTGTCTTTGTTTATTTGCTTTTTCTTATGATTGCAAAACATTCTAAAGTTTTCAAGATATTGGGATGTTTTATATTTTTGCCATTCTTTCCATGTTTTTTCTGTATCCTACATTCTACTCTTTTTGGATACTCAGATTACATTATTTGTTTAGTCTCTTCCTTCTATGAGGTACACGGCTATTTAGGATATTTTGAAAAGATGTATTGAATTCATTTACAGTATCATCTAAGGGGAGGATTTTTAGGAAATTCCAGTTAATAGATGATAGTGCAGTAATGAATATTTTTTGGGTTAAACTTGGAAAGGTTAAATGTTGTCTTATAAATATGCTTTTTAACTGGATGTGTGAGAAGTCTTGTCATATAGACTGAGAGGTGATCACTGACACAGTCTGACATTGTACATGCTAGGGTCTGATACTGGGATCCAGTCCAATATGGAATTTGATGTCTTGCTATAATGTGTAGGGCTATTAATTAGTTGTGTGAAACCATATAAAGTTCATGCTAGATGTAGGCAAGTTAGAGTTTGTGTCCAACCAACTGACATTCACATCACCTAGTAGTACTTTTTCTTGTGGAAATGTTATTGAAAACCACTGCAGGATATCTTCCAGTATAGCTGTATTATCACCAGGAGGGATGTAAAGAACAGTAATACATCTTTGCTTATAGTTGTTTATTTTAAGGAAAGCAATAAGAAGCTCTGCTGAACTGAATTTTGGTATTGGTTTACTGTAAAGGGAAATGTGGTAGGTGCTGGGAAATATCAAAGCAACACCACCACCTTTCCTCTTTATATGGTCATTATGGATGATACAGTAGCCAGGAGTTATACCTTTGGAGTCGTTTATGTTAGGTTTAAACCAAGGTTCACTTACAGTGAGAACATCAGGCTTATGTTGGGTAACCCAGACATGTAGTTCAGCAATTTTACTTCTTATGCTTCTAACATTTATTGCAGCAAAAATTAGATCAACATGGTTGGGAATTGGCTGTTGCTGGGTTAGAGAAGTATATGGGAGAGCATTATATTTGTGTTGATTGTGATAGGTAGGGCCAGGATTAGTGTATATATCTCCTCTTAGAATGATTTTAGCATATTGGGGAATTATGCATACTTGTTTTTTGGAGAGGATTCTTGCACTAAATTTTGTTTTAGTTTCAGCTGATGCACAGTTAATCATTCTATATTTAGAATAAAGGTGAGCGGCAATATTAAATAGGTTTGGTGCAATGTGTGTTGAATGTAGAGAGGAAGTATAGATAGGTGGTTGGGACGGAGTTGGAAAGATGTTGAGAGATATTGAATCATGGTAGGATGAAAGATGGCACAGTAGAGGAAGAAGAATAGATGATAAACTGTAGACTAGCATAATTAAGTACAGAATCTGTATTTTATAGCTGTCAGGTAGTGGGAAAGTGGCACTGAAGAATGAATCAAGAAGTTGCAGGACAGTAGGAGATTTAATTTAAACTGTTCTGTATTGTTTTTCTTTCCAGTCAATGTAAAAATGTATCGTTATTTTCAAATCAGAAAAAAAACAGCTGGTCTGTACAGCATATCTACAAACTGTATTCATATTAGATGAGCATTTCTTTGCAGCTTTTTATAGTTAGCCTTTTAACTGAAATGGATTATCCATTAATTTTATGTATTTATTTATTCTTGCTGATGTGTAGGTCAAACTGCACAAAGATATTTTTAAATGGCGATCAGGGTTAAAAAGCTCCTGACATACATTTATTAAAAAGTCTGCAATAAGTATAAAAATGCTGACATAGAATTATACCAATAAAAGTGTCAATGATATCATCTACTGGTAAACATTTAATTTTGTTTAAGCAGTGTCCTGTTCTACTTAGTGTTAGCAGGGTAGTAAGTACAGTTGCATTAAATAATATGAATGGTACAAATCTAGCCATCGTCATCTGATAAATTATAAAGGAAATTATAAGTGGCATATGTTAGAAATATTGTGAACGGAATTTTCAGACTTCATTATTTGTGTGTTGTACCGCAACACTTGTTGAATGGTTTGACTTATTGCACAGCTGGTAACATTTTCGTTTATACTGTCTTTTTGGAAAAGAAGGTTGCGGCCGAGAAGTGGTTCTATCGGGCTGCCGAGGAATATGAGGAGAAGAGAATGGACTCTTCAAAATGGATCACTACCCCCTACTTTGAAATTTATTTTCTGTTGCATGAATTTATTTATTCATTTTTTTTTTATTCTGTAAGGATGTTGAGGCATCTTGCATTTTTAGGAGAAAAACACATTGCCACATTTTTACTGTTCTTACTATCTGTTGCAAATTGCAGCTGAACTTCTGCTCATCAAAATATAAATTGGTGACTGTTATGGATAGTGTGCCTATCAGATAGGACAGCCTGCATATGCAGTGGCTATTTATGTGACTAAGTAAAGACATGTGGAATGAAAGAAAATAAACACTGAGGTCTGATTAGGAAAGCACCCTTGGCCGACTAAGACTACTGACCATTCTGTCTGCCTACTGAGTAAGCAATAGTTCAGATGTAAAGGTAACAATAGCCGATATTGTTTCCATTTGGTCAGTTCATTCTAAGACATATTTTAATCAAAATGTAAAATTTGCATACATGCGTTTACCTACAAGGCATCACAGAACAATTCTTCAGCTCACTGTTTATCAAAAATGAAATATTGAAAACAGTGAGCTATAAAACATAGAAAATACTAAACACATCTAGGAGTTTTAGATCCCAAACAGTTTCTTTATTCAAGAAATTTATGCCTTCTGGGAGCTACCTGAATGCCAAGAAAATCACTGTTTCATAAATTATTTGTTGCCTGTAGGACTTAACGGCTGGGATGCATCTGCCGTTTTAATGGCTGAATTCTTAAAATATTAAGTCTATCTCAAAATTAGACATATGGTATTAAAACAGTTTACCGCCTCTTGTTTCTCAAGATCCTATTGTAATATTTATTTCTTTTTTTATTCTATATGAGACATGCTAATGTCACATTAAGAAAAATAGAATACATTTATGTATAAGAAAAATAGATTACATTTATGTATATATATATATATATATATATATATATATATATATATATAGATATATATATATATATATATATGGTAAAAACATTGAGGCCAGTGTTTTGTATATGACTGCATGAAGACAACATTTTCCAAAAAAGGCACACAGCTCTATGAATACATTGAAGGTATTTACTTATACTTGAAAATGCTATTGCAACTTAGAGCAAGGGTGGAACTAAGTAACTCTTGCTTTTTTTTTTTTTTTGCAAGGTATTTGCCTGTTCATCATGAGTATAAAACCATAGAGTTACTATCTGTAAGTAAGGGGGTAAGGGAGTACTGACGGTCTTTCCTCCATAAAAAAATGTTGATTTTTCAGTGTTGGTGGATTTCAGTGTTATTTATTCTTTAACAGTGGTTTCAGTAACAGATTTATTAATGAAATTACCTGAGTCCTTGTTGACACCATTAAGGATATTTCTACTATCCTTAAAATTTCTAGACAGAAATGGAATTTCCAGCAGGTAACAATACCTATAAGAAAGAACTGTGCATAGGACGAAAAATAATTCAACATTTATTCAAAAAACATATTAAATAATTGTTAGTTCTATGCATTTCTTTCTTCCGGACAGTGTTACCTATTCACAGTTTTGTTTGATTTATTTAAATCTGCATGCCAGACTTTACCCGAGATTCACTAATCTCCCATGCAGAAATAAGTTATTCCTGCATGGAAATGACTGTTTAAGGGCAGCACGGCAGCGCGACATGCATACTGATGAAGGCGCGCTGCCTCAGCTCCTAAATGTACATGGGGCGTGGATGAGTGCAGGGGGTGTGTCTGAGAGCAGAGCTCTCACAATACACATGCGCCTGCACTCAAGAAGTGCTGTTCGGCAATTACAATGAGCGAGAATGCTCATAGGAGGTTGCATACCTCCCAACTGTACAAATCACCACAGAATGTCCAGATATGTTGCCCATACAGTTGGCCTGTACCCCATTTGTCCTGGGAAATCACAGGATGATGTCAGGATTGAAGCCATTAAATAATGAAATACATTTGAGTCTCAGACACCAAATCCATCAGAAAATGTATATTAAAACAAATCCTGTTACTCTAGCAACTTTTAACTCAACAAAGTGCAGAAGGAGTGAATCCGGAATTAATCAAAAGCCGGTTTATTAAATAAAAGTTCAAAAGCATTCCAAAAACACACAATAAATCATAAATGCCTATTATAATCCACAAAGCGTTTAATATATAATAGATATTAAATTGTTTTTGAGGAAAGTTAATTTAAATATTTTATTTTCCAATAACCAAGACAAAGGAGGGTCAAATCTAAAAAGGAAAAGTATTTTTAACCCTCCAATACATCCCCAACTGAGAAATTTTGAAAAGATCTTGGAAGTGAAAATAAGAAAAGAACATAATAAGATGGGTTTTAGAGATAATTTGAGTAACAAAGAAAAACAAATACTGTATGAGATAAAAGAAGATCAAAACCTTAGGGTTATGAAACCAGACAAAGGGGGTGGTGTTGTGTTCATGGATAACATACTATACGAAAGTAAACTGCATACCCTTTTATGGGACGACAACAGATATACTAATATTTCTCTTAATGAGATTAATATTGCAAATAATAAGATAGATATTAATATTAATGAAATGTTATATGATGGATTAATTGACCATGGGACATACACATATTTAAAAGTAGAAAAACCAAAAATACCAACAATATTTGGTATACTTAAAATTCACAAATGTGAAAGAGACCCCCCATTTAGACCTATTGTGTCAGCGGAAGGGTCTAAGACATACCCCTTGGCGAAATACGTAGATAATAAACTTAAGAAAATTTGGACATCTAGAAAAACAGTATTAAGGGATTCCTGGGACCTATTAAGAGAGGTCTCAGATGAATTAAGGCATGAAAATCTTTTGTTTGTTACTATAGATATTATCGACCTATTTTCATCAATACCACACAAAGAAGGGATGAAAATGTTTGAGGAGATTATATATGAAGATAATTCCCTAACCCAAAATGATAAATTAGTATGTAATTGGTTAATGGAGTTGATTTTGGAGAATATTTTTTTATATTTTAATGGGGAATTTTATCAACAAACACAGGGGGTAGCTATGGGAGCTGCCTGTGCCCCACTTATGCAAAATTGGTTATTATCAAATGGGAAGAGAAACACATATTTAATTCAGTTTACAAAAATTGTTGGACACTATACCGTAGGTTCCTTGACGATATAGTAATATTTTGGACAGCTGGAATAGACAAATTGAATGATTTTATGGTTTTATATTAATAATTCAACTAATTTTTTAAACTTTACACATAAAATTTCAGAATATAATTTAATTTATTTAGATATAGAAATATATAAAAAAGGAATTCACTTTGAAAGTAGAATATTCAGGAAACCTACATTCTGCAACTCCTTCCTACACTATAAAAGTGCCCTCCAGGATACTGTAAAAAAAACATAGTTAAAGGACAATTTGTGAGGGGTAGCAGAATGACTAGTTCCAATGATGATTTTATTACAGAATGTGATTTATTAACAACGATGTTTTTTTGGAAAGAGGGTATCGGTTTGATTATGTAGCTCAAATAAGAAAAGGAGTGGAGGAAGGGAGATTAAGTAAATTTCAACCCATTATAAATAAAAAGAAGTCCTATGATGCTAACAAAGAAAGCGATGGTGAAAACTATGGACAAACCTTAATTTTAGAATACAATGGTATTAACAATTATGTTAAAAATATTTTCCTGAAAGAGTGGTAAGCCTTTGTGGCTATTTCTGATTTAAATAACCTAAGGACTATTCCACAAAAAATTACCTATAAGAATTCAATCAGCATGAAAGGTATTTTAGAAAATAAATGGGGAAGAACAACCAATAAAGGAAGAAAAGGCACTTTTAAATGTGGTCGTTGCAAACAATGTTCATATATTCTTAACACAGAAAAGCATTATTTGGAAAGTAGAGGAAGATGGATTTATAGTAATGAACATTACGATTGTAACACCAGGGGAATAATATATTTAGCTGTGTGTAAAAAATGTGGTTCATTCTATGTTGTAAAGACTGAAAGAATGCTTAAAAGAAGGATATATGAACATACATACGATATTTCTACAAAAAAAAGAAACTAATGCACTTTTTAAACATTCTAAAATCTGTATAGGAGCTAGTTATGGTTTTATGATTTTAGAACAGATCAAAACCAATATTAGGGGTGGTCCTTGGGAAGACAGGATTGAGTTTAGAGAATTATGGTGGCAGGTAACCCTGCAAGCAGACCACCCTCCTGGTTTAAATGATTTTATTACTATCAAACCTCTACTAAAACTAAGGTCTGCTAAATTATGAACAGCAATAGATACCATTCAGAATGGCCACTAGATGGCAGTAACAGCATTTTAAGACACAGTGTTGGGTTTAGGGTGAAATTTTATATATAGTATTAATTAAATTAAAGTATCTAATAAATTCATCAGTTTTTAAATAGTAGATATATTTATAAATTAACAAATCAAGAACATGGCATTTTTTAAAGTATATAAAATGTTTTATATAATCTTTTAAAACTTCTTTATAGTTTTATATATTACTTTTTTACTATTAAAGTGAAGTCCCTTTTCTATGTATGATTTTCTTAGAGAGAGAGAGGTTTTAACACTTTAATTTATTTAATGGTTAGTCCTATCACACGCTAATTGCTTGATTATGGAATTAAAAACAGTATATAAAGGGTTCATTAACAGAACTGTTATTCATCTGATGAAGTCTGTAGTATATGACGAAAACACTTTGTGGCGTTTATGATTTATTGTGTGTTTTTGGAGTGCTTTTGGACTTTTATTTAATAAACCGGCTTTTGATTAATTCTTGATTCACTCCTTCTGCACTTTGTTGAGTTATTAGTTGTTTTTGTGCAGAGTTCACAGTATATTCTACGTTTCTTACTCTAGCAACTTTCCCAAGTTTATAAGAGCAATATTTAAAATATGTCTGTAGTTGTACCTCATTTTTTAAAGCTTTGTCCAAATAGTTTTATTAAAGAGGTTGAGAGGTATGGGGGGTTGCTAGGATGTCTGCCAAATGTGCAGATGCACACAGAAATCCACAGCAATAAGTGAAACCTGTCCCTTCCTAGAGAAAATAACAGTAGAGAAATTTTTTGTTATCAAACAGATTAAATTTAACCGTAGGTGCGCAGGTTTGCCCATTGCTTAGCTACCCATACCATAGCTTAAATAGCACAAGAAGATAAATATCAAGATACAGTTGGTTGAAACAGTACTGTGATAGTGTAGTGGTCAGAGTGTTTGCTTTGCAAGTAATCATTCCCGGTTTGATCCTCACTGTAGTAAATTCTATTTTCCATGGGAAATCACTTTATGAACAATTTTTTGTTGTATAGCCTACTAAATAATATATATTTGTTAACTGGAGTACTGCATTAAGTGCAGATGTGAGGTGTCATTGTAATAATGTGGTAAAATCCACAGATAAACACAAGTGCCCCATACAGTATATGTACACATGAATCACGGATACTAAATGAAGGTATAATGTGTAATGAATGATAAATCCGTAGAGTGTCCAAATCTACCACTTTCCCAAGACCCATGTTTCATTTCTGTCTAAATTAGTGCAGAGGTAAGTGGAAGTGAGCACTTTTAAGCAGTAGTAGGCAGGCTTAAGCTTGTTTGCACAGGGGTAAGCAATGCGCACACAGGTTAAGCAATTTTGAAGCTAACTCTCTGTAAGCATATTTAACCGGCAGTTAGAATTGCTTACCATCACACCAACCCACGCAAACCCACTTACAACTACTTAAAATGCTTTAATCACTCTGTATCCAACAGCTCCTGTTCTTCCCAACAACAAAATAAACATGCTTTGCCGTCTTGAACCTAGGATCCTGTACACTATAGTCACAGCAGGTAACCAGTTAGCCATCACAGCTGTACATAAAATTGAGGTATACCCAAACAGATCCTCACTACAGCAAAATCAAAATTTACACGTGAAAGGAATCTATAAACAGTTTTATGTTGTATAACCTACTACATAACATATATATGTGAACTGGAGTATTGCATTAAGTCCAGATGTAAGGTGTCATTGTAATAAACTGGTGAAATCTCCCAATAAACACAAGGACTCCATACAGTGTACATACATATGAATCATGGATACTGAACAAATATATAACATGTAATGAATTATAAATCAATGCCAAATAGCAAATTTAAAAATAAGCAATGCTAAGCATTGCACACCCCTGTTCACAAAGTGTAAGCAATGTGTAGCCCAGCTAAATCAATTTGCCCATTGGTATACCCCTTTAAACAATGCCAGCCTTAGGTAAGCAGATTTTCCCATAGCTTAGCATTTTCAAAACTGTCCAATCACGGCAAAGTGCGGGAAATTGGCCCTATTTAAATAACACAGGCTGGAATACATCTCATAACTGGTTGCAGCTTCCTCCTGTAGGCACTATGGCTGGTGTCGGAGAAAGATTGTGCTTCTGAATGCATCGCTGGGGCATCCAGGAGTCCAAAGTAATGGCAGGACCCCTTGTAAAAGACCATGAACAGAGACTGCTGCAGGGCCAGTACCATGGTTCCTAATATAAAGCAGAAGCCTGGGACCATCTCACCTGTGACCTCACCAGTGTCACTGGCATCCCTCGAACTGGTGACCAGGTCAGGCATCACTATGCTGACCTGAAATGGAGGAAGAGGGAGCTCTTGGATCAGTGGATCCAAGAAGCTAGGCAGTTGGGTGATGTCCCAGCCATGTGTAAGTACTCATCCTACTACCTGTTTAATAATTGTCAGCTCATGTATATTATGGATAGGTATGGCTAAATATTCCTCTTATGTCTTTGACAGTGGCAGCAGAGTGGGCTGTGAATCAGGAAGCCCATGCCTGTAGGCTGCAGAGGCTGCATCATGATGCAAGTTAGTAATAATCTTGCACGTACTGTCATAAGAAATAAATCTATAAGAAGTAGAAAGTTAATTGCCAGTATAAAACCAGTATTGTGTATAGCATGTACTGAATAAACCAGACAATATGGCAGGAAGACTCTCATATAGGTTGTATGTAAATAAAAGGGTAACAGCCTGGCAATAAAGGTCTAACTCCTGGACTGTTTGTGTTTACTCTGGTATCATATGGTAATGTAGTGTTGCATTCTCTTAATAGCACTGTCATATTAAGCACTGTTACCCACACTGTGCTACATAAATAAAATGTGTAGGAATGTCTGTATACGACTGTTATAATCTCAAGGTCATATTGTACAACTGAGAAAGACTTAGAAAACAGTGAAAAAATTGACAACATAATCCAAATAGCACACTCAACTGAGACATGAACTGTTGTATTTTTAGCAGACATAGCCATGGTTCAAATCTTGGGAGTGGTAGTAAGCTGTATGCAGAATCATACCCACAACTGCACAGATATTGTCAGAAAGTCCAGATAATTGGCATAATTCTCCTGCCTGTCACCCTGTCCCCCTGGCAAATCAGTGGGATGATCCCAGAAATTTAGGCAATAACTAATGACATACAACTGATTGTCAGACATCATAACTGTCAGAAATATATCTATAAGAACAAACCTGTCACTCTAGCAACTCACCAAGATGTTACGAGAATAATATGCAAAGTATGTCCCATCTCCACCCCCATGTTGTGAAGCTATGACCAGAGTGTGTGCAGTAGCAGAGTGAGACGTATGTGCATAATACTAATGTGGAATCTGGTAATATGTGGGCCAACATTCAGATAGTGTTAACAAACATTCCCTCCACAGGTCTGCCAGATATGAAAACTGTGCCTAGATATAAAAGATTGAAATCCTGGACTGGTACTGTTTAGTCTGGTATTGTATGGCAGTGTTAGTGATGCAGTTTCTCTGAATAATAAGGTATTACTCATCACTGTCATCCACACTGTGCAACATAATATAACTGTCTAGGAAACCCTGTATAAGAGTGTTGTAATTACAAGGTTAGATTGTAAAACCATGGGAGAATAGACAGAAATCAGAGAAGAAATACACAGCGTTATCTATATAGCACACTCAATTGTGATGTACACTGTTTTATTTTTAGCAGACACAGCCATGGTTCAAATCCTGGGAGTGGTAGTAAACTGTATGCAGAATCATACCCTTCAACTGTACAAAATTTGTCCAGAATGTCCAGATAATTGGCCCATATCCGCTGCCTGTTACCCTGTCCCCTGGCAAATCAGTGTGATGATCTATGACATTTAGGCAGCATTTAATGACATGTGACTGACTGTCAGACCTGTAAATATTCAGAAAATGTATATGAAAACAAACCTGCCATTGTAGCAACTCACCAAAGGATTATGAGGGCAATAGTCAAAATATGTCCCAGTTTCACCTGCATGTTGTCAAGACTTGCCCAGAGTGTGTGCAATAAGAGAATGTGCATAACATCAACCTGGAATCTGGGAATATGCATAGAAACAGTCAGGTAGTGTTAACAAATAATACCTCTACAGGTATAACATGTAAGAGGTGTATACTGCAGGTAAAACACAGTTCACATATATAGTTGTTTACAAACATACCACTGTCCAAACTAAGGCCATAGGGTAGTGTAATAATACCTTTAAGGTACAGATTACAGCATTGACTAAGAAAGTATTGAGAACTACGGGGATATACAAGTTGTTAATTGACATCTTTCTCCCCCCCCCCCACCATATCTGCAACAATAATCTAAATAGACAACTCAATGGGTATGTGTACAATTAAATCTACTCTTGGGACATATGTCCTATTGTTTGATAAATATTGAAATTTGTTTCTATGCATATGCCATATTGAAATACACCCACATTGGTGGCATGCTGCCATCACTGAACCTGCATGCTGTTGTAATAGCTTCTGTGGTTCCATATATGCATGTGTTCTGTTTGCTATGCAACTGTTCCATATCTGGTGTTCTGGGTTAATGGGAATATCTGTGCATGCTGTTATACTTAATCCTAGAATGTGTTGACTATTACTAACCCACATATGTTTTAAAATTGAAACACCATAGCACGTTTGGGAAGGCCGGTCCCAGTTGACCCACCTCTCCCACCTCATCTAGCCATGGCACTGGGCACCAGCATGTCTGGGGCCCACCCTAGGACCTCCTCATTTGCTGGTCCTGCACCACCTTCAGGTGGAACTGCCTCAGGGGATTAGGCTTACCCCCCTGGGGGTGGGCACGGACAGGATACCGTCACCTATTGTCAGGTCCGGGGTCTGGTGCATAGCAAGCTCCACAGGGAGTTTGGAGATCTGCTATGCCAGCTTGAGGGCTGCGTGATACATCTAGAGTGTCAGCCTGCTCCTCCTACCCAACCCCAGCACAGCCACCTTTGGGGCCGTGAAGGTGCAGTGGTGACTGCCCATGAGTGGGGACCTCAGTCCCACTGTTTCCATTTGGGGGCTCATGGGCTTCCGACTTCCAAACACCCCTCCCCATCCAAGGTGTTTACCCCCCACATGTGTCATATACTGCCCCTGAATGCTGTCTTGTCTGTCTTGTCATCCTACCCAACCTACCTCCCCAAATATACCTACTATCCCTCCCCAACATCCCACTCTCATCTTAAAAAAAAAAAAAAAAAAAAAAGGGCAATTTGTTCCCAAAAAAAAAATCTCCCCCATGCATAGCTGTTCATTTCACACATGTGTCCACTGGACATATGTAATCTGGTCTAATTGGCTTCACAACATATTATTGTTGTCCTCACCCCTCTCTCAGGGGTATGAGTGTCCAAATCTACCTCCAAATCAGTGTATATGCACAGCTTTTGCTGTAGAAGAAATGGGTAGCTATGGACCTTCCTACACCTGTCCTGCACATCTCTAGCTATTTTACCTATTGGCTTTCCCTCTTTGTGCCCATACATACATATATACACATACACACATATATACATATATTACTACATATAGATATGTATAGGAAGATACATATTTAGAGGATGCACAGCATATTGAACAGCCAATATTCCTACAGTTGCCACCTTTTCAAATGGACAGTATATGATTCTCTCATACAAAAGACAATTATTGCATGAAACATATACCCACAGAGAAGTCAAAGGATATGACACCACACACACAGGTTTGCATACAGAAGAAATGTTTATTTGTGTACTATTACAGTTGTATATGCCATGGCAAATAGCTGTTAGATGTTTGAAATACATACTAACTGAGTAATGCAACTCTCAAGCTAATCATTTTATGCAGTAATCCAAAAGCATAACATATGTTGCTGTCCAGGCCAAGGCCTTCAAGTAGTACAATAGTAAAGAAACACTGGGCCAAAAGATAACAATCAACAGTAAGTACTGCAGATGTAGTTCAGCAGCCTCCAATTACACTCTGTACTCAACCCCTAGGGGGAAAAGAATTATGTTGTCACAATGAAGATGTATCTGTTACATAACAATGTTTAACTGAAACCAGCACTAACACACTGACAAACAGAACAGTCTGCATGACAGTAAGCACTAGGCCACCAATGTTCCCAAGGTGAAATGTATGAAAATGTACAGCCATATACCTTAAGGTGCCTTACTACTGATATCCCTCACATGTTGTAACAGCCTATGTTATATATGGTGCATACCCCACCCCCATAGACTGACTTACAGGGGCATGTAACAGTGTTACATACACTGATCTCTGGACTGCACAAGGGCACACACGTTTTGTCCAGCTGTAGCCCACATATATATGGACCCTACCCCACAATATGTGCGGGGACCACAACATCACTGAAATGATGGCAGGAATGGCAGCATGACATAATCATAGTCCACTACTTAATCTCTTACTGCATGTCATGTGGACAAAGCTTGGTATATAGGTGGAGGACAGAGGCTGGAACACAGGGCCATATTTGCAATATTGTTGTTATACACTGAGGAAGTTGCTGGTGTTATAGGATTGTTTGCAACATACCCTTAGTAAGGAATATATAGCCAGAAACACAAATGGATGTAACCATGTACTGATAGCACTCAACAGACAGAATGCCAGTGATATATCTGAGACAAGACATGTGTGGTGAACAGATAAAACATAACAGGACATCTTCTGGCCATCATGTGGATAGGCCCACAGTTGAGAGCTATGCAGACAGATTGCATTCCATGCTAAACTAGTATGTACACACGGGTTTATATCAGTTCATCGAAATGGCTAAATATCGAATACCAGATGTTCTAACTGTAAAGTTCAAACACTGGTAATCACGAAGCCATGGCCCACTGAATTCTTTCCCAGGGAAAGAATTTGGTGGGCCATTTCTGTGGCTTCGCGAGTATCAGGACTGTGGTGGGAAGTTACGGGTCGGGTTCAGATAAGTGAGCGATTGTGTGGATGTTAGGGTTAGGGCATGGGTTAGGTGAGTTAGGGTTAGGGTGCGGGTGAGGTGGGTGTGCGATAGTGAAAGACTTTAGGGTTAGGGCGGGATAGGTGAGTTAGGGTTAGGGCGCGGGTCAGGTGAGTGTGGATAGTGATGGACTTTAGGGTTAGGGTTTGGGTTAAGGTAAGTGGATAGGTAGTAGTGTATGTATAGTTTAGTGTAGGGTTAGATGTAGGATTTTGAATGTATGTGTGTGGATTGATGTTGTTTTGGTGTGTTTGCGTTACATGTGTGTTTTTTGGAACAGCAATTTTTTCCCTGGGGAAAAAATCACTGTTTTAAGACTTTGATGCTTTTGCATTTCGTGGTTTGACGTTCGAGCATATGGTGTTCGAACTTCAGACATTTCGATGA